>NC_138548.1:284854442-285222855 GCF_964273705.1 Natrix helvetica
CACATTGTAATCCTTCCATCATATTTCTCTCCAAGATTATACTATTACATGTAGTAATTTTAAGTTCAAACAATGCTATGCAGATAGCATTGACCTACAGCTACAATCTTTCTGTTTTTAAGTGAGGTAATTATTAAATGAGTTTTGTCTCATTTTATGGTCTTTCTTGCCACAGCTGTGAATCACTGCAGTTGTTCAGTTAGCAACATGGCTGTTAAGTGAATCTGGCATCCCCATTAATTTTGCTTGTCAGAAAGTTGCAAAAGGTGACCCAACCCTAACCTTAACCAAGCATCTGCCAAGCATCTGAATTTTGATCACATGCCCATGGGGCTGTTGCAATGGTCATAAGTATGAAAAATGGCCATAAGTCACTTTTTCATGGCTGTTGTAACTTTGAACGGTCACGAAATGAACTGTGGTACGTTGAGGACTGTAAGAAGACCAAATTATATGGTTTAATGAAACTTTTAATTTCTTACCACCAGCTTTAGAAATATACTCTTCATCACTTTTTAAATATTCATTCAGATGCAAACTTTGTGTTTAAGGATATTAGGGAATGGAATAAAATTAAAACTTTCCTCATGGCTATGTTTCTGATTTTCTTCTGACATGGGAATTCTATTGCTTAAGAAGTATCACTAGAAATACAGTCTGATCCCAAAACCATGTAAAAGAAATAGTAAAATTGCAAACAATCGTTTTTGGTTATCTCTTCAATGCTTGGTATCAGTGGTGACCAAACAGAAAAGCATAGCTATTGCCTAGTCAGTGATGCTGGGCTTAATGAGGCTTAATTTACTGCTAAGTAATTTAAGAAAAAGAAATATTCTATGACAACAGCTTGAACATAGCATAAAGATTCAACACTTTAAACACGCTCTGTAATTTTTTACATTTGCAAAACAATGTTAAAGATGACTTCTAAAATGATAGTATTGGCAGGGATAAAAGGAGGAAGAAGGACACACATTTTCCCAGGGGGAGAAAGAGGTCAAGAGGACATTAACTTTTCTCACTGAATTGCAACAAATATCAACTTTGTGAAATGAAGGTAGAAAGCTTTGAAGTGCTAGTTGTGAGTGGACAGCAATTTGAATGTTGATGGTAGGACTGGCCCCTCATACATACATTACAGAATATTCCTTGTCTGCTTCTTTCTCCTCCCACCTTGAAGCAGGTGTTCTAAGAATACATATTCACAACCCAAATTTATTCAGTTAGTTTAACTGATCTTGATTATGGGGTTGTTAAATACCTGCTGATCAAGTCTCTCCTTGTTTCAGGAAACTGAAATCATATATAGGTCATATAAGAAAAAAACCCTGAAGAAATATACCTTCTTTTCTGGTTATTTAACTGGATAGACAAAGTTGGAAATAGAAGAAAATTCTTATCTATTTTCTGCTTACCTCCTTTGTAAAAGAGATGACGAATGATAATAACATCAAACAGAACAGCATATTAAAATGAAAGTCCTGTGTTTAAGAAGATGTTGATCAATTTTGCAAAGTATTTTCAGGAAGGTTTGAGATTTAAATACTAAATATATGTTTTATGTAGGGGAGAGAGAAAGATCTCATATTTATCTATCTGAATCATAATTTGTAGATTTAAGGAGAATGTCTATTTGTTTTAACAGTCAAATAATATTCTATGTCTGAAAAGGTATGCTAAAAATATGATTCAATATTTAATGTCTCCTTCCTTCCTTCCAATTTAATTATAAATTGCCTTGGATAAATATGTTCAAAGTTTTGTTTGTTGGTATCAATAATTTGGCTTTGTTTTTGCCTATGTCAAGTTTGTGCTTCACTTTGTGCATATTTAGGCTTTCAGCTTTGCAATGCACACACTTTTCAGAATGTCAAGGTTTCCCATAGGGGGGAAAACTCTGTAAAACAGCTCTATGGGACATCAATACTGGCAGTATAATAATGGACTCCAGGGGCAACTGCCTAGTACCAGACATTTCCCAGATGCCACTGCTATTTTGCTTCTAGGCTAAAAGAGAATGAATACAAAATTGCTCCAAATGTTCACCATAGTTAAATATGACTTCCCTGGTATCCACCATATGTAACATAGAATTCCTGCACTCCACCATGCCACTATCCACCGGACTTATAATAGATATTCAAGATAGTGTAAAGGCAATATATCTTGTCTGTAATTTCCCAAAGAAGCTCTATATGCATGAAAAACTAATTGACTTCCTGTTTTGCTGTATCATAGAAATAACAAAAAGAAAAAAAGAAAAAACACCATGCTTAGACGTGACCTTCTTTAAGGAGATTGATGGCTTTTCCTTCCCTTCCTGTAAATCAGGGCCAGCAGGCAGCTCCTTTGCATACAGAGTTAGGCAAACTAAAACATTCAATTAGCCTTAAGTGCAACTAACATCCCAATGCAATGAATAGAAACAGATCACAGCTAACACAGAATAATGGATGTTAGACTTGGACAGTGGAGATGTAGGATTATATCCCCATCTCTCCCAAACCTAAAGGAAGTAGAGTCAGTGGAAGCATGGAAAAATTCAATGTTTAAAAACTTATGATTTCTTTAAAAAAAATCCCAAGTTGTTTCCTGGACTTTGTATTTTCTTTTGTCGTTTCTCTAGCAATTATATTTCCATCATGATGTCTTCATGCAAGCATTTCAAGAGTTACATGTCTCTAAGAGTGTAAGCTCTGTGTAAGATTCCATGAATAAAGCAAGGTGATTCCATGTAAAAGCATCCCTGAAACAGTCACTAAAATAAAGGAGTCTGCTTTCATTAATAAATTGAAAGGAAGAAAAGCAACCTCTGCAAAAATTGTAATAATTGCAATGTTACATTTTATGTACAGAACTGCTTCCTTCAAATTCTACATTATTTGGGAGTGTTTCACGATTTTATTAAGGCGAAGAAAACAGGCCATTGGGACTAAGCAGCAGCAGCAGCTAGGAAATGGAGGAAGAGCACAGGCTTCAGTACCGATTTTTTCTTTATTTCAGCTTCGTTTGAAAAGCTGTGGGACAGTTAAGTTCTCCAGAGAAGCCTGGGGCTTTGGGGTGTCCCCATTTATTGAAAACAGCAGCAGCAGCAACAACAACAACAAAAGAGTACCACAGAGCTGGGTTTTCTGTGCTGGGGAGAATGAGCATGAATTTAAACAACAACTTGCTGCTATATTATAGGTGACCTAAACAAAAAAGGCAAAAGAGCAGAAGTGGTGGAAAAATGGACATTGCCTTTTGAAAAATAACACATTGAAACTGCCTCCTCCCCTTTCTCCCCTCTGTTTGCTTCTACTCTTGTTCACCCAATGCCCTTTTCCTTCTCCCAGTAGGATAGCTCTGCCTTTTTAAAAAAAATATGAACTTTAAGGTGTACAATGCTGCCTTCAGATCTTCTTTTCTCAAAATGACAGGAAACAAGTACCAACATTTTGCTAGTTGTGCTGTTGAAAGTGACATTATATAATATATTTTATATATTTTGGGTGAGATAAAAGAGGCTTTGGGGATTTCAGATTGCTTGCCCAAATCACAGGAAAAATTCAGCTTTAATCTGAACTGAAGTATCTCTAATGGTATAGAAGGACTGTATATAAGAATGTCTTCGTTTCCAGCTCCCCCAATGCATTTGATTAAGCAGAGTCCTTCTGGTAAGAGTCCTCTCATTGGAGAGGATAAATTTAAAGCAAAACGAATTCATTGTTTTTTTCAAATATTTATTTTGTATTGTTTTCTGATACAAAGTTTGCCAATTCCTCCATAGATACTTCCTTGAAAAGACCCGACCGATTGAGCTATTCCTAGTTTTTCTTGCATGACTTAATGAATCACCCTGAATTTAACTGATATGAAGATGATGTACAATAAAACATTTAGATGCATATCAGTCAAAAATTAAAACAAGATAATAAAATATTTGAAAGTATAAATTGAAGCTAACTATCAATGAAAAAAAGTGCAGGCTAAAAGGGGTTGTAAGAAAATTATAGTAATAAAATGCCCCTATAAAATGTTCATAGGGAACTGAAATGCAAGTGAAGGGACTCAAAAGGCTGGAAGAACAGAAGTCTTTGCCAAATGTCCTTCCAAAGTAGACACCAAATTGATCTCTTTGATTGTGGTGCTTTTATGAAAACTCTTCTTTCTGATCAGTCATACGTTTATATCTCACCGTGGAAAGGGAACTGGGATACAGTTTGAGACAGTTAAAATTAGTCAACCTAACAATGGGTCTATGTAATTGTATTTTATTTTCCATTATAGAGCTTAGAAAAAGAAGCTGTCTTAACATTATTTCATTGGAAAAGCAGCTAGCTGCATTCTTCGCTTTCCTAATCAGATTTGCCAGCAGGCCATTAGCGCTACAAATGAAAGGAGAGGTTAAACCATCCTGAAAAAAGAGATATCCTTTTCTCTTTCTCTTTCAGATTCCAGCCCACCCTTGGCTTATCCAGGGCCAGGGTTTCTCAAAACCTTTTGCAAGCTACCAAGCAATGAGTTAATCATTATAAAACATACCATAAATGTAGTTTATGGAAAGTTACATCCAGGGTGGGGGATGGGAAGAAGAGGGATTTGTAATAAAGATTTATTATTACAATTAATGACTTGTTCTAACCTTGACACTGTTTGCCCAAGGAGAGGCTGCTTCACTGCCCAAATTGCCTTTGATTGGGTGAAAGCTGAAGAACTACACTGATTTAGAGAGGAAAACAATTGGTTATGTAAAAGTAGCTGATGAACAGCAATGGTTAGGCACACTGGGAAAGGGTACTGATTTGGTGGGCGTTTTTCTATGTTTCATGATATTCTTGTTAGGGGATATCTAACTTAAAAGTTCAAGTGACTAGGGAAAACCTTGCAGTTCTCCTTTGCAGGGAAAACCTAAACAATGGCTTAAATGGGTCTTGCCATTATATACTTTTGAATTCACATTTACAAAATGCTGACCCATAACATAAAAGACATGATAATAAATGCTCAGTCTTATTATTGTTTTGAAGCACGAATTGAAACATGAATTCTCTTCTAAATTTTGGTTGCTACTTAAAGTTTTGGTAGAAAGGCTACGTATAGAAGTGAAAGAAAGAATGGATGGATGGATGAAGGGCAATTAATGGCTGCATAAATAATTAGAGTTTGACCAACTCTAGAGCAACAAAGATGATTAGGGAACTGGACACTAAAACATATGAAGAAACTGGGTAGGAACTGGGTATGTCTAGTTTACTAGAAAGAAGGACTAGGGGAGACATGATAGCAGTGTTCCAATATCTCAGGGGTTGCCACAAAGAAGAGGGAGTCAAATTATTCTCCAAGGCACCTGAGGGTAGAACAAGAAGCAATAGGTGGAAACTAGTCAAAGAGAGAAGCAACTTAGAACTGAGCAGAAATTTCCTGACAGTTAGAACAATTAATCAGTGGAACAGCTTGCCTCCAGAAATAGGGGACAGTACACAAGATATGAAGGAGGGAGGGGCCGTGGCTCTGCCAGCAGACAGGGGGGAGGATGCAACAGTGAAAAGACTCAGGTCACAAAAATGAGTTTGAAACACTATTGCAATTGCTGTTATAATGTAATTGTTGGAAGTGACATAAAAGTTGATTGAATATATTGATGATATAATGTAAAACAAAAAGCTGCCAATGTCTATTTCTAAACTTTTGATGTTTTATTTTTCTGTAAAAGTTGTGAGATTTGGAGGGATTTCCACCTTTTGCATGATGTAGCTGTCAAATTTTTTTATACCTATTTACCCTTTTCCTATAAATATTTGTAAAAACCAATAAAATTCTTTTTAAAAAAATCACTGGAAATCTTTAAGAAGATGTTGGATAGCCATTTGTCTGAAACGGTATAGGGTTTCCTGCCTGGGCAGAGGGTTGGACTAGAAGACCTCCCAGGTCCCTTCCAACTCTGCTATTGTATTGTATTGTATAGTTTGTGAATGCCAAACTACTTATGGATGGATAGGGGAATGGAACTCTATTTTTTAGTTTATTCTAGGCTTTTGTTTTTATTATGTTTCCTTATTGAATAATCTTGGGTATCAACAATCTATTTGATCTTTGTTGTTACCTACAACTCATAGCTAGAGTGCAAATATAATTAAGAACTAATACTTTGGGTTTTATTATTTTATGCCTGCATGCCTGGATAGCCATAGCCATAAGAGAGAGACTGGCCAAGCCAGGAGGAGACAAGTGAGGAATTAGTGTAGAATCCCTAGGTGGGCACAACTGCACAAAATCTAACCTCCCTTGAATGCCATTGAATCTTATCTAGTTTTATCCAGGTGAAAACATCAGTCTGTGATGATTCATGTGTATAGGGTTGAGCAGAGGTGGGTTTCAATTTTTTTTTATTACCGGTTCGGTCGGCATGGCTAGATGGAGGGCATGTGATTGAGTGGGTCTGGCCAACTCGACATCACTCATGCACACTCAGTCACATGGCCCCCTCACCAAGCCATGCCTACTGAAATGGTGCCGAAAGTTTTTTTTTTGGGGGGGGGGGGTTCCAGCCTCGCCAGAGCTAAGGAAGTGCCTGCAACCTACCCAGTAAGAAAAAAAAGTGTTTGTCCTCCCTGGCCCCCAGGAACACTGCAGGCTTTAGCAGGGCTGGGAGAAGGGAAAAATGACCCTTTTTCCCCGTTTTTCATAAAAATGGGGGCATTTTTCCCTTCCCCCCACCCTGCTGAAGCCTGCAAAGTGCTTCTGGAGGCTGGAAGAAGGGAAAGACGCTGCCGCCTACCTTTCTCTCAACCTGCTACTCAACCTCCCTCCTGTCTTCACCCAAAGCTTCGTGCTGCACCAGGAGGCTGAAGTTGGAATTTCTCTCCCCCCCCCCCCTATTGCATACCTTGGCAACAGGACTGTTTCTCATTGCCTCCTTTTCCAGCCAAAAACATGCCAGCAACGGCAGTGGTGACTAAGGGAACTGGTTCAGGGGCATGGCCAGGCTGCCATTGCTACCAGTTCAGAAAGGTACACCAGTTTTTTATTACCTATTCAGGTGAACCGGACCGAATAGGTAAGAATTAACATCTGTGGTTGAGCAATAAAATTGAACTCTACATGTATGGATCTGGTTGTTTGCATCTAACTATACTTTGTAATTAAGAGGTACAGTTAGACTTCAACTTATGGCCACAATTGAGACCAATTGTTTTAATTTCTAAGTGAGAAATATGTTAAGTGAGTTTTGCCCCATTTTAAGATATTTCTTGCCATAGTTGCAAGGCTATAAATATAATATAAATCCTTCCATTCCCCACTATCCTGTCAGAAGTGGAGAAGGTTCTTGGATGAGAAGTGAAATGTCTTCAAAAGAAAAAACAAGAAAGTCCAGTTACTTCCTGAAAAAGCACCTTTGGGACAATACTATTTAGACTTTGCATTCAATGAATATTTTATATTCTATATTTTTGTTGCATTCCAACTACAAAAATAGTTTCTCCCCAACCTAATAGCCTTCCACAATGTTGGGCTACTGCATCTTCCATCATCCAAGCCAGTCTGATTAGACTAAGTTAGAAAATATGAGTTAAAGTAAATCTTTTATAAAGAATCTTGCTCACTTTATGCTTGTGTGGGCACCATTAATGAACATTAATGCTAAGTGGACATAGGGGGAAATTGTAAAAATAACTCGATTCCATAAGTTGCTCTAAAACTTTAGCCATTATTCATTCTGCAAATTCTTGCGGTTTTGTTTATGGATTGTAAAGATATTTGAACAGCTTGCAACCTGGTTATTTCAGCATTATAAATGTTAATTTATACTATTTGATGCAGTTACAAAATGTCATGCTAACAAAAAAAAAACCCTGATGGATCAGAACCAGGATCCTTATTTTACAGATGTGAAAGCCGAGGCTAAAAGATGGTGTTTTGCAAAAGGTTACTAAAAATGTCTCTGAATCAGGGGTCCCCAAACAAGTCTTAAAATTCCTAAGTTTGAAGACTTCTGCTCTAAATCAATCGTTTCTCACACTGCCGGACATTTTGCAGCTACTTTCTTTCCTTACCAATATTTCAGTACTATAGTAAAGTAGAAGAAGAAAAGACAAGAAGAAGTGCCAGGAAAACAGAGTATTACAAATCTATGTTGACCTTATCTGGATCCCTCATAAAAGTCTCTGAATGAGTCAGGGCAATGCCTTATCTGGGAGCGTTCCTGTAAGTTCACTGCTGAGGTTGAAATGTGAGCCTATCCTGGTAAACAGTTGAGTTTTTCTTAACCCTTCTGCTTCACATGAGCCTTGTGCTACAGGGCTGTTGTTCTTCCTAGAGAAACTTTTCTGAGGAGGCCATGCCGGAGGGAGAAATAACCTAGCCCGTCCCTCCATTGATGAACCTCCGTGATACCTTTTAAATATGAAAACCTGAAATTCAACTGAAGATAGCATACTAAAAACATATAACAGAATTGGATTTTTAGAAAAATGGTATTTTGGGAATGGAATATGAATATAAAATCACCTCAGGGAGTGAGGTGGGTGGCATAAATTTAATAAATTCATACCTAAAATAAAAAATATGCAGTATTGCTGCTTGAGAGTTGCCTTTCAAACCCCTTTCTTCCCAACATTTTACGTGCAAATCATTGCATGCGGGTTTTGTGCTGAAAAATCTCTTTACCACATAACTTCCGGGGAACAGAAAGGTAAATTGAGGCTAAAGTGATAAATCAATGATAATATGAGAAATTCTCATGGGAACAAATACCAGCTGCTTTTGGCAGATCTAAAACTTCTTTCTGGTTCATAGAAGAGACCTCTATAGGCTATTTATAGAGTTGTGCACCTCTATCAAGCAAAGGTATTTTTGTATGTCACTATAGGTAGCCCTCGACGGACGACCACAATTGAGACCAACAAATTCTGTTGCTAAGTGAGACACTTGTTAAGTGAAATTTACCCCATTTTATGACTTTTCTTGCCACATTTGTTAGGTGAATCACTGCAGTTGGTAAGTTAGTCACACGGTTGTTAAGTGGATCTGGTTTTCCCGTTGTCTTGCTTGTCAAAAGGTCACAAAAGATCACATGACCCCAGGACACTGCAAACATCATAAATATGAGTCGGTTACCAAGCCTCTGAATTTTGATCATGTGACCACGGGGACACCGCAATGGTCATAAGTGTGAAAAATGGTCATAAGTCACTTTTTTCAGTGCTGTTGTACTTCTAATGGCCATTAAATGCACTGCGTAAGTCCAGGACTTCCCATAATGTGCTGTGGACAAGCAATCGGCAGAAAGGTGCACTTTCTTCTACTGCCCAAACTCTCCTGATCTCTTTACTTATGGTTTTGGGACAATTTCATGAGAAACACTGAAAGAAAAAACAAACTAAATGAAATCATACTATTAATAGTTACATATACTATGACACAAAAGCCACTCGGAGGAAAAGTAACCATGTAAGGGTAAAGGCCTTTTTTTTCTTTTTCTTTTTAAGGCGTACTAAAACTGAGAATAATCAAACATGTAATTTGGACGTTTAAAAAAAAAAGATTTCAGTAAACCTAAAGCAACTATAAATCCTCTGACCTATTTGGAACAATTGCTTTATTACCGCTTGAATGGAAAGACATAATCTGTCTGCTCTTCCTGAAAGTAGCCCAACCTTTTTTCCACTTTCCACACCAGCCTGAGAAAGGTTGCCTTCCTTTCATAAAGAGCAGAGCGATGCTGTCTTTGTGCAAGATATTAAGATATTAAGATATTTTTCCGAATGAAATTTGAAGTGTCTGCAGTCTATAGCCCTAGTCTTGATGATGTCAGTGAAAAGGCTCACCATTATTATTTATTCACTGCCTTTATATCTTATCTTTCCCTTGTGTGGCATATTGTGTGGGTTTCCCCTCATTTCATCCCTACAACAACAAACTATGAAATATATGACCAGTAGACTTTGTGTTCAAATGGTGCCTTAGATCAATATTTTAAACAATATACTATATAACATTGAGGGATCTAGCAGTCATTTCAGTGTTTCAAGCTATGAAGATTAGGACCATAATAATGGAAACTAATGGCAGCCTGGTGTTCCAAGAAGCCCTTCTAGTTCTTACGAATTGTATGGCAGTTGCAGAAAGGAACATGACCATCTTCCAGAAATGCTTGGATATAATCCAAGTTTACTTTTCTTAGCCACCAACCAACCCCAACATCAGAGTTAGAAAGGGATATATTATTGTTTTTGTCGAAATTCTACTTAATTAATTCCTCATACGATTCCTTCTAGTCATATACATGGGTTCTTTCTGGATAGTTTCATCCATGGGGAATTCATTGCATTGGTCAGTCAATAGTTCAGCCTTAGTAATAATGTACCTAGTCTTGATGATGTCAGTGAAAAGGCTTGTCATACATTTGGGTAGGTGAAAACATATATTAGGAGATGGAAAATCCATCTCAATTATGGGACCCTGAGCTTTAAATAAACCAAACCTTTGGGAGTCTTCTCCAAAATAAATTATACTATCAGAAATTTGGGTTTTTTAAAAATCCAGCGTACTCCCAGTAATTATGGCATTTTTAGACCCGCTTGTTCAATTAATGACATGGCCTTCTTGGAAATTAGTGCAATGCAGTTGGCACTGCCAGTTTGTTTTCTCAATGATACATCCCAACCCAGTAAATATCAAACCTTAATTATGATCACTGATACACCCCAACATCACTTCTCTTAATGAAGCAGATAAAAGTTTCTGGTAGAGGTTGAAGGGAGAGCATAAATTAAGCCCATATCTCTTTTGCTTCACTAGCACAAACTTTTATTCCACAATAGCCTTGAAGATTCAACCCCATGCACATTTAAATCAATCAGCTGATAATCTTTAGCAAGCCAGCTATCAGAGTCTAAGATCAAATTCAGGCCCAGACTCTGAACAAATTTCAAAAACCGAAGTAGCTTGTAGAATCTAATACTCTTGCCTTACTTTAACAATCCTGTTTGAGCAGGATTAGTCTCTAGAACTGAATCAGTCCTAATATTTATCTCTGAAGCAACTATCAGTATCTGTAATTGGCATTTCCTATTTTCATTCCAGATCAGATTGAGGCTCTCTAACTGAAATCCTGACTATGAAAACAACAGTGCATATCTCATTATCCCAACACACTGTGCAATGCTAAGTATGTTTAGCTGCTTGATAATTTTTATTAGTTCAGAAGCATTTATAGGATTACAGCCTGGAAATGCTATGGAGATAGCATAAGTAGTAGCAGCATTCATAAAGTCATCAGGCTGCCAATGGAAGCGAAGAATCGGCTTCAATGTTTTGCGGCACCTGGAAGTTTGTCTCCAGCATCTGTGGGCCCAAAAGACTTTGGCCCTTGCTACAGCAAGCTGGAACATGGACTGTTAAAGGACAGAGTGTGCTATGATAACAGTGAGAAACAACACAGAAAATAATCATAGTGTGAGTTACTCTAGGTTATTGTGATAATGCCAGCAGGAAATGGATGATTTAAAAGGGTAGCCCAAAAATAGTAGTTAAGGAGAATTAACACATATATATGTATCCAAGTGGTTTAAACTTACTAGAGGAAATCAGCCAATATAGCAGACAGAGGAGTAAGATAAGAGGGTTAAGAATGGTGAAATACAAATGAAATATAATAGAAGGGGAAACAATATAAGATAAGCGATATCGATTGGCAATTGCTATTAGAAAGAACAGGAAGCTCCTGTTCGTATTGTATTGTGTAAATGTGGTGTACATCTAAGTTTTGTGTGTGTGTGTGTGTGTGTGTATTTTACATGTTTGTAAATAAAATTTAAAACTATTAAAAACTATTTTAAAAGGGTAGTTTATTTATTGAAGAATCGCTTGAAAATGCCACTTTTAATTCAATGGGACCAAGATTTCATTCTTGGTTCTTTCACTTTATTTTTAAAACCTAATTATAAGATCAATCAAAGTGAGAGCATGGTAGAATCACGGAGTGGGATAATGGGATGGCAACACAGACCTAGGTCTGCTCCCTGCACCATACTGGTTACAGCAAACCAGATCAGGTTAAATATACTGGAAACTTTGATTGATATAGGATTCTCCCAGTAGAAACATAAACACCATAAAATCAATTGAGCCAATATACTATACTGTACTTCCATGCCTGAAGCACTGATACACTTTCATGGTGAAAAGATCATCTGGTGACATCACCATTGCCCGCATAGGCCCAGTTGAGGGCTCCTATCATGTTCCCATTGACAAGCCAACTGAAGTAGTAGTTATTTATCTACTTGTGTTTGCACACTTTCAAACTGCTCGGTTGGCAGGAGCTGGACCGAATGACAGGAGCTCATTCCATCATAAAGCAGCACTTGGGCTTCGAATGCAGGCTTGCAAATTGTCAATCCTTACTAGCTGAATAACATGAAGACTTTTTGCTTTAGTTTTTCCCAAGGTCTGAAATTGGGGGTGAAGCTGGCCCCTCATCTGTGATAGTTATTCTAGGTTCCTGACTCCTGGCCTCCAGGTTCCTGCTAAAGCAGCAGATGGAAGCTGTGGCAAGGGAAGTCTTTTACTTTGTTTCCACTGGGGCACCACATACCTGTGGTGACCTTAGCTTAGCAGGGATTCTTTGGCAACAGTACTCATACCTATCAGCCGTTTGAGATACATCAGAGCAGGAAATAAGCTCTGCATGTGCTTATAGGTTAAAGGTTATAATAATAGAATCCTGAATCCTGGCTGTATATTTGCTTCTCGGCTAGGGTGGGGCCAATCTGAGTGCATTTTTATTACTTTCTTTGCTTCCTAGGCTCAAAGCAAGCTTTTTTTTTTTGTAACTGTCACTTCATAGTTACCCTAAGGTCATCTTTGCGACCCTCCACATAGAGCTGGAACTGTGCTGTACATAGGGCTATATTTTGAGATGATCCAGAAGTTACAAGTAGTTCAAAATATAGTTGCTGATAGAATATGTCATTGTAGAATAACATCCAGTTGGAAGTCTCTACTCTGAGCTTCTGGAACTTTCCAATGTGAAATGTTGGTTGTTACTTTTAAAACCCTTCATAATACTGTACAGAGTTGGGTTATTTTGGGCAAATCTGACCATCTCTTTTGGACATTTAGGGAGTTCTTATTGAAAGTCACCTTAAGGGTTTCATGAGGTACGGGCCATGTGACAGGCCTTCTCAGTGGTGGCCCATCTCTTTTAAAACTCATTATCTTCAGAAGAACAAGCAAGTCAGCCTTCCTTGCTTTTAGAAGGTAAGATAGACTGGTACTTTCAAAGTGCTTTTCCCTCCCCAAAAGGTAACTGGACTATGTTTTTTCTTGAAGAAAAAATGCTTTTTCTTTGAATAAAAAGATGTTTTGTTTCTCATCGAAAAAGCTTCATCAGTTCTGACAAGATGGGGGAGGGGAATGGATCAAATTTATGTGCCATCCTCCCTCATCCTGTTAGAAGTAATCCTTCTATTTCCCCACCACCACCACCATCATCATCATGTCAGAACTGATGAAGCTTCTTGGATGAGAAACAAATGTCTTCTTCAAAAAACATTTCTTCCTCAAGAAAAAACATAGTCCAGTTATATGTTGAATAAAAGCACGTTTGAGACAACCATGTCCTGAATGACTGAGAATCTCAATAGACCTTTAGGTGACTCCTATTTCAATGAGGTTTTGGCCTATAGATTTTTTTTTGGGGGGGGGGGGTCAGCAGCATAGTTAGTTGATTATTAATCATAGTTAGTCATGATTATTTTAATTGTTCTGTTTTGATTGTATTTTCTTTTCAACTATTGTATGCCATTCAGCTCTTTCAAAGCACAAACATCCAAATTCAGATTACTATATTTTGGACACATTATGCAAAGACCTAGTTCTCTAAAATTGTGTATAATGCTGGGAAAATGAAAGAAAATGTTTTTTTAAAAAAAGGATGGACAACAATAAGTTGGTTTGACTCGGATATAGCAAAAATGGGTGCACCATTAGAAGATCTGAATGATCAAGCTGGAGACAGAGACATTAAGAGTCAATTACCACCTTGATGGCACATAATCAATACCACTCAGAATCCATACATATTGGAGTAGCTTCTAAACACTATTAAGTAAATGAATAAAAATATTTAAACGTTCATACACTGCAGTAAGCCAGCAACAACCTTGCATTATACTGGAATGCTACTGAAGAAACTTTGAAAGATACTAAGTGTAGAGAAACAAGCTCCCCAGTATCACCAGCTGAATGTCTGCAATTTCTTTTTTTTTGAATACTAACTTTACACTAATAAGGAGTTTTTGACAGCTTGAAACATTCCATCATGCAAGGCAGCTTGCTGTCTTAAAGAGTTTGAAGTAATGAAAGCAGATTAGTTTGGTGATCGAGGCTGCATTTGTATAGCTATCTCCTGACATCCTGTGGACAAAGATAGTATTAATAAAGGAGAATATTTGCAGCTCAGGGTTGATATGAGGGGTCCTTAGTGCTCTCTGAGCTTGCTTGTTTTCTTGCTGACATTTCATTACGGAAACTAGGCAACATCATCAGTGCTAGTCATCAGTACAGACTAGCATTGATGAATTTACCTAGTTTGGCTAATAAAATGACTGCCCCCCCCCCAAAAAAAAACCTAAGCTCAGAGAGCACCAAAGACTACTTAAGATATTTCATGCTATGTTTTTATCATTTTTGTTTGTTCTAGAAGGACAATAGACAAGAATAAGTGAAGCTAAACACCGACCAGGAGATCTCTAGATAATTTTCAGAAGATTATAAAGATCTGTTTTCCTGTAGACTAAAATTCAAAATCTACTCCTTAAGTTAAAGGTAAAGGTTCCCCTCTATGTGCTAGTCATTCCTGACTTTAGGGGGTGGTGCTCTTCTCCATTCCAAAGCTGAAGAGCCAGCGTTGTCCAAAGACGTTTCCATGGTCATGTGACCAGCATGACTAAATGCCAAAGGCACGCGGAACCAAAAGTGGTTCCTATTTTTCTACTTGCATTTTTACACGCTTTTGAACTGCTAGGTTGGCAGAAGCTGGGACAAGTAATGGGAGCTCACTCTGTTACGCGGCACTAGGGATTTGAACTGTCAAACTGCCAACCTTTCTGATTGACAAGCTTATAACTCCCTATGTTATAAGACTGAAATAAAGAAAGTTTGACTGACCTGAAGATGAATGCTGCACTTAGTTCTGGTACTTCATGGCATAGTTATTAAATACATGTTTTTACTTTTTGTATTTCCCAGATTCTAATAAATCCATAAACCCGATTAATAATCATGCTGTAAAACTTTAAAACAAGGTTTTTCAAACTTCGGAACTTCAAGATGTGGGAGTCCTAGAATGCTGGCTGGGGAATTCTGGAATGTTAAAAGTTGGTCAAAATTACAGGGGTATCCGAGACAGCAAAAGCATTTGGGTCAAACAGAACATATTTTAATTGATTATATTGCCATTCAGCTGCTTTTTAAAAAAAATTAAATTATTTTTATAATTTTTCAAAAGTGTTTCAATTATCTTTAGTAATTAGCCAATAAGGGTAACAAACCTAATAAGGGTAATCTCATTTTTCAAATGAATCAGTTTCTCATAAAAGCAGGAATCAAATTTAATTTCTTTCCCAACTAGCATCCCAATTAGCCATCCATATGTCTGATTACCTTCCATGCTAGAAATAAAACAGTGTCGACTACATTAGAACCAAATAATATGAACATTTGTCAAGAAGTAGTTCTCTAATTGAGGTTGCAACAGGAGACAACAGCATCATTTTCATTCAAATGAAACAGAAGTTAACTAATATGGCCAATTATATAATTTAAAGACAGGAAAATATAAACCAGGAGAATTAAACCTCCCACTTATCAAATGGAAACTGCAATTTTGAAAAAGAGAGATTGGGAATTTGACCTTTCAATAAAGAATGCATTCAGTAACTAGGAATTCATTTAAACATCAAAGATAGTTTGAGGGAACCCCCCCCTCGCCTCTCCTCCTCCTCCAAGATGGTGGTGCAGCGTTCTGGTTGATCCAAGAGGAAAAGGCGGAGGCGCAGCGCGGCCCTTACTCAGCCGCCACCATCTTGACAGCCACGTGCACGCCTAGAGCACCGACGGTCTTCCCCATTCCCAGGCCTCGCCTGGCCCGGCCTAGCTCCGTCCCCGCCTTCGCTTTCG
This sequence comes from Natrix helvetica, assembly GCF_964273705.1. Taxonomy (NCBI): domain Eukaryota; kingdom Metazoa; phylum Chordata; class Lepidosauria; order Squamata; family Natricidae; genus Natrix; species Natrix helvetica. The sequence goes on from NC_138548.1 coordinate 284,870,610, forward strand.
ATGGCTCCCCGCGCGCTTCACGTCCTTTGCCATTGGCCGCATGGCCTAGCCTAGGTGGCGGCTTGAAGGAGCAACCATCCGCCTGCCCAGCGTCCGGAGCTGGCCGGTTTCGCCAGAGCCTGCCAGCTTACAACAGAAAAAACGACAGGTCTGCAACCCACCAAAGGCTATTTGGCAACTCTGCAAGAACATTCTGCTAAAGTGGTAGAAAAACATGCAATGGATGTCTTCAGTTGGAGAAAAGAAAGCCACTGGGAGGCCTCAGGGTACTGTGGGTACGAGTATTGCTGAATAATCACTGGCTGATAGCGACATGACAGAGTAGAAGATCAGCCTTATGTTTGATATCAGTGAAGCCAAACTGCAGGAAACAATTGACAACACTGTTAAGCCTATGCTTGGCTCAGTACAAGAGGACTGGCGAGAACGTATTTTTAATCAGCGACACAAAATTGTGATCACCCCAATGTCACCGAATGGCCACAGCTTGTAAAAGATCACCAGGAGAACCTCACTCTGAAAACATTGAAACTAGCTGAATGAAGCGAGCAGCTGCAAAGCATCTAATAGAACGCTATTACCATCAGTTAACTGAGGGTTGTGGAAATGAAGCCTGCACGAATGAATTTTGTGCTTCCTGTCCAACTTTTCTGCGTATGGATAACAATGCAGCAGCCATTAAAGCCCTTGACCTTTATAAGATTAATGCAAAACTCTGTGATCCTCATCCCTCCAAGAAAGGAACAAGCTTGGTTTACTTAGAAAATAATTCCAAAGGTGCCCACAACAACGCCTGCTCTGACAGAAAAATAAACAAGAAGGAAATGCAAGGTCCAAGAGATGACTTTAAAGATGTGACTTTTTTAACAGAAGAAAAAGTATATGAAATTCTTGAATTATGTAGAGAAAAAGAAGACTATTCTCCCTTAATTTGTGTCGTTGGGAGAGTATTTTCTAGTGCTGAGGCCTTGGTACAGAGTTTTCGAAAAGCCAAGCAGCATACTAAGGAAGAATTGAAGTCTTTACAAGGAAAAGATGAAGATAAAGATGAAGATGAAAAAGAAAAGGCTGCATGTTCTTCTGCCATGGAAGAAGATTTAGTTGCACCATCATCATCATCCTCGTCGTCATCAAGAATGGGTGACAGTGCACAGGGGGATAACAACCTGCAAAAATTAGGCCCAAATGAAGTATCTGTAGATATCGATTCAATCAGACGGGTCTACAATAGATTACTTTCTAATGAAAAGATAGAAACTGCCTTTTTAAATGCACTTGTGTACTTGTCACCCAATGTTGAATGTGACTTGACTTACCATAATGTGTACTCTCAAGATCCTAACTATCTCAACTTGTTTATTATTGTTATGGAAAATGGTAATCTTCATAGTCCTGAGTACCTGGAAATGGCACTACCGTTGTTTTGCAAAGCAATGAGTAAGCTACCCCTTGCAGCTCAAGCAAAATTGGTCAGACTGTGGTCAAAGTACAGCGCAGACCAGATTCGACGAATGATGGAAACTTTTCAGCAGCTTATAACCTACAAAGTCATAAGCAATGAATTCAATAGTCGTAACTTAGTGAATGATGATGATGCAATTGTTGCTGCTTCAAAGTGCTTAAAAATGGTTTACTATGCAAATGTAGTAGTAGGAGATATAGACACAGATCACAATGAAGAGGAGAATGAAGAGCCTATCCCAGAATCTAGTGAATTAACTCTACAAAAACTCCTGGGTGAGGAAAGAAGAAATAAAAAAGGACCTCGGGTAGAGCCTCTGGAAACTGAACTTGGCGTAAAATAGATTGCCGAAAGCCACTTATCCTCTTTGAAGAGTTTATCAATGAACCACTGAATGATGTTCTAGAAATGGACAAAGATTATACATTTTTCAAGGTAGAAACAGAAAATAAATTCTCCTTTATGACATGCCCCTTTATACTGAATGCCGTTACCAAGAACCTCGGATTGTATTATGACAACAGAATCCGTATGTACAGTGAACGTCGTATAACTGTCCTTTACAGTTTAGTTCAAGGCCAGCAGTTAAACCCATATTTGCGACTCAAAGTCAGACGTGATCACATCATAGATGATGCGCTTGTTTGGTTAGAAATGATTGCAATGGAAAATCCAGCTGATTTGAAAAAGCAGTTGTATGTAGAATTCGAAGGAGAACAAGGGGTTGATGAAGGAGGAGTTTCCAAAGAATTTTTTCAACTAGTTGTAGAAGAAATCTTCAACCCCGATATTGGAATGTTCACTTACGATGAATCCACAAAATTGTTTTGGTTTAATCCATCCTCTTTTGAAACTGAGGGACAGTTTACACTGATTGGGATTGTATTGGGCCTGGCTATTTACAATAATTGTATTCTGGATGTCCATTTTCCAATGGTTGTCTACAGGAAATTAATGGGCAAAAAAGGAACTTTCCGTGATCTGGCAGACTCTCATCCTGTTCTCTACCAGAGCTTAAGAGACTTGTTGCAGTATGAGGGAAGTGTGGAAGATGATATGATGATAACCTTCCAGATATCTCATAGAGATCTCTTTGGTAATCCAATGATGCATGATTTAAAGGAAAATGGAGATAAAATCCCTATTATAAATGAAAACAGAAAGGAATTTGTTAATCTGTATTCTGACTACATTCTGAACAAATCAGTGGAAAAACAATTTAAGGCCTTTTGAAGAGGATTCCATATGGTAACCAACAAATCTCCCCTAAAATATTTATTTAGACCTGAGGAGATTGAATTGCTGATTTGCGGAAGTAGGAATCTAGACTTCCAAGCCCACAGAAACCACAGAATATCATGGTGGCTACACCAGAGATTCTCTTATAATTAGGGAATTTTGGGAAATAGTCCATTCATTTACAGATGAGCAAAAAAGACTCTTCCTCCAGTTTACAACAGGGACAGACAGAGCACCAGTAGGAGGACTTGGGAAACTAAAGATGATTATAGCCAAAAATGGCCCTGACACCGAAAGGTTACCTACATCTCATACATGCTTTAATGTCCTCTTGCTTCCGGAATACTCCAGCAAAGAGAAACTTAAGGAGAGATTGTTGAAGGCCATCACATATGCCAAAGGATTTGGCATGCTGTAATGAATTAAATAAAAGGGATAAAATGATTGGTGGCAATGATGTCCCTGTCCAAAAATCAATAAGAGAAAACCCACAAAAGGCCATAAGCTATAGCAAGCAAGCTACCGTAGTCACCTGTATTTGGGCCTCCCTTCTTCACTTGGGGACTCTGGGCTGGAACAGCAGATTTCAGCTGCTTCTAGGAACAAATTATTTTCTTTTAGCGTGAAAGTGTTACATATTCTTTCACTTGTATGTACAGAGAGGTTTTCCTGAATATTTATTTTAAAGGGTTAAATCACTTTTGCTTGTGTTTTATTACTGCTTGAAGTTGAGCCTTTTTGAGTATTTACAAGAAAACAAAACTGTACTCTCCCAAGGAAAATATTGCCATCATTTGTACATTGTGTAACCTTTAAGTATGTGCTACATTTTTGTCCCAGTTATAAAATCAAAATCGGGAACTATACTTTTTGAACAGTTTTTCTTTTGAAACTTGAAGTCTTGGAAAACAAAATGGTGTGATGCAATGACTGCTGTTCTAGCCTCCAAAGACATTTGTGGAAAAGCATTAGAATCAATAAATATGGAAGGGAGAACTTGGAATGTTAAATATATATATATATATATTAGGGGAGATTCCCCTAATATATATATATATATATATATATATATATATATATATATATATATATATATATATATATATATATATATATATATATATATATATATATATATATATATATATATATATATATATATATATATATATATATATATATATATATATATATATATATATATAGGTAGTTGCCTATTTGATTATTTGAAGTAGTTGAATAACAAGATGGAAAGAAATGGAAACTTCATAGCTAAATTGCTATGCTAAATGATAATAATAATGCTGATCTATTCAACTATTAGATAGTGATATAAAACTTTTTGTGAATTACTGTCTAATTGTCAATGGAGATTCTCCATCATCCAGGTCACCCAGGTCATGCTTGTCCTAAAGGTGCTGTTGAAAAGGCAACTAGAATTTTTAGGGTTTTCCTCCCTTGAAAACTTTTCATTTCTCATCCAAGAATTAGGATTTTTCAATCAATCAACACAACATACTTGCACACTTCAAACTCAACCATATGTTAAGGCAGAAGCTGGTACACCCCGAAGATAAATACCCAGACACACACTGGGCAATGGGTGTGCAATGCCATGTGCCGTGTGCAATGGGTGTGCAATGCCATGAGATAATGCCATTGGTGAAACAAAAAAACAACTTCACAAATACACAACATGACATAGGAGAACAAACCCATCTGGACAAGATTCAGCAGTCCATCTGCATCTGAAAGACAAAGGCCACTCTTTGGAAGAAAGCAAAGTCCACATTTTGGACAGAGGGGACCATTGGCTTGAAAAGGGGTCAAAGAGGCCATGTATATTAAAACTGAACAGCCCTGTCTTAACAGAAAGGGAAGGATAGGACACCATCTATCTCCTGTCTACAACATAGTCAGAGGTGGTATTCAGCTGGTTCAGACCAGTTCAGGTCAATTGTGGGTTCCTGCCGGTTTGCACCGGATCGGGCGATCCGGTTCGTGACCGAACCCGGAAGTAACCGGACCCGGAAGTAACTTCTGGGAACCGGCACCAGCCCTGTCGCTCGATCGCCCTTGCCGTCCCAACACAGCTCGCTCGCTCCCCCACCCATCTGCACTAAATTAGCTAGCCCAGCCCGCCGCTCACTGATTGGCTGGAGGTGACCCATTTAAAAGCAGGTCCTCCATTTCAAAACTCCCTTCCCTTTGCCTTCCAGGAGCTTGCTGCTTCCCTCAGGTAAGCAACTAAGTGCGATGGGGGCGGCGGGAGGCTAGCTTCCGCGAGGGGAGGCCTTCGGGCCTTCCCTCGGTGAAGCGGCGGGCTGGCGTGGGAGGTGCGGATGGCGGGCGGCAAGCCTCCGTGAGGAAAGGCCTTTGGGCCTTCCCTCGCTGAAGCACTGGGCTGGCGTGGGCAGTGCGGGCAGCAGGCGGCAAGCCTCCACAAGGAAAGGCCTTCGGGCCTTCCCTTGCTGAAGCACGGGGCTGGCGTGGGCACCATGGGCGGCAGGCGGCAAGCCTCCGTGAGGAAAGGCCTTCGGGCCTTCCCTCGCGGAAGCGCCGGCTGGCGTGAGCGGTGCGGGCGGCAGGCGGCAAGCCTCTGCGAGGAAAGGCCTTCGGTCCTTCCCTTGCTGAAGCGCCGGGCTGGCGTAGGCGGCGCGGGCAGCAAGCCTCCGCAAGGGAAGGCCGAAAGTCCCCCGCCCCCCCTCTCCAGCCTCGCCTGGATGGCTAAGCCTGCCAGGCGACCTGCTTAGTGACAGTCTTACCTGTCCTGCTGCCTCTCTGCCTGTCTGCTGCTTGTTGCATCCACCCATCGCATCGGAGTGCTGCTGATTCTGCCTGCTGGTAAGTAACCCGTTTTTTTTTCTTTTATTTTTTTAATGTATTTTAAAATAATATTTATTTATTATGCATAGAATATTTTAAAATGGTTTACTTCAATTTATTGTGTGTGGATTCTTTTTTTAAATTGTCTTAGACTATTTTTAAAAAGATTCTATCCAAAATAAATTAAAATAAACCATTTTAAAATATTCTATACTCAATACTTTAAAATGTATTGTGCATAGAATTGTTTTAAATTGTTTTATTGTAATTTATTGTGTATGGAATATTTTTAATGGTTTCATTTTAAATTATTGTGTGTGGAATAGTTTGAAATGGTTACAGTATAAATTATTGCTGGTGGAATAATGGTTACAGTATACTATGGCTGGTACAATACCTTAAAATAGTTACAGTATAAATTATTGCTGGTGGAATACTTAACAATGGTTTTTAAGGATTTTTTTAATTTATAGAATATCTTTTTTAAATTATTTTTTGGGAATTTTTATTTTTTAATTGTTTATAAAATATATTTACTACAAGAAATGTTATTCCTTTTTGCAAATGTTTTCTTTGTGATGCAATATGTTGCTTAAAAGTGTTCAGACCAGGTTTATATATCTCAAAGTGGCTGCTTTTCTATGGGCAGGCCAGGTTGGTGCAAGGCAGCTTTGCCACATTTAATGTGTTTCACCCTGGTTGTTTAGGTAATTCTGAGGTGGTTGCTGGTTCTGTGAGCTTCCTGGCACTGTCCTTTATAATTTCCCACAATGCCTTGATGGTTTTTATTCCAGTGGCTTTGTCTTTCCTGTCCTTAGGGTTAGGAAAAAAAATACTGGTTTCATTTGCAGTCTTTTGAGGGGGGGGGGATTCTTATTTTTTGGTGTTTTCCTGGCACTGTCATAGTTTGTGTGGGTGTGTAATGTCGCACAGTTATCTACGCATTAATAATGATCTAGTAATATTTCCTTATATATTTTAGGGACCTTTCCTTACATAATTGGTGTTTTCTTTCAGACTTTTAGATTTCTAATTTCTGTTTCCATTAGTTATCAATTGCTAAAACAAATCCCACGTGAAAAAGTATTCAAAACCTTCTTGATTTTAATTGTCAGTTTATTTATTCCTGCACATTGTAATATTTATTCATTTTCATATCTCTGTTTTTCCACTGCTGTGCAAACACAATTCCAGCAGCTGCTAACATGTGTAAAATTAAATATATATTGTACTCCTTTTCAAATAGCCAACAAAATATTTCTGGTTTTAATTCCATATCTTGCTTTACCATTGCTTCTAACCACTAACTTCTGAATAGCTACTTGGACTGACCTAAGTACTAATTCATATATTCCTGTTTTTTGGAACTGAGAACTAAATTTCAGAAAAAGGAAATCTGTATTGCTCTGGGAATATGAAATTCATTCTTGAACTATCTTCTTGGATGAAAGACTATATCTTTCCTGTTTGCTGGGGGACATCCTTCCTGAAAAGACTGTACATTGTTGCGTGAAAACAGAGGTCCCTTCTGTTACCTGTAGTGTATTTATTTATTTATTTATTTCGATTTATCAGTCGCCCCCTCTCCGCAAAGGGACTCGGGGCGACGTACAATTAAATCAAAATACAAATGTGGCATGGAGGAGGTAACACCAATATTTAACAGTCAAGTTCAAATAAATAGCAATAAATTAAAACAGTTAAAAACCCCAAAATTTACGTATAAAATATTAAAATAATTAAAATTGCCAGGGAGGTTAGAAATTTCTAGTTAAGCCAGGCCGGCTAGTTGGAACAGGTGGGTCTTGAGTTTCGTGCGGAAGGAGTGGAGATCGGTCGTTGTCCTGATATCTGGGGGGAGGTTATTCCAAAGGGCTGGGCCCACCACAGAGAAGGCCCTATTCCTGGGCTCCGCCCTCTGACACTGCCTGGTGGACGGCACCTGGAGGAGTCCCTCTCTGTGAGAGCGAATTGGTCGCAGGGATGTATGGGGCAGAATGCGATCCCGCAGATAGCTAGGTCCTGTGCCATGGAGTGCTTTGAAGATGGTAGCTAACACCTTGAAGCGCACCCGGTAGACCACAGGGAGCCAGTGCAGCTCGCACAGGAGAGGTGTTATATGGGAGAACCTCGTTCTCCCCATGATTGCCCGCGCAGCCGCATTCTGGACCAGTTGCAGTCTCTGGGTGCATCTCAAGGGGAGCCCCATGTAGAGAGCGTTACAGTAGTCCAGGCGAGACGTCACCAGCACGTGAGTGACTGTGCGGAGGGCATCCCGGTCCAATAGGGGGCGCAATTGGCGCACCAGGCGAACCTGGTGGAACGCCCCCCTCGCCACTGCTGCCACATGGTCATCCATAGACAGCCGGGCATCGAGGAGGACGCCCAAATTGCACGCCCGCTCCACGGGGGCCAGTTGCTCGCCCCCAATGGCCAGCGATGGAATGCACTGGTTGAACTGGGGGGACGGTAGCGGTAGGGGCCGGTAGAGAAGTGAGTGATCTGACCATGTCAGGGGCATGATGGCTAGATCCCCTACTCCTAGATCACTCGTCCACTGGTCTGAGACAAAAACAAGATCCAGTGTGTGGCCTCCCTCATGCGTGGGGCCCTGAATTACTTGAGTCAGATCCATGGCTGCCATGGAAGCCATGAACTCCCGAACTGCCTCGGATGCTTCTCCCATCGACGGCAGGTTGAAATCCCCCATAACTAAAAGTTTGGGGGTCTCAACCGCCATCTCAGTGATCCGCTCGAGGAGTTCGGGCAGGGCCGCTGATGTATAGCGAGGAGCCAAGTATACAATCAGCAGGCCCAACTGCCTCCTTGGGCCCCATCTCACGCCCAGAGACTCACACCCGGATATCTGCAGCACAGTGAATTCTCTCGGTTCCAGATTCTCCCGTATAATTTCCGCTACCCCACCACCCCTGCCCTGGGCCCGTGGCTGATGGAATACACAGTAGCCCGGTGGGCACATTTCCACGAGGGGCAGACCTCCCTCGTGGCCCAACCAGGTCTCCGTTATTCCTGCGAGGTCCGGCTCCCCCTCTGAAATCAGATCGTTAATGAGGGGGGCCTTGTTGACCACGGACCTCGCATTACACAGCATCAGCCTGAGGCCCTGGCTCTGTAGAACCTGACCACCTAGAATGCGGGGGTTGGTACAAACGACCGGGTGTGTCCAACGACCACGGTCTCCCAACTGACTACATGTTCTTCTGTTGTCCTCGCATCTGCCCCTCCCTACGACCATAGGTATCACAGAGCCCTCTATAGGAATGTTATTTTCCCTCCCCTCCCCCGCTCCACTCACTTCCCTCCTGACCACACCTGTTCGCCTGGCTCTAACCACACTCCTGGCCTGTGTAACCCTCCCCCCCACCCTAGAACCCCCTAAAATATTTAAAAAACATTTGATTAAAAAACCCCTAATTCCCCGCTTCCTCAGCTTACAACCACAATTGAGTCCAATATTGTTTTAGTTCTTCTGCAGTTAGCATTATTTAACAGGATGAAGTGGCAACAGAGTATGACCACTAGGATAGTCATCTTTCCTATGTAAATAGCTGTTTTATTGCTTTGTGTGCTTGTTTCATCCTTAATGTAGTAGTGCAAGCAATTAAAATCTTGCTTTCTGTGTCTGTCCTTTGTGCAGTTTTTTTGAGCAAAGTAAATCAATAAGGTGGTGTGCAGAAGACCGGCAAGCCAGGGATCCTTCCTCTGTAAGTAGCTGTCTTTATTGCTGGGTGTGGTGTGGTCTGTGCTGTGTTCATCCTTGAGATAGTGAAGTGCAAGCAATTAAAGTCTTGCTTTCTGTGTCTCTCCTTTGTGCAGGTTGTTGGAGCATGAGGTGGTGGTGCAGAAGACGCAAAAAAGGAGAGCAATTTTCCTTTTCTATTATTTTGTGTGCTGGTTTCATCCCAATGCAGTGCATGCAATGAAAGAGTTCATTTCTGTGTCTCTTCTTTGTGCAGCCCATTCATTGGAGTCCGTGATACTGAAGACTGGCAAGAACAGTCATCTTCCTTCTGTAAGTAGCTCGTTTATTGTTTTTGTACTTATTTTAATCTTATTGTAGTTCATCCATTGGGCCAAAGAATTCAGTGACATTGTCTTGGCCACTCCCACCCAGTCACATGGCCGGCAAACCACTCCCACCCGGTCACATGGGCGGCAAACCACTCCCACCAGGTCACAAGGCTGGCAAGCCACTCCCACAAAGGAGGCCACACCCACAGAGTAGGTTCCAAAAAAATTTGAAACCCATCACTGGTTCAGGTGAACTGGAATTTCCGATGATCAGCTGGCCCCACCCACCCACCGACCCACCCACCCCGCCCTACCTTGTCCTTTATTTCCTGCTTTCTAGCTCATCTCAATCGCATGGCAAAGCTGATTCCCCCCTCCCAGCTGTTCTACTTACCATTGCTGACTTGAAGGATAAGCAGATGAGCTTCTAAATGCTCCCTTTTCAGTGCTGCATGCAAGCAATTTAGGCATGCATGCGCATGAAGCACGCATATGCAAAGTGCATGCTCATCGAATCGGTTGTTAAACCGGCAGCATCTCACCACTGAACATAATCCTTTCAGTAGCAGCAAGAAGGTTCCACACCTATTTGCACTCTCAGATGACTCTAAAGTACAGATAAACTCCTCAATGACTCTCAAAGAACTAACGACTGACCTTCAGAATGCCAATGGCCAGGTGACTGCTAAATATATATATCTTTCCATCCTTCCCCACCATTCAGCCAGAACTGAGGAAGTTTCTTGGATGAGAAATGAAATTTTTTAAAGGAAAAACTCCCCAAGAAAGTCCAGTTGCCTTTTGAACAGCACGTTGGGATAACTAAACATGATACCAATCTACCGCCAAACACCAGCAGAGGATATTACAACCCTTTTGTCAGGCTTGCAGCCATCTTTTCTTTTGGATCTTTGGCCTGTCACACTTTCTATTATTCTACTATGCATTTTCAATTGTGGCAAAATGGGAGGGGTTGTACAGAGTTACATACTATGTAGCCATAATAAAATTCTTTCTAGAAAGCCAAGGTCATCCTTTGTCTCTGCACCTCTGCACCTGACTGGAACTGGATGGGTGGAACTGCCAGTGTGGCAGTGGGAGATTGGACCATGTGATGGATTGGTGGGTGTGGGGCAAGATCTTGAATTTTCAACTGGGTGGGGAAAACCTGGAAGCTTTCAGATTTGGGTTTTCCCAGATGTGCCAACACGGCTCTCTTAATAAATTGGAACTTTTAGCAATACGCCTTGGACTCTGATTTACTTTTGGATGCTATTTGGAACCCTGAGACTCTTCTATTCCTGAAGCTCTTGCGTTGTTTGTTTTAAATAATCTAACTCTAGGCTGCTAGCAGCAAGTTTAAGAAAAGCAACTCGAGATATTTAAAACAACTAAGGCAGACAATCAAACACAGTGCATTTAAGGTCCGAAAAATCCACCCCATCTTGCAAATGACTAAAGACAGACAATCTGCCTGGGTTTAGCTAAGATACTGGTTCCAAGGCTGGAGGGAAAAACAAAGCCTTTAAAGCCTCGTGAAAGACCGAGCAGGGTATGGGCCTTCTGGATCTCAGGCTTGGGGAGTGTGGGATATGTGCATGTTGGGCTACACAGCAACAGAGAAAGCACTTCTTCTAAGACCCGCTAGATGGCACTGCTTTATAGAGCTGGAGCTACACTGCATTGGCAAATACAACAGCACCAGTCCCTAGATGAAGATGAGCACAAGTAGATAGACCACTTAGTCCAGCTAGCAAAAATATAGCTTGATGTTTATTTATTCAACATCAGCAAGCATTAACTGGCAAGATGGGACAAAAGCGGGGAGCGAACACATTAACAAGAGGCAAGCATTTACATTATCAAATCTTGCTAATATTAAAAGGTACAGAGGCAGTGGCAACAAGTTAGCTGGCCAGAATCACTTGTGCCTTTTTTGTTCTCATGTCCTCCATCCGGCAAGCACAGCCTCAAAATCAAATACCTTCTACCTTTTTCTTTACTAAATAATTGTGTAAATTTTCATGCGGGGCCCACAGTCCGGGAAAGGGGTCCGTGCACTGCAATCTTGCTTTCATGTGCAAGATATAGCACCCTGGTTCTGGCTTAAGACCTGGACTGGGCTGTGCCTCCCTCCAAGCACCTCTTACTGAACTTAATTTTATGTACAAGTACAAAGAGCATAGTGTGCATATAATATCCAAATATGCTTGAAGGATGCTTGACTGGTGAGAGACCGCTTATTTAGCCCCTTTCATCATTCCCAAATCTCATTACCCCAGATATCTATCCTTCAAATCCCAGAATTTTTAGCAACTGCATGCTGCCTGAAGAATTGTGGGAGGTAGAGTTTATACATTTGAAGAACACCCAGGTTGATTAAAAAAAGAGGCGGCGGTGGGGGGGGGAGTGCAGTCAAAAGAGAAGAGGGAAAGGCAATGACCCCAATGACTGATTCTTCAGCATCTCATGGCTCTTTGACCACATGATCTATTGACTAAAAAGCCTATCATTCTGCCTTGCTAATCTGAGACCAGATTCTTCCTTCTACTTTCTACACATGTACACACATAGCACGTTTGAAAACATTTCTCTAGGACAGGGATGGGCAACTATGTCAACTTTACGACTTGTGGATTTCAACTCCTAGAATTCCTGAGCCAGCCTTTAGGAATTATGGGAATTGAAGTCCACAGACCAGTAAGTTGCCATAGCTGTCTACCCCTGCTCAAGGATGTACCTACACAGGTTTTACCTCATCCTATAATATAATTGTGAAAGGAAATCTGTTGTACTTATAAAACCTGCTTCACCAATCATTGGTCAGGTCAGATTTCCACTCTCAGGAATGGGATGAACACAGATAATGTTGTTTCAACCTCCAACAGCAAGTGTTATAGAATCTGGAAATGATCCACCTCAGACAGAGAAATAAAGGAAGACAGACTGTAGGAATTATTCAACGAGAATCAGTATTTTCCATACAAGAATTTGTAGCTATTTTATTGCACTTAAACACCAAGAATAAATTTGACAACCCTTATTTCCCCCCTTCACCCCCAAAAATATAGCATAAAATTTTAGCAGTGATCATTTGTTCACAGCCACAGCTTCAAAAAAACTGGAAGAAAGAACCCGACACGATCACGGCTGCTTTACAATTCTGATTCACATACAAAAGATACTGAAGATTTTTTTAAATTTATTTTTTGGAATATTCCAGTCACACCAAGTTGCAAATGAGAGGGAGAAACTCTCTGAAGTTTTTATTTGCTTACATTACAAAACAGTTTTTTTTCCCAGTTTGCTTTTGCTTTTTGCATTCGTGTGAAATAAATATTTCCAAAGATATTTCATATATATATACATATATATTGTGTGTTTGTTATTTATATAATATATATTTATATATAGACATAGTTCCCTTTAACTTTTTTCCTGTTACTTCCCTCTAAAGTTAAAAAGTCATAAAATTGTGCAATACTTAGACAATGAAAATCCTGAACTGTTTCCCACAGATTTTACTTTAGGTCAGAAAAAAAAAGGTCAAAAGTTGGCTTGTTTGCAGTCATACAATAACTGAAGAGAAGTAAGTAAATCCATCCCAATAAAACATAAAATATGGAGGATAACTGGGAGGGGAAAAATAGCCTGTATTTCCAGCCATGTGGGAAGCCAAGAGAACAGAATCTTCATTTGGAATCTCCATTTGTTTAGGGGGGTGAGGGGGGGGGAGAATAATCACACTAGCCTAATTGACACTGAACAATGTCATAAGATCTGCTATGAAATTCAAAAACATGCTTATTTTCTAGAGCCAGAAATAAGTTGATTTGCAAAATAACGAATCGGTAAATGTATCGTGCAGCAGAAAATATTCTTCCATTATGCTTTTAAAATTAGTTTCTGAATTCACAAACTATTTCACCTGGAGTAGCCTCTTTTCATCTTGTCCAATTTACTAGAGCTAAAATAGACACATTGATTTATTTAGAAAATCTTCAGAGAAAGAGCTCTCTCCATACCGCTATATAAAAATTTTAATAGACAAAGCACACATCAGCCCTGGTTTCCTATTTTTATAAAGAGTAATGGCCAGACAAGACCTCCTGCATTGCAGTTTATGGCCGAGATTTGATTTTGAATTAGTTTGAGTGTTGTTATACTTTCATCTTTGATGGTTTTGTTGAATGTTGTTTCTTAACTATAAGTACATGGATTGCTTTTTTGCTCAAAATGCTTGCCATTTTTACTTTAAAAAAAAAACAGTGAATATGCTTCTATTACTTTGATGCAATATCCAGAAAGTCATAACTTGTTGTGATATTTCTGTATGGGAGAATTTTTGTTAGATTATAAAAATCAACTCCTCCTCCTTTAAAGAAAGGTAGAAGAAAAAAATCAATATTTCTAGGAGAATGGGTGGAAAAATATATAAATAAGCTGTAAATTTTGTTAGAAGGAATTAAAAAAAAAGATGGTGACAAAGGAAGAACAGAGAAATGTTATGAGATGCTGTCCAAACATTAACAAAGATATTGTGTTGGAAAAAGTTAGCAATCCATTAGACAAAAATCATTTCCCTCTTGCCAAAATAATTTAAATAAAAATAGAAATGGTTCTTTTTACAGAATAAAATGATGTAAGCTACTTCTTCCCTACATTTTTTATGTTACAATCAAGAAAGGTACTGTGTTGTCTAATCTATGAAAACAGGTCAGTTTTCAAAATTAATATTAATTATGACTATGAGCCCTAGCGTACAAAATAAATAATCAGAATGCTTTGTGTTTTATTGACAATTTCTTTGCAGAAGTTTGGAATCATTAAAAATGTGCCATTATAAATGCCAAAAATCTGAAAAAGTAAGAAAGGACAGAAAATATAGAAGAGAAACAAGTATAGCAATTGATAGTAACGTGGTTAAGGAAAAAAAGTTTTAGAAATGCCAATGCAATCCAGATGATTAAAGTGCAGGTGCTTATGTCAGATGCAGTAGACAAAACTCAAAGGAGTTGAAATACATTTCAGTCTGTCAGGGTTATTTTTTTTTAAACTGGAAGACTAAAAACTCAACTCAACTTCCTGTAGACTCTAGCTTCTCTTAGCTTATCAAAGCATTGCTCAAAATGACGATGGAAGCTATAAAATATTACAAAATGCAATGTTTAAGTTGCCACAAAAAAGATACTCGATGGCAACTCTTGATAGAAAACATAGGTAGGACTCTTTCTATAAGTGAAAACTCAGGCAAGATAGGCTGTCAAGGTTTAGCAACGCTGAAAAGTGTTTTAAGATTTATTACCTAAACTGGGATTTTGATGAGGAAAGAGCACAAAAGTAGGTCTCTAGCCAGTTATTTAAGGATGAACGAGTTAAAAGGAGATTCAAGCTAAAAAGAAGATCCAATTCTTCCTTGGAATCCAGGGCTGAGTAGAAGGCTTAGTGATACTCAGCATAAAATTATGATGTGTGGGAGAATGACCCTTCAAAAATAAATGTATTAATATTAATGTAAAATATCAGGATAGAACTGGGTAAGGAGCCCCCCCCCCAAATGTTCTGAAACCCAAGAAGTTTAAATATGAACACGTATTCAGATCCATACAATCATACAATACCTCTTGAACTCTAAAAGCCCTTCTCAACTCAAATAATCTCAGTATAATTCTTCACAGCTCCAATGGAGCATTGAATCATCCAATTATGTTATCAGTTTTGTGTAAATGGTATATTTCTACTTTGTAAAAAAGTAAACTTCTATTTAAGGCAATCAAATCCTATCAAGTAGGCGCCCTGTAATTATCATCACTTCCCCCCTGCTCCAGTGGGAAATTACTCTTGCCTTTTTGCAAACATAGTTTTATAGCATCGTGTATTCACACTTAGAAGATGGAAAGCTAAGCATTTTACGGAAAAAGTAAAACTACATCATTCAAAATGTATACAGCAAGCTTATCCATTTTCTGTTGTAATTGTTCCTAAACAAGCATTGTTTGTTTGCTTTGAAATACACATAGCGGTCTATAAAGTTAGATGTCATGCAAATGAAGGAAGTGCCATTTATAAATTCATTCCCCCGGTAGTAGAAGTGCATGGCAGTTAATCTCACACCAAAGAGTAAAGACTCTTAAAGCTGGAAAAAAATAAAAGGGAACAAGAAACAGAGACACTGCCAAAATAATGATAATAATAATAATAATAATAATAACAACACTAACAACCCTCAGGCTTCTTATTTCTATCCTTGGAAGGCAAGTAGGTGATGCCTTCCAGGTCAATTTCAACATGTTTTCTCTGTCATTCAAGAAAAAAAATTATACAGGCTTAAGAAGAATCCATTTCTCTGTTTCTTCAAGCTGGCTTTTATGTCATGATATATTAACAGGTATTGCCACTGTTCCAACCTTGATTCTGTCTTCATGATGCCATTCAGATGGGCAGTTTGGATTGTCAGACTTCCGCAGCATATAACAAGTGAACCCCTGACAAGGTTCTTATATTTGTGTAAACTTCTTTCTGCCTTTCTATAGGGCCATGTCACACATCCTCCTTCCCCGTTTTTAGTTTCTTGTACCTTTTTACACTTTTCATAACAACTTATCACAAGTCAACTCCAAATGTAAACAATAATATATTAAGTCACCCACCCCACCCCAACTTTATTTTAAAAAAGTCAACCACAAACCCAAACAGTTGATATTTCTAGGTATTACATAAAGATCCATTTCAGCAATACTCAAAAGTTTACGAAATAACACGGGTTTCATTTTTCCTGTAAAAAGGCATGCAAAGTACAAGAAATAGCGAAAGGTTTCATTTTGTTTGTTAAAAGCATCATCGAAAAGCCTCAAAGTGTCCTTTGTTAAGCTTGCATTTTCTATCTTTGTTGGAAAGGGTTGGCTTCTATTTTTATTTCAAATTAAGGGGCAGTTTTGTTTCCACACCATAGGTATCCTCTATAATGCCATGTTTCCTGAAATTTATATGTAGGAAAGGTGGATGAAGGTAGAGGGAGGGCTTTGGGAGTCATTTGTTGATTTATTTGGTTGTTAACAGCTTAGTGCTACCAAAATTCAGCTGACTGCTAGATACTGTAGTAGCAAAGAAAGGGAGCCCGACTACTGCTATTGTCTAGTTAAGAGTCCACATCTTGGAGAGGCAGAGAGAAAATAAAATTCACATTGTTAAAAATAAGGAAACAAAAGACCTGGTGAGACAAAGTCTAACTTAGTAACCTGTGAAGTCAAAACAGCACTTTTTTTAGGCAGCTGTTTTCCAACTGATCATAAATAAATGAAGCTCCTGTTATAAATTGAATAGTGGTAATTATATACTTCACTATATTTCACTATTTTAAAAATATCTCACTCTAGTGAAAACTAACATGAAAATAATTGTTGTGGGCTCAATATTTTCAAGTTATTATTTCTTTTATGGTTACAGGGACGTGCGGTCAGGGGAGGCAGGGGAGGCAGAGCCTCACCGCTCTCATCATGAAAAAAAAAAGGGAAAAGGCGCTGAGGAGCCTTCTGCACATCTGGTCCGGGAATGGGAGCACGTTTGCAGGAGGCTCCTCTAGCCTCAGCCTCTCTCCTGCACACGTGGTCCCATTCCCCGCATTCCTTCCTGAGTCAACATGAAGGGGACTGCAGTTCGCGCTGATGACGTCACCAGCCTCACCAGCCATAAACCTCACCGCACGTCACTGCTTAGAACAGTGTTTTTTTTGTAAATTAGGCAGCTTTAAGATGTGTGGACTTCAACTCCCAGAATTCCTCAGCCAGGATGAGGGAGGGGTTGAAGTCCACAGGTCTGAAAATTGGCAACGCCATTCAAAATAAAGCTTAATTCACTCCAAGGAAAATTTGTGAACATATTTTCTCGAGTAAAAGAAAGTTGTTTGGAATTTATGTAATTAATAGTTTAAACCAAATAATTGTGTTTATTTAGTAGATGCATATGGCCACCTAATAAGTTAGTTGCCTGCCTCCTGGTTTTAGGAGCGTGTGACATCGGATTTGGTTGATAGCTGGTTCCAGATACAATTGAAAATGGCTGGCATTGACTCAGAGAGGCTTCTTCATGTGGTGTCTGGATGTTCCAATCAAAATGGCCTCCCATTAGAAGGAGCAACTACTTGTAGTTCATAACTTCAAGAAGATGGGAAGGCAGATGGGGGCTGAGGCCAGAAAGTGCTGGGTTTTTATTTGATGAAGGCTTTATCTCAGCCTCTTCCATGTTGGTTTCTTGTTGCCTACAGAAAGTCGTTTCCTGCAACAGGGCCATGACACATGCTGTCTTCTACTAGGATGGCACAGAATAGCAAACATGAACCAGGTGAAACAGGAGGAGAAAAGTCTACTAAATGCTCAGTTTATTTTGGTAAGGAGTTCCGAGGGTAAAAGGAATTCCCAGCAAGAAACAAATAGGAAAGCCAGCTGCCAAGTTCCCTAGGTGAAGGATAACAAGTATCTTCCTTTTGTAGTGAGGCAGTGAGAAACTTGGCCTTCAAGGCAGGTGCTTCAGCTGAAAGACACAAAAAGAAATTGTTGTTTTACTCCAACCAAACATTGTTTTCTAAAACTGGTTCTTCACAGCTAGCCTTTCTTGCTTCCATATCACTACTTTTGTCACTTGTCTCAAACTCTATGAATGTCCTCTGTGGGCAAATATGGAATCTCGTTTGCTGCTGGTATTCAGCTCTCACAATCTGGAGAAATAAAGGTGGCCTTTAACAGCAAGTATGTACCGTATAGGAGGTTGGCTGCTAGGTTGGAAGGGCTTCTTCTTGCCAATGATCCTCTGGGACTGGAGGAGAACAGCCTGCTAAGAACTGCCTAATGACCAGCTGCTATTACAGGTATGGGGAATGATGTCCCCTTTATGACTTGTGGACTTGAACTCCCAGCGTTCCTGAGCCAGCATGGGAGTTCTGGGAGTTGAAGTCCACAAGTCCTAAAGGGGCCATCGTTCCCCACACCTGTGCTATTAGGTTCAGTTAGGGTTGGTTCACACAGCCCAAGAACTGCTTTAAAAAAGTCATTTTCTCTTGAAGAGAGAAGATAGCATATCCAACCCTCAAATTCTGATATAAAAGAATATGAAGACAAAGCATACATGTAAGCTTCAACCCAGTTATAAAAAAGGGCTTCACTGTAGCTTTTTAGGGCTGGGGGGTAGGGATGGGCAAATTTTCCTCCACCAAAACCTTGTTTTCTCAAACAGGTTGTTCATAGCTAGCCATTCTTGCCTCATATAATCCATTATTTTTGCCACTTGTTTAATGCTGCATGAATGTCCTTTGTAGACAAATACGGAATCATCTTGACAGTTGTGCATGTTTATATGTTTGATAAATTAATTTAATGAAATTCTTACCCGTCTATAGCGGCCAAATGAATAGGCGCAGCTCTACTTTGCATGGAAAGGGTCATATTGTACCTAACATCCATGTAGTTGTTACATATAAGAACCCAACAGAAAAAAAAAATCAATTCCAGGAACATGGCTGAATGCAGAAGAATTCAAAATCCACACTTTTCAGAGCTAAGCACTTGATGCTTTTAATGGGTAAATCATCTAGTGTTGTTCAATCCCAATGCACAATTTCTCCATGAAGAATTTTACATAGTTTACTAAGTTTCTTATTTAAAAAAAAAGATAAAAGAAAAAACTATTCCCATGTTTCAAATTCTTATTGCTGGGTCATCATTCTTTCATCACAGGGTGTAAAATGTCAAACCCCCACAGCACAAAATAATATACAAATCCATTAAATACATATGCATATGCATATGCATATACATATACATATACATCATATACATATACATATACATATACATATACATATACATCAGTGACGTGCGGTGAGGTTTATGGCTGGTGAGGCTGGTGACGACATCAGGAAGGCGGGGAATGGGACCACGTGTGTTGGAGGCTCAGGCTGCCTCAGCCTCCAGCACACGCGATCCCATTCCCCGCCTTCCTGAGCATGCTCCGCTGGCTCACGCTCCGCAGTCCTCGAAAGCGACTGGGGAACAACAAGAACCTTCCTGCCTCTGCTGGACTTTGCGCGCTCCTCGTGACTGCAGTCGCGAGGAGTGCGCAAAATCCAGCAGAGGCAGGAAGGTTCTCGTCGTTCCCCAGTCGCTTTCGTGCCTTCGTCATCCGGCAGCGCCGACAACATTTCTGCCTCCGGAGCTCCTGGGTGCGGCCGGACGGATGTATATAATATTATAATAATATAATAATATAATAATATAATAATATAATAATATAATAATATAATAATATAATAATATAATATTATAATAATATAATAATATAATAATATAATAATATAATAATATAATAATATAATAATATAATAATATAATAATATAATAATATAATAATATAATAATATAATAATATAATAATATAATAATATAATGTAATGTAATGTAATGTAATGTAATGTAATGTAATGTAATGTAATGTAATGTAATATAATATTATAATATTATAATATAATATATTATATTATAATATAATATAATATAATATAATATAATATAATATAATATAATATAATATAATAATATAATATAATATAATATAATATAATATAATATAATATAATATAATATAATATAATATAATATAATATAATATAATATAATATAATATAATATAATATAATATAATATAATATAATTATAATTATATTATATTATATTATATTATATTATATTATATTATATTATATTATATTATATTATATTATATTGTTTCATGAAGAGAGGTGAGGCTCTGCCTCCCCTGCCTCCCCTGACCGCACGTCCCTGATATACATATACATATACATATACATATACATATACATATACATATACATATACATATACATATACATATACATATACATATACATATACATATACATATACATATACATATACATATACATATACATATACATATACATATACATACATACATACATACATACATACATACATATATATATATATATGTGTGTGTGTGTGTGTGTGTGTGTGTTGTATTTGTGCTGATAAAATAAAGGGAGACTAGTATAGATCCATTTTGAGCTATTTAGCTCTCATCAGCTAGCCATACCCTTACTGGTCATACCAGGGGTTGTAACACAACACACACACACACACACACACACACACACACACACACACACACACACACACACACATATATATATATATATATATATATATATATATGATGTAATAGTATGGATACAATAATGGAACAGAAAGAATGGCAGTTTCTTTAAAAAGAAAAGGACCACTTATTTATTTAATAAATGTAATTTTATTCAAACACATTAATGTAAGCTAGAAAAAATTACCATGCCTCTGAGAAGGATATGAACAGAGAAAGGGTTACCTTTATGCTATCTTGGATCCATTTAAAGTACGTTAAAATATACTTCATTCTAGTGAAAGCCCAATAATACATTAGTTCAGCTTCATTGTTGGACTTCTTAGAGCTCTAAATTAGAGATGCTGGGCACAGATAAGGAACCAATACTGCATCTTCGTATGTTGGATGCATTAACAATGGTTTTAACTGATGTGTTTTTTTTTGTTTTTTTTTACTATCTTCTTTAGAATGAATTTTTGAATCCATATTTAAATTGACACACCTGTATACTTTTACCTATGTACCAACAGAAGCGATGATCGAAATCAGCATAGCTTGGGACTGACTTACTGTGGTAAAACCGAAGGTGCTCCAGATCTGTGGAAGTGAACAATTTGCCATTTGCCATCCCGGCGGTGCCAGATCCGAGTCTCCTCCGATTGGGCAGTGCGTGGGATCCCACTTGTATCCACATACTGTGTGATACGAATGTAAGCGATGCAGGCAGACTCATCTCCCATTAAGTGGATATGTGGATTCAGGATGGTCGTGTGCACGGGCTTGCTGTTCCTGGACCACACTGCAGATGGTGGGGGGGGAGGGTAATGTAAAAACATGCACTCCACATTAAAACACCTATGATTTTGTGTAAAATTTTGAGAATCACTAAGAACAACCTGCATGAAGAGGGATTTAAATCTGTATGAATAGGGGTTTAAATACTTCTGTTTAGCCTTTTTATTGACAGCCTTCCCTCATAGCAACCTCTCAGATATTTTTTTTTACAAACAACCAGAGAACTGTAGAAATGTAATAGTAAATATATACAGTTTCAACTCAAAACTCTAATTTTTGACTTCATGAAAGGAAGAGTAGACAGAATGCCAACTCTGTCTTAACAACCTAGAGTTACCAATTCTGGCTCAAACTATTGCTTGAAATTTTCCCATCTATATCTATATCATCTATCTATCTATCTATCTATCTATCTATCTATCTATCTATCTATCTATCTATCTATCTATCTCATCTATCTATATCATCTATCTATCTATCTATCTATCTATCTATCTATCTATCTATATCATCTATCTATCTATCTATCATCTATCTATCTATCTATCTATCTATCTATCTATCTATCTATCTATCTATCTATCTATCTATCTATCTATCTAATCATCTGTCTGTCTGTCTGTCTGTCTGTCTGGGTTTCCTGCCTAGGCAGGGGGCTGGACTAGAAGACCTCCAAGGTCCCTTCCAACTCTACTATTGTATTGTATTGTATTGTATTGTATTGTATGTATCTATCTATCTATCTATCTATCTATCTATCTATCTATCTATCTATCTATCTCTAGCCCTCTTTCTCTCTCTCATTTCTATATCTATCATCTATCAATCATCTATGATTTACATTTATCATCTATATCTATATCTATCTATCTATCTGTGCATGTGTATATGTACATATGTATATACACACAGCAGAAGCCATTTTCCAAAGGACAAAGTCCAAAGGGGGAGGAAAAGATTATAAATTAAAATTAATTGCCTATAGTTGGTGGTATTTAAACAGTGAAAATAAATAAATAAAGATGGCCTGTATAATTAATTCTTCAATTTGCATATGAAGACTATTTTCTCTTATAAGCAAAACACTCTTCCATATAGAAATACATAACTATACACTCTACTTTCCATCCTTGATTGCTTAGGGGTTAAACACACACAGAGACATACCCAGAATTAAATCCAAGTCCAGCAACTTTTCAAAACATAAAGGTTGCTTACAGTTTTCAAAGTAGAATCGATGGAAATCCAGCCCTTCCACTAGGTTCCCCAGAGCTTCTGGTTCAAATGCCGTCATTCCGGGGTCACACATTTTACTAGAGATGTCCATAAAAAGAGGGGATCAAGAAAAATAATTATCTCACTACTCAAATTTACTTAGAAGCTTTTCATTATGCTGATGAATATAAAGTGAGAGTATAAAACTATACCCATCCATCAATGAAAAAGGGTGAGAAAGGGCTGTGAATGGAGGTTGGCTAATATCTCCAAAAAGTCTGTCCTTTACTGCCTCCAAGGATATTTATTTGTTCTTTCAATTAACTCATATAGCCACCCATCTCAATCCAATGGACTTTTGATTGACAAGACAAGGCCAATTATGAACATGGTAAGCACCCTGAATCTGAATTAAAAGAGGGGAGGTGGGGGGTTGCTATATGAATTTGGTTTGACTTGGGATCAAAGTCCCTTCCTCATATGTGGCATGGAAGGATCAGGGGCTCATTTTGAGGGAATTGGCCATCCTTGTTAGAAGTACCTTGTACCAACCTACCTTTATATATATTTTATTTCCAAATAAAACATTCTGCTAGGTTTTTTTTTTAAATAAAAAAAATGTATGGAAACTACTTTCTTAACTCATAATTACCCACCAAGGATATACCATTGTAATTCATGGATGTTTTGCTACCATTAATTAGCTTTTCTGTCTTTCCTTTTAATAATAATAAAAAAAAACATGGGATTACAAATGAAGGTCAATATTGTCTGACTCCACCACAATATTGCAAGAACGAGCTATTTGCCTTATTTGAATCATCTCTAGAAATGTTTCCCATTCTTTCCATATGTCTTTCAAGATGCCTGCTAAGCTCTAACAATGATATGTTTGAATCACCTTGCTATTTAATTATTTACCGAACTAGTAGTGGTTTTTGAATACTTGCTTTTTAAAAACTTCATTCTCAGGGATAAAAGAAAAAAACAAGGTCTTTACCCCCTATTCTTTATTAATACATTCATGCAGTGCATTCTCTCAGTCAGGAACCATAATTTAGTCAGCAGTAACAGCTAAGATTTATCACTGGTCCCGAATAATCCATTTTTTGTAATTATGATGGAAGATAATAACAAGATAATTTACAATGGACAGAAAAATAGAAAGTTCCCAAAGTCCATTTCTAACTGTGTTTTAAATACTAATCAAAGAAAGTCACATATTTACTTGCCTTCATAGCAAGCTGACATTTCAAAATCAGCCAACACCACTATGCTGTTCTCCATAGATAAGGCATTTAGAATTACTAACTACACTCCTACACACTGGGCAAGCTGAGAGGAGTGTTTTTTCCCCCTCTATACAAACCAAAACACACAGCAGGTACACTCACGTGTAGGACTCAAAGTCCCCGTTACTTATTGCTTCAATCAGCTGTTCTGTCACCTTAATGATTTCCTGTTTCCGTACTGTTGGATTTAAAACAAGAGAAGAGAAACAGTGAAACTATTGAATGGAAATAGACAATGATAAAGGAATCCTTCTTAGAACTTTATGTCTGCTTCTGCTGAGCATAGGAAGCACATAGAATGCGATTGGGCATAGAAATCAAATTTCACTATTTGGAGGATCCAGTTTCTACTTCTTACTGCTTTGAAGATATATTCAAATCTCTGGGACACCTCAGCAGCCACAGCGATGATAAATAATACCTTCTGTATCTTAGGGGTGGGTTTTCTGCATATTGAAAACTCTCTGAACCAGAATGAATTATGCAGAGTAAAAACAACTACAGCAGCAATTACACAAAGCCAAAAATTAATGAGTGTGCTGTCTTTCACTTTAACATCTTTTAAAGGTGAGGAACACAGCACTTCTGCACTACTGTTTTGTGTGCCATGTGGAGATTGGCGTTGTCCCTCATTAATCTTACTTCACCCGGAATTCAGCTTTGGTTTTGGCTCTGCTTTGGTTTCCTTGTTTATTTAAGTACTGCAAAGCTGGTGCTTTTCTTTGCAGTTGTGCAGGTTATGGGGGTGGGGGTAGTTCACCCGCCCCATTGCATAAACTTTTGCCTCATCTCACTTCCTAGCCCTGAGCTCAAGGCAAAAATCCGTTATCTCCCAAGAATAATTTAGCATCACGTTTTTGAAATTTGTCTGTTCCTCTATGCATTGTTTAGAACTCATCCCTCTTCCCCACCCCCATCCAATTACAGCTGCAACATGCAATTATGATCACAGCTATTGGAAAAAGCAACCAATAGCAAAATTGTACTTGCATTTCACCTTCACAGATGTTTAAATATAACAATAGCAGCAAGGCGTTTGGGAAGTGTTTGGACTATTTTAATGTTTTTTTTTTAAACAATTGACCTTCCCTTGAAGAACTTTATTCAGACTTTTTCCCAGAAGTCAGCAAACACAAGAACTTGTACTGAAAAATATGGATGGGAAGGCTAGTCATTTATTTTTCCATTTAGGGGTTACAAGAGTCATTCAGAAAGTGGAACACTCATTGAATTATCTTCTTTGAACCCTCCCAGGAGCAGCATGAAGAAAAGGTGAGCATCAGCTGGCTGATAGAGCTCTCCAAACACAGGTTAGCCCCAGCTAATGATGCATCATAGCTCCAGGGACATAGCATCCATAAAGGAAAGATATAGGAGATGAGGAAAAGTAGAAAAATGTCTCAATAGTTTATGTCTGCTTTTTCTCAGAAAGGAACTGACGCCCCAAAGATTACTCTAGTATCACTGATGGAAGGAAGGAGTTGCAGCTAATTCTAAACAAGGGGAAGATAAAAGCATACTTGGCAAATTTAAACAAATTCCAATCTCCAGGATGAATTACTAGGATGCGGAAGGATGTAGAAGAGATGGTTGAACAACTCCTGTAATCTTTCCTGGTGACATCTCCCAAAAGTGGAGGCAAACAAAAGGTGTCCCCATTTCAGAAAAGTAAAGAACATGTATGACTGAAGACATTTCAGACCTATTAGCTTGACTGAGTAGATTTTTTAAACAGCATATTTATCAGCACTTAGATAGAAATGAAACCATTAGCCAGAAACGGAATGGATTAATCACAAGCAAGTCAGACTAACTATACGTTCTATTTAATGGAGTCATTATCTTAATAAACTGGGGGAATGCCATGGGCATAGTATACCTTGACCTCAGCAACAGATTTGACAAAGTATCTGTTATTCTTATTAATAAAATGATAAGGTAAAAGATATAACAGCCATAACTGGCTGAATGACCACACCCAGAAAGCACTTATCAATGGGCCCCCATCATCTTAGAGAATAGTATTAAGTGGAACGCCATTGGATCTGTTCTGGATCCTATGTTGCTCAATATTTTTATTATGTATCTAGACCAGTGTTTTTCCAACTTGGCAACTTTAAGGTATGTGAACTTCAACTTTTGTTGCTTATTTTAATGTTTTAATATGTTTAGATTTAAAGTTTTAATATGGTTTTAAATGGTGCTTTAACTTTTGATATGGAGCCACCTAGAACTGTTTAGAAGATGGGTGGCTACATAGAGTAAACTCTCCATGCTGGCTGAGAAATTCTGGGAGTTGAGGTCCACACATCTTAACGTTGCCAAGTTTTTTTTTTTAAAAAAAAATGGACATAGGTGAAGGGACTGAAGGGATGATTGTCAAATTTCCAGATGACATGAAACCATTTATTTTCTTCTGTTTTTACAGGCAAGAGTATTGTATAGATATTTGTATTCAAGCTGGCTTTTTCAAGAGGAAGGCTAAAGGAAATGAAAGCAAATTAAAGCCCCGCAGAATAAAACATATGAAGAAAAGTTGCAGGAATTGGCTATTCCTGCAAGTCTAGAAAAAAGAAGGACTATGAGTGACAGGATAGCAGTATTCCAGTATTTGAGTGGCTGCCACAAAGAAGACATGGTCAACTTATTTTCCAAAGCACAAGAAGGAAAGATAAGAAACAATAGATGGCAACTAATCAAGAAGAGAACCATCCAGAATTAAAGAGAATTTTCCTAAGTTAGAACAATCAGTGAAATGGCTTGCCTCCAGAAGTTGTGGCTGCTTCATCACTGGAAGTTTTGAAGAAGAGAATGAACAGCCACCTGTCTGAAATGGTATAGGATCTCCTGCTTGAGCAGGGTTGGACATAAATCAGCTTTATTCTGATTAAAGTAAACATAATGGGACATGAAGTTCTAAGTCCACTTGACAAACGAAAAATAAATAAATCCCCATGTGCAGAAATCCAAGTTTCTTAAAGAACAATTCTGAACTTTGCCACATCAGTATCTCTTTCAAAGAGCTAGAACGCAGACAGGGGCAACAGTAGAAATGATAAATCAGTTAGAAATGGCTGTTATTATTATTACAGGGGAAAATAGGTAAACCCATTTGAAGAATGAAGCCTGTTGAAAAGCCAGCAGTGCTTCCACAAACCACATCTTTAGTACAAATATTTTGTTGTTGATGTTATCAGCAAACACATAGACAAAGGAACTCAGTGTATATTATATAAAGCTAGATATGTTATACACTAATTTCTAAACAATTAACAAAGTATTTCACAAAAAAAATCCTGAGCAAACTCAGCTGCCATGGAAGAAGACATGTAGCCTTGGGAATTGACAATAGTGATAGCAGACTTATATACCACTCCATAGTGCTTTATAGCACTCTCTGAGGGTTTACATAGTCAGCATACTGTCCCCAACAAGCTGGTTCCTCATCTTATTGACCTCAGAAGGTTGGAAAGCTGAGTCAACTTTGAGCTGGTCAGGATTGAACTGCTGGCTGTGGGCAAAGTAATCCTGCAATACTGCATTTCAACCACTGCGCCATCACAGCTCTTCCCTTTCTGGTATTCTGAGCATGGAATTTGTTGTCTTTGTTCTCCTGCCTCTCTCCTTCTTCCTAAAACAGAAGTGAACATACACACACATGTTTGTGTGTGCATGTATGTATTTTCACGAAGAAGGTGAAAGACAGGAGAAAAAAAGAAGACAAATTCCATGCTCAGAATATCAGGAAGGGAATTTAAACTAGAACTGCTGATACAGTAACTCCCTTATGAAAATATATAAAAACCAACATTGGCAGAAAATACACAATGCTGGTGCATCTAAGAGAGGATATTAAAAAACTAGAAAATATATATAAAAAATTAAACCCAAACAATTACATATCCAGAACAGTTCTCTTAGAAGGAAAAACTATAGCAAATAAAGCTTTATAAACTGAAATGAAGCAATGTATAGGAGAAACCAGAGAAATATGCAAGGTATACATTTCTGAGGATACAGAAAAGCTTCCTCCATTCTTTATAATATTATAACTTGAGATAATTCATTGAAATTAAATGCATGAATTTTCTAGGACAATAAAAGGAAATATTTTCCTCTCACACAGTGCATAGCTGGAATTTGCTATCAGTAGCTCCCATTTATATGGTTTTAAAAGGAGATTGGACAAATTCGTGAAAGATCAGGCTATCAATGGCTATCAAAAATGATGGCTCTTTGTCATCTCCCCAATTGTAGATAGTTTGTCTTAATATGAATTGCAGTGAAGTAGCCGGAAAAGACTTTCCCACATGCATCAGTTGTTCACCAAGTGACTCAGGAAGCTGAACCAAATGTGCTGCCAAGAAGGCTCTTCCAATCTTATGCGCCCCCATCCACTGCATTTCAAGGTCAACCAAGGGAAAATGAATTTAGATTGGCCAAGAATAGAAAAGTGGAATAATTATCAGTCACTCTAATCCGACTATATGGGGCAAATAAAGTTCCCATACCTTATCACAATTAAGGAGAGTTTCAGTGTTTGTCAAGAGAAGATTGTTTCCCACTTACCTCTCACTAACTGAAAACTGTAATATAACATAATAAAGTAATCTTCTTACCAAGACTCTAAACTCATTCTTTGTGCATATTCTGATAATGTTTATTCCAAACCATCTTTTTAAAATATTTCAACTAGCAGAGTTGAACTGAGACATGTTCTTCACCACCATATAATTCTCCAGAACAAATATGAATCCAGTCAATATCAATTTTATATCCCAGAAAGAGAAGTCATTGGGGATGGCAATTTGGAGACAAGAAAAAGGGGGAAAGGACTCATTTAACCGCCCCTATACCTCAAAATCCACTTAGATGTTCCTTTAAACAATCTGGTGTAAAGATTCAGTTACAAAGTTTTACAAATATGTTAATAAATCACTGTCAGCCAAGGCTGTGTGCGTTTATATAGATTTTATTCCTAAACAAGTTGCCAGACAGACATGAAGCAATGCCTGAATGCTTTCTCTGGATCCACACATTTGGTGGATTAGCCAGAGAGTTTTTGTATGTCTCTTCCTGAGTGTAAAACTCTTCAATGTGCTTTTTGAGTCCTTTGGAAAGCAGAATCATATAAAGGAATCCTTTGCTAGGGAAACTGAGTGGAATGCATATCTTACAATTATTACTATTACTATTATTACATACTGTATTTATTAAACATGAAACTCAGCCAACTGATCATTCAAAAATGCATTACAAATACCAGTGACTGGTGATAATGATTGATACAGTTTGCTGCCAGCATCCTGGGTATCAACCAAGTACCTTCTTAAAATATAAGATGTTCTGAGTAGCGCAGTTTTTTGCAGTTCCACTGGTGTTATTGCAGAAGCTGCAATTTGTGGATGTATCTTGTAAAATTCCTGGACATGGTGCCAAGTGCCCCGATGACAATGGTTATCACTGTTACATGCTTCATCCATAGCCGTGTAGTTTCGATGGCCAGGTCGCGATATTTCATTATTTTTTTCTAGTTCTTTTTCTTCGACTCTGCCATCTCCTGGAACAGCGATATCAATAGACTGAACACTTCGGCCCTCTACAACCATGATATCTGGTATGTTGTGCTCCAAATGACGATCTGTTTATATTCAAAAGTTCCACAAGATCTTCACCTTCTCATTTTCGGTAACTTTTTCCACTTTATGTTTCCATGACTTTCTGGATACAGGTAAATCATATTTTTACATAATGACCAGTGGATTAATTTAGCAACTCTGTCATGTCTAGCTTTGTAATCAAAGTTTGTGCGATTTTGCTGCATTCACATATGAAATATGAAACAGTTTTGACTTTGTTATTGCAAAGGCGGCAGTTTGGGTTGTCAGTGGATTTTTGTATCTTCGCTTTCATGGCATTAGTTTGTAGTGCTTGTTCTTGAGCAACCAGTATTAAACCTTCCATTTGTTTCTTGATAGTTCCCATCTTAAGCCATGTCCATGTCAAGTTGTCATCACATTTTCCTTCAATGTTTTTCAAGTGCTGTCCATGCAAAGCTTTGGTTTTTCTTCTATTTAATCTGTCATTCAGCTATTTTTCCTTATATTCTGCCTTTGTTTCTGTTGTTTTTATGCTGTTCTCCTTTTTCACAGCCTGCAGCAATTTTTCTGTACTTTGGTTCACATAATCATTCAAACTCCATTTTTCTTCTTCTACAGTTTGATAGATTTGTAATAGCCCCCTGACCCCTATTTTTCTCGGCAGGTACAACCTATGCCACTTCGTGGATGTAAAGTGTGGTACATAATCAAAAGTTTGTGTGTTTTACGGTCCAAGTTTTCCAGTTCAGCCAGAGTCCAGTTGATGATTCCAGCTGACTAGTGTATCGCTGGAACAGCCCATGTATTAATGGCTTTAATTATGTTTCCAGCATTCAGCTTTGGTTTTAATATTTTGCGGACCCTCCTGATGTATTCCTTTTGCATTGACTCTTTGACTTTTCCATTGAAGATGTTATCTGCTCCCAATATGCATAGGTACTTGTAACCATCATCCTTTGCTAATGCTTTCACTATATTTCCATTTCCCAGTTCTATTCCTTCTGCTTTTTCCATTTTTTCTCGTTGCATGGATAATATAGCACATTTTTCAAGCCCAAAGTTCATTTTGATGTCACTGCTGAACAGTTGGAGTGTGTTGAGCATTGATTTAAATGCAGTGGGGTTTTTCACAAACATTTTAAAGTCATCCATGTATAGTAGATGGTTTATCTTGTCATGTTGGCTTGAGATTTGGTATCCCAGTTTTGTGCTTCATAGGATTATTGTCAGTGGAATTAATGCAATGTTGAACAGTAGTGGTGAAAGTGAATCCCCTTGGAAGATTCCTCGTCTGATCTTGACTTCACCAATGTTCTCCCCATTTGTTGTTAGAACTGTTTTTGATTTTTGCATATTTGCTTTCAAAAATGTATAGATATTTTTGCTGATTCCAAAGTTTTCCAGACTGTTAATCCAGCTGTGGGGTAATGAGTCAAATGCCTTCTTGTAATCAATCCACACCATATTTAAATTTATTTTTCTTCATTTTGCATTTTTTACTACCATTTAGCAGCTGATCTTGTTCCTCTTGATTTTTTACAATTTCCTTTTTGTTCTACTGGATACAAACTGTTTTCCATCAGATGATTGAATACTGAATTTGCCAGTATCTTTGTAAAAAGTTTGAATGTTGTTGGCAGACAAGTAATTGGGCAATAGTTGCTTGGTTCTGTGCCTTTTTCTGGATCTTTTATTATCAAGTATGTTCGGCCAGCTGTTAACCATTCTTCGTTTGTTGCATTTTGAAGCATTTGATCAAATTGAGTGGCCATGCAATGATGGAGGCTTGTCAGGTGTTTTAGCCAGTATCCATGCAGTTCATCCAGGCCAGGTGCACTCCAGTTCTTGACCTTCTTTGCTTGTTTTGCCACAATGTCAGTTTTTATTACAATATTTTCCATCTTGTTTTGTGTTGTTTATTGTTGAATATCTTTGATGCAGAAGGCAGTGTTGTTGTGTTCCACTGGGTCTTCCCACAGTTCTTCCCAAAAATTCAAAGTTTTTTCTTTACATGGGTGAATATTAGTTTGGATTCGATTTTCATCAAGGGTAGAAGAGGTGTTGGTTTCTTCTGAATTGGACATTTTCACGATATTGTTTTATTTGTCCTTCGTATCTTTCAATTTTCCTTGTTGTTGCTATTGCACGTTGTTTTAGTTCTTCCATAATTTCCGTTATTGTTTTTCCTCCAGGTTGTATTTTTTGTGTAAACTATTTTTCAGCTTTTTGTTCTTTAGTTTTCCTTCTTTTAAGAACTTCAGATTGCTGATATCCCCTCGTAGTTTTTTAATTTTATTTTCAAGTTGAATTTTCCACTTTGGGGTTTCCTTTTTGGCATTTTAAAACCTAGTTCTGCAGTTATAATGGTGGCTGTGCTAGACATTAATTGGTTAGTGTGCTGGATGGAATGGAAGTTAAAATGTTGTTCACCGCAGTTAACAGATCTTTCACTCATTTGCTATCCCCTTCGTGAATGATAGGTAGTCTTTTTCTTTCTACATTTTCTTTGATGTGGTTTTCAATTTTTTCTTTCAGCATATTTGCTAGATCACTTTGCTCTACACTTTCGATTTGTTGCACAAGAGGATCTTCATCCTGTATGTTCGTTTCTTCCACTGGCTGGTCAATTTGTTCAGGTGTTGGACCAATTTCTTCAGCTTGTTCATCATCACTTGTTTTTTTTTGGGGGGGGGGGCAATATTTCTAGATGTTGCATTTCCGCTTGTGTGAAAACTTTAATACAGATGATGAAGTGCATTTGATCCATTAATCTTTGTTCAGTTATGTCACCTGACCTCCGGTCCTTCCGACGCGCCCTAAAAAGTTGGCTTTTCCAGCAAGCTGGCCTGGCCTGTTAATTTTAACTTATTTTAAATGTATTGTCTTTTAAATTCAGTTTATTTTTTTGGATATGTATTTAATTTTTTTTAAACTTTTGGGATCTGTTTTTTTTTTAATGTTGTATGCCGCCCTGAGTCCTTTTGGAGAAGGGCGGCATATAAATCCAAACAAACAAACAAACAAACAAACAAACTTTACAACACAGTACAATACAATACAATAGTAGAGTAGGAAGGGATCTTGGAGGTCTTCTAGTCCAACTCCCTGCCTAGGAAGGAAACTATGCCGTTTCAGACAAATGGCTATCCAGCATCTTCTTAAAGACTTCCAGTGTTGGGGCATTCACAACTTCTGGAGGCAAGCTGTTCCACTGATTAACTGTTCTAACTGTCAGGAAATTTCTCCTCAGTTCTAAGTTGCTTCTCTCCTTGATTAGTTTCCACCCATTGCTTCTTGTCCTGCCTTCGGGTGCCTTGGAGAATACTTTGACTCCCTCTTCTTTGTGGCAACCCATGAGATATTGGAACACTGCTATCATGTCTCCCCTAGTCCTTCTTTCTATTAAACTAGACATACCCAGTTCCTGCAACCGTTCTTCATATGTTTTAGTCTCCAGTCCCCTAATCATCTTTGTTGCTCTTCTCTGCACTCTTTCTGGAGACTCAACATCTTTTCTACATCATGGCGACTTTACGGGTGTTGTTCCTTCTGTAGTTGTATCATTCTTTTTTGAAATACCCTGGCTGTTGGTGCTGCTTCTATTGTTGTTGTTGTTGTTGTTGTTGTTATTATTATTACTACTACTACAATCATCATCATTGATCATCGCACAGTCAGCCAAATGTTCAGACTGGATATGGCATTTTTGTCTACCTATCGAGTCCTTACCAAGGACCTGGGATAAACAAATCTGGATGTTTGACAGTGTTATAGATATTATCACAGGATGGAAGCTGTTCTTTCTGCAATTGACTGATGGTGAATTTATCAATTCTTATACAGTCAATGCTAACCAGTGGTGGGTTTCAAAGTGTTTTAGAACCTCTTCTGTAGGTATGGCCTGCTTTGTGGGAGTGGCTTGCCAGCCATGTGACTGGGTGGGAGTGGCTTGCCAGCCATGTAACCGAGTGGGAGTGGCTTGCCAGCCATGTGACTGGGTGGGCGTGGCCAACTTGTAAAATGTGGTGAAACTCACTTAACAATGCTCTTGCTTGGCAACCAAAATGTTGGCTCAGAAACTCAGGCATTTGAAGCATGCAAGTCTTAAAGCTGTCAAGTTACAAGACCCTTGCACCCCCAACCCTTTAGAAAAAACCCCCCAGGGTGTTCAAACTTGACAGCTTTAAGACTTGTGGACTTCAACTCCCAGAATTCCTCCTCTCGCTCTTCATCTTGATGATGTGCGGACGTGCGGGGGGAGGGAGCTGGAACCAGTTCTAAACGGCACTGTAGATTTGTGGAACCTCTTCTATAGGTTAGAACTGGCAGGAACCCACCTGGGTTGATCCCTTGCAGATGCCCTTTTAAAATGAATGCTTGATAGTTATAGTATGCAGTTTGATATTTGTGCCTTAAAAGAGGACAGATATATCTAAGAATCACAGGAGGTGGGCAGAGCAGGGGAAAGACCCAAATCAACGCTCAGTGATGGTCTCAGTCCTGCACTGCAACAGCTACACTGCAACAGCAAGGTTGTAGAGGGTTTTCCCATCGTCCAACTGTCCTATACATTTCTCATTGTATAATCCTAGGAACTAGACTGCATAGATCAGCGAACTGAAGTAGTATGAATGAAATCTAATTGTCCTCTAATTCATGAACTGAAATTATAGTAGAAGTAATATTCTGCTGGAAAATTTTGTACTGTTCAGTTAGCTAAGACATGCATTTATATTTGGGTAATGAGAATTGGGCCCAATGTTACCTTCAGTAATAAACTGATTTGAACTCTGATTTATTGACTCAAAGGGATTAGAAACAATTCCACACTACTTCTGCCAAATTCTTATATTGTACCTTTAGTGTCTTCATCTTCAATGGTGGTATTTGTACTCTCTGAAGATTCCTGGACCAGAAAAGAAAAGAAAAAGCAAAATATTGGAGCAAAGTAAGACCATGTCAACTTTGTTTCAGAACTGTTTGTTAACCTTTCATTAAGGTTTTACCCAAACAGCATCAAGCACTGCAAAGAAACAAAAACCAGGTAAGCATAAGTAAAGGTCAACAACTGCAGCTCTTCCTTCGTACCTGTAACATTTCCCCTGACTTCTGTCCAAAACTTACAAAACTAAGCAGGAGATCCAACTGCATTATCATGTAAAAATGTAATCGCCTTTCTTGCAATTGTCTACCATCATAAAGAAGACCGATCAGTATAGCAGGAACGAAGGTCCCGAAATCTCCTAACGTAAGGAGGAATAAGAGGGCTGTGTAGAAGTGAAAGACAGTATGTACAAATTAACAGGAGGGAACTAGGATGAGGGAGAGAGGGAGACTGTGCAGGAGTGAAAGAGGCCACACTGAGTGCATAGTAAAGAAAGAAATGTACAGTAAAACAAAGAGGGTTTCTAAGACCCACATAGACCATCAAAGCCTGACACATACTTTCTTCCATAAACAGCCAAGTGATACACAAATTAACATGGAGAAAGGAAAGCCATTTACTTTCCAACATTATCAACAAGACAGCTCTGGTAGCTATACTAGGATTACTCATTCATCCTACCAGAGACGGATTTTTTTTTCCACATCTTGGTCTCAAACAACCAATTGACCAAGCTTCATCAGCTGTCTAATTGCTTGTGACTGCACAGTTCCAGCAGAGCCATATTAGATAGCCTTTTCCTTCATGTCTCCTTGGATGGAGGTAGTCTGCACATCTGCTAAATGATAAGCACCATTGAAAACCTTTCCCTAGAAATTCAGATTAGGTTCTCAGTGCTCTTCAGTGGGCTTCAGCTTCTTTTGTGCCATCCATTCCTGTTTAATGGGATTTGTAGGGGAGATGCTGCACCGAAGAGGTTCAACCTTCAACCCAACCCTCTATGCTTTCTAGGAACAGGAATGGTTGGAAGACGTTGAGAGGCCCAACATTATCAGCATTGAGGAAGACAAAGGACACTCACCATTAACTGAACGCTGGAACTGGACTTTCTTTTCTGGAAAAACAAGGAGAAGAGATGGGACAAGAAGAGACACAGAGTGAGAAAGAAAGAAGTGAGCAGAACATGGGATGCCAAGGAACCTGGGACACTTGTGGTGATCCCTCAAAGAAGATGAGTTTTCTTGTGGGTAAGCCTGATGCTTAAATGAAGAGTTCCAAGTCTTCAATAAAGACAGAAAACAACCATTGTACACAGCATGCTAGCGTAAAATTTCCGACACAAGGAACAATTCAATCAACATGGTCCAATTCGCACCCTCAGTGCTATTCATCTTTGCTGCCTATGAATCTTACCCTAACACAGCCTTGACATCTACCGTAATTCTCAATTTAGTTCATTTCTTATCCAAGCCAAAGCAAATATTTCCAAGTGGAAATTTTCCAAGCTGAATGCACATTAGATATCACACTAAAACTACCTGCCTTGCCAAGAGGAAATATTGTAATCCTGCTAGGAGAATAGGCAAAAACTGTTCATTTAGAATCAGGAGATAAGCTAGAAGGAATTCAACTTAGTGAGACAGGACATGTTACAACACCAATATCTCAATCTTTCTTAAATAATTACTGAAGTGCTGAAAGCATCTTATTTTACTAACTTAAAACTCTACACTTGGTGAAGCTGAAATCCATTGCTTCACAAAATGATTAATGGGTGTGCTCTTCTAAAAACAAATTTACAGAGTATTTTGCATGGATACATGAAGCATATCTGATCCCACACAGTCACTTTTCAAGATGCCCACATTATGCATCTGTATTGATTACCAGGTAGCAAAACTATAGGTTTGATATAGGCTGTTGTGACAATAGAGTACAGTATATAATTTTGCCTGGAGACAAATTCTCCCAAGAGGAAAGTCTGAAAACTGGATTTTAATGATGACAAAGTACTTTCATTCCCACAAAAAGAAGAGGGTTGCTAAGCTTTCTTTTGAAAACAAAAATAATAAATAGATGCTATTCATATCATGTCTGCTTCTTCCCTAGATTTCTGCAAAGTGCAGTAATCATTAACCTTATGTAGGAATGTGTTAACACATGTTTTCATTAGAATTTTTTTTTAAAATGAGGATGACTAAAACTATAGCCTCTTTCTGTATGGTTAACGCTTAACTGCAAAAAATGCACACTCTAATTACAATCTAAGGAGCAGAGATTATATTTTATATATTTCATATAACCTCAGAGTGGCATCCAAAATCACCCATATACTAAATGGTGAAAATCAGCCTCTCATTAATTGCAGACATGGACTCATGTTACATCACAAATTAGCACTTTGCATATTAAGAGCAGAAATCCTAGAAATAACCCAAGAAATATAATCTAAAACTTTGCCTTTAATTCTTGATGACATTACTTCACACTGCACACTGGAAGGGAATCGGCTTGCTACACTTCAGAAGTTCAATGAGTACTCAGAAATGTTTTGAAGTTCCCTCTTACTTATCATCATTACTATCCAGTTTGGGTTTTTGTACTTTGCTTTGCTTCGGCAGCAATCCTAGTAAAATTCTTGTGAACATGCCTACTCAGACAAGGTAGAAAGTACTGCCCTTCCAAAAGGATGTAACATCTCAGCACTTCAGATAGTGGGTTCAGCTAAGCACTTCAGGTGCTTCACACTTAGAAACTGGTTTCAAATGTGAGTGTTGCAAATTAAATTATGATATGCTTCAGATCATGTGAGTAGAGATAGCGATTCATGCCCCATTGGCATGTGGGATCCTTATTCTCTCCTATCATCTGTGTATAACATATCTTGTTTTAAATGATTGCTTCACAACTGTCCTCTGAATTTTTTTTTTTAAAAGGAGAACAGATCCTACCATTCCCTAGCTAGGCTACGATCTATGGTAATTCCATTGAAAACCTAGTAAAAGATGCAATAGGAAATCTTACTGGACAATAATTATAAAGGTAATCAGACATAACACGATGCAACACAAAAGCAGTGGCCTCATTTAAGTAGGACAAACATACAGTAAAAGAACACAGTACAGGGAAGTGAATTTAGTAATTTAGGACATAGGATGTGACATGGTGGAGTGCAGAGATTGCATTAATTCAGTGTGTGGAGATGTGATTCTGAATGAGACAGTGAACATTATTGTGTTGGTTATTGTGCTGGTTAAAAAGAAGGCTTTTTTAAAATGAGCTGTTGTTATATCCAAACAAGAATATATATCTTTCTAAAATGGACTATTCGTGGAAAGAACCCTACTTCAAGTTTAAAACATGTGCTTCTTTGGGAGCAGTTTATCAAACCATGGATTTTATTAGAAAAATACAGAAATCTCGTGGCCATGAATCTGTCATTTGTGCCTTGAAACAAAACAAGTAAAAGCTCCTCCACTGCATACAGAAATAAGAGGGGAGGGGGGAGTACAAGGAAATATTAGTAAACTGGTTTAACTATTGTAAAGGAAGAAACTGATTATTTGGATTAGTTTCTGAGAGGAATTAACAGTGAGAGCACCAGGAGAGGCTGTTAGTACTAGGAACAGCCAGCTGCCTCAGCATAAATATATATCTTAACC
Organism: Natrix helvetica; assembly: GCF_964273705.1. Lineage (NCBI taxonomy): Eukaryota > Metazoa > Chordata > Lepidosauria > Squamata > Natricidae > Natrix > Natrix helvetica. The sequence continues at coordinate 284,908,784 of NC_138548.1, forward strand.
TGACAGTCCTGTTGTCAGAATCTCCAAGCCATATATATGGTCATTCTCTGAAACTGCATTCCTTTTCACACCCTCAAACCACCATCAAGTCACCATCTGAACTGTGAAAGGATTGCCAGACACTTTTCCAGAAAATTCCAGTTTGGTTTCCAGAAAATAAAACAGTAATAATGTCAGTGCACAGCTACATTACACTCTTTTCCAACTCAAATCCTTTTGAACTGAGCAATGGAAGTAGTATTACTGCTGAAAAGTTGTTCATGCTTGAACCTACTTCTCATTAAAGTCAGTTTTCAAAGTGTCAATGGCCTTACAAAAGCCAAAGACATTGTTGGCATTGTTCCTGGATTTACTACCTTCTCCTTAGACCCAGGAGTGACAACTATCTCTGAATTCTTTAATCTATCTCAAGTTTCCAAAGTTTCTTTATCATATTAATATATTAGAATATAATTTTCTTTAAAAATCACAAAATAACTATTCAGGTAAAAAAAAAGATAACAGCTGGGATTCTTGCCACTGCTCAAAATCTAAGCTAGGAGCAAAATACTCTATCTAACAGATCTTGCTAAATCAAATTACCATGCACTTTCTCAACTGGCCATCTTGGCTGGGGCCACTGGGAATTGTGGTATTTTTAATCCCAATTTTAAACTAACTTCCTATTTCTCTTCTTAGCTCCCCTGTGACAGCCCTTACATGGGAGTAGAAATGCCAGAGGCAGTGTAGAATACAGCTGTCATTGCAAAGTGGTAAAGGCTTCTCCTTAAAAAAACTTCCTTTGCTGGGAAAGTTAATTTACTAGGAACTAATATTTAAGGGGATCAAGAGGAATTCACACCAGGGTATATTGTGAGATTATACACAGCCACAGAAATATTCTGGGATATTAAATACCATAGGGGGAATTATGAATTACAGTTCTACAAGAAGGCGGTATCACTATAACTTCTGAAAACTTAAATCGGTTCTGAGCCTAGATTATTTCAAAGTAATCACATAATTATCTGATAATATTGAAATGTAGAAGATTAGAAGAAAGGCACAATGTTTTCTCCAATGTACAAAAGTAAGAAAGAACAGAAAGAGAATTGTTAGAATATATTTCTCAGCCTCAATGAGCAGTCAAAATGTTGCTTAGTTCTCTATTATGGTCTTTTCACAATTCTGCTCTCTAATTCTTTTTTTTTTTTACATTTATTTTGGTATGGATTAAGTAAGCAAACTGAGGATAAACTGAGGTAACCGGTTCTATATCTAAGTTTTACAAGATATATTTTTTTCTCTTCAGTTGTATTTTCTGTAGATAAGGCAAGAATGGGAAAAATGTGTCTAAAAATAGAGAAACACGTGAAACAGAAGATCTGGGCCACGCTGGGACCCACTACTAGAGAAGACATCCAAGTGTATTTGTCATCTTGTAGGATCCAGAAATGAAGAGAACTTACCTTCACACCATCATTCTTCTTGTTGCCACCACTTTTCCCTCCTGTGGAGAAAAGGTACCAGGTCAAGAGGCATAAGCATGATACCAGAGTTAGAAGACTGAGAATCAGCAACATGAGGAGAACTGTCTAAGAGCAGGAGACAAGGGAACTGAAAACCACACAATCAGTGCTGCAACATTCTCTGATAATAATCCAGCAGTCGGAAGGAAGTCTCTCAGAAACCCATGAAGCTTGCAAACTGGATTACTATTATCCTTCCAGTTGAACAAAACAAGCCACAGCCACTTATGGTCATGTGTTCCCAAGTTTTTGAAGAAGTCAAAGCAGAGCCCAGCAATGTTGGCAAACCGAAGGAGCATTCTCTGTGAAGTTCATTTATTCCTTCTTGAAAGGACTAAGGATCTTCCCACCATGTGGCCATAATGATTTAGTCTTCTCTTTGAAACCACTCGACTTTCTAAGTTTGCTGGTCTCACTTTTTTCTTAGATCGGTTCACGAATGGTTCAACTGTAGATAAGTGTTCTCTTGCCTGCCTGCTTTTCTCACTCTCAGGCTCTCCTGCTAATTTTAGTCCCCCATGCTGGTGGAGATCACGTGCTGCAATTATTACATCCTGACAGCTGCAGCCCACATTTTGACAATGATAAAAAACAGGCCCCTTCTTTTCTACCCCATTCCCAGTGCCATTGAAGACCTGGGTTACTATATTTGGTTCACACTTTATAGAAAGTTCATACTGTGTGAAGTTTTGGATTTTTTTTTTTTGTCTTTGTGATAAACCTGTAACATTTCCAGTATTCTCAGCCAATTAACCTTTCCACAGCTCCAGGTTTTGTTTTTTTTAAAAAACTTGTTTCCTTAGATTGTTAAAATCTATATCCTCTCTTATTTCTCAAGTTGTTGCGATGTTTTTCTCATGATCTTTTTAAATGCTCTTATTCTATCAAATACAAGTCTATTGCACAACCTCCTAAGTGTATTATATTTTTCTACAGCTTGGGATTTTTAAGAATTCTGTAATGCATTTTCCACTTGCTGAAATTCTTAACTGTTCGGTTCAACAAATTACATATTGTGACATGTAACTACACCTATGTATACTTTATTACATGAGCTGATATGTAAAAGCAACAGCCAATTATGGTTTTGCATCCAACAGTTCCCACAGTGACACATATGCTGTACCTGAGAATGAGGACTATACATATTGTAATTTCCTAAGCAGAAATCTGTTTGTTTGGGGAAGTGGACCCTGAAATAGCCTTAATGAAATAATGTCTGTTCATAACAATTGTTCTTTCCAAAAAGGGTATCTGTCCCAATCAATCAAGTTCTAAAAATGTAAGGAAGACTTGTTAGAGCAGAGCAAATGTCTGTCTGGTTCTGCATTTTTTTTTACAATATGTTTCTTACAATAATTGAGATGACTCTGGGAAGTGTAAAAGACTTAAGGATGGTAAATTGTTCAGTGGCTCTAAACCTATGCTCTCAGTACCCAGCATAAATTTAATCCTCCATAAATTTTTCTGTTTCTCTTTTAAAGCTATCATTTTATTACTTTCCAAATACAATATCGATCAAAGGATCCACCTTATTTCTTGTGGATCCATTTTTCTTCATGTGAAATTTCAGCAAATGGAAGCTGTTTTTAGAAGATTCCCTGTAAATTCAAGATTCCTTTGGAAAATCCCATAAAACTGCCTGAACGATGATTTTTAAAACTTAATTCTAGTTTATATTATTATGAAAAAGTAAAAAGTTGACGGTAGAAGTTAATGCCTTATTTTACTGCACCAAAGGAGTCAAAAGCCAATGCCTTTCCCAACCCTTGCTCACTATCCACTTCCCTTTTTTCCTTCCCTAATTTCCCTAATATTTACTTTTGTGTTCTTTTTATATGTCATATTACAAATTAATAAAAAAAATAATGAAACATGTTTAGTTCTATGCAATTCTTATGCAGGAAGGAAATACTTTTATCCTAATACCTGTATTCTAGAAAGATTGTTGTTGTTGTTGTTGTTGTTGTTGTTGTTATTATTATTATTATTATTATTATTATTATTATTATTATTATTATTATTCATTAAATATGAAACTCAGTCAACTGAACATTCAAAAATGCATCACAAATACCATTGACTGGTGTTAATGGTTGATATGGGTTGCTGCCAGCGTTCTAGGTTTCCACCAAGTCCCTTCTTAAAGTATACGATGTTCCGAGTAGAACAGTTTTTTGCAGTTCCGCTGGTGTTATTGCAGGAAGCTGCAATTTGTGGATGTATCTTATACAATTCTTGGACATGGTACCAAGTGCCCTGATGACAATGGGTATCACTGTTAGGGTTGTTGTTTTTGTTATTATTATTATTGTTGTTGTTGTTAAAAGAGCTTCATCTCACAGGATGGTGTATTCTGGGGCAAACCCCCTTTGATTAATAACCTTGCAACCCAGCATTTCTCACAGAATAGTGTAAAATGAACTTTCTATTATCTAATCTGAGCTCTTTCAAACTCCTATTAATAAATAATGATGATGGTTTGAATGCCCTATTATTGAGGGATGGGAACTTGATTGATTTGTTTATCACAGCCTTTCTATCAATGAGCAAAAAAAGTATTTTTGTATTTTGTCTTCACTTAATAAACCAGAGAAAATGGTCAATATCTATTTATTAATATGACATGCTGGAAGAAAGATGCTGGTGCCTGAATTAATCTCCCTCGTGTCTATCTATATGAGTCACTATGTAAGCTAGACTTAGGTTACATCCACACACCTGCTTTACTTTGTTCCTTCTTAACCTGGGTCCTTTCCTAAGTCTTGCTATCTCCATAGCGTGTCGCAGAAGGTTTCTGCCATTGCCCCTACAGCACACATTTCTGTAGTAAGAGCTGCAATTTTGGTTTCCTTGATTGCATTCCAGTCCTGCCTGACACTATCCTGCACTTGAAAATTGGTACAAACAATACCCTGGTTAAGCCATAACCAAGGATTCCCCTTTCCATTGCCTCATTGATCCATTGGACTTATTTTTTTTAATTCTTTAAAAGTTATGGATCAATCAGTCAGCTTATCAAACGTTAGATGACAGGAAAAGTCATTTTGCCTAGTTTTTTTTTTTTTAAAAAAATGGCTCCCCTTCAACAGTCATCTAGATTTGCACTGTTGCTAGATCAGTGCTGGAGAGCAACTAGATTTTGAACAAGGGGGTAAGGTGTGGGGATTGGTATGGGAGCCGTAAAGTAAGATTACCAGAGAAGAGGGCATATGGAGCCAAGGCTCCTTATACCGGTAATTGTGACCGCTAGGAAGGGCTTTCCCTGCCAGGCAGGTTACAGAATATAAAAGACAAATTTTTCAACACTTCCAGTTACTTGCTTGAAAGGAGGATCATTTAGGATGAGGTCTCTAAGTCAACCAATGGATAGATGAGCGACCCATTTAAAAAAGAAACAAGCAAGCTGGATTTCAGACTCCCTCACAGCCTGAGGATGGAAGACCAATCGGGAATGGGATGGAGGTGATGGTTCCACAAGAAGGTCACAGAACCAGTTGGAGCCAGGGGTTTTCTAATGCTACATTCCTTTGTCCATGGAGATTCTGAATCATCCAGGTCATCGTTGTCTCAAAGGTGCTTTTCAGAAAGCAACTTCTGAAGTGTTTCTTTTGGGGAGTGGGGCTTGTTCATTTTTTCCTTGGAAACATTTCATTTCTCATTCAAGAAGCTTCTTCAGAATTGCCTTTTGAAAAGCACATTTGGAGCTCCATTTATTTCTGCTTTTCTGGTAAGATCTGAGAGGGTCAGAATGTTCTAGATTCTATTGCTCAGCCAGTGTCACTTGATATACCAGGGTATATTCTCTCTCTCACTACCTCCATCCTTGGACCAGCATTCCTCCCAAGATTCAGTTGACCCAGTTCTATCTTGCCTTTGAAAGGCAGTAACCTTAATTCTTTCTCCAGGCACTGGGTCACAGAATGACATGATCCCATAGGATGAATCTTTCCAAGCACCTTATGGCCTTATGTTTACACACACACACACACACACACACACACACACACACACACACACGTATGTATGTATATGTATATATATGTGTGTAAACATATATGTGTGTGTATGTATACATACACATATGTATGTATGTATACATATGTATATATGTATATGGCTGTTCATTGATGATGTATGCTGCTCTGAGTCATGTGCTAAGTGGATGGCTGTATAAATCAAATAATCAGAATGGAAGAAGTCATTTAGGCCACTTCTTCTATGGCATCAACATGCCCAACTTTGCCTACACGCACACAACTCATGGAGACGGGATAAGAGGGAAGACATTACTCTACAAATGGAACACTTAAAGCTATCTCTGGTCTGCCTCAGCTGTGGTTGGATGATGAGACCCAGGCAAGGATATGCAGATATGTCCTTTGGAAATGATTAGTTGATGTTCCTCAAGCTATGTTGATGAGCTGTTAATCCAAGGGAGTTTACATTTGTCACACTCTGTGAATTGGGGCCTGAGCTATAATTAATTACAGTGGCTTTTCAGCTTTAAGTGAAGAAAAGGATATGGGGGTGGGTTATTGAAGGAAAAAATATTTGTATTGTTTAGGAATACTAGACTGCATAAAAGAATCTTTCTTTTACAAAATTATAAGGAATTAAGAAGGCAACATCTCAGTACTACCTCCTGCAGAGCTAGAGAATGTGCAGATTGTATTAAAAGTCCTCATGGATTCTTCTGCTAAAGAAACTCTTTCTTACTTCCACATTCAAATGGGAACTTTTAGGGGTATTTTTCAAATACAGTAAGGGAAGTAGGTGGTCAGATCATTTTCTAGATTGGTGGTATATTTAAGTCACAGTCCAAAAATATACATACTGTAACATAAGATCTTCAGACCTTTCTCCTCAGGTCACCACTATGTTGTATGGGTTACAACATAAATATAATTTTTTTCCTCTCTTCTCTTTGTTGTATGAACATTTCAACAAACATAGGGAAAAAAAAGTCATTTGGGGGATCACATAAAAATATCCAAACCTGCTTGTGGAAGTCTTAGTGAAGCAACCAGCCATAGTTTCTAACCAAAGTTAGTAGCCAGTAAGTGACGAGGTAGCAAATAAATAGAGTTGGGTTACCTACCAGAAAAATTACGGGTTGCTAGCATTGTAGTGAGGATTGCACCCTGGAACACACAAAAGACAAAAAGGGGAAAAAAGGGGAAAGAGGACACAATGTTGGATTTAGAAACAGGGCTATCCCCTCCGCCCCCCGCCCCACTCTCATATCTCCTTTTTCTTAAAAACATCCCATGGAAAATGGAGCTGGCTGAGCTACAACGGGAATGTACCTTTGGCCCTGTTTCAGGGCAGGATGAATATAGTTCAGGGAAGATATTAATAGAAACAGCAAACAGTTTGCAGAAATCAAGTCACTGGATATTAGCTCAGGGATTTTTAACAGCAAGTTTCCAAATGGTGAACACAGAGTTTATTATAGCCATCTTATATAGAGATTAAAAAGCTTTCCTTCCAATGTTAATGAAACTCTGTTCTCCACTAAACAAGTAACGCTTGAGCTCTGATGGGACCAGAGTAACTGATAAATGTCTTGCTGTATTAAAGAGGATTTCCTACAGTATCCCAAGTGTAATCTCAAATATGCCATCTATCTTTGAGACATTCAACAGATTAAAACTCTTCAGATGCATCAGTCATTTGTCTCAGGTCATAGAACAGAAGAAATTATCCCAACGAACAACCAATCCCTCACCCTTCCATATTCAGTGTTGTAGTAAAATGCAAGATTGCACTATAATGCCCCAAACTCATTCCATTTTCAACATTTAAAAAAAGTTACATTTGGGCATGCTGAAAAAGACTCATCTGTAGCATATATTTCTCCTCCATTTCAATTTAGCAGCTCTAAATAAAAGCTACCACAATTACCACTACTATACTATTACTACACAAAGCCCTCAAGCATATTGTCCCATAGATCAATCTCATCACATCCATTTGAAAGGAGGGAAGACCTCAATGCATTACTGAAGTAACATATCCAGAGCCATTCTCTGTAAATCAATATAATAATTTATTATAGGTGCCTGATTTGCCATAGCGCAGCATTATATTTTAATGTTGGGCTTGTTAGCAGGAAGTGTCCATTTTTAATAAGAAAAGGAAATGTTCCACATATGTTTTATGGGGAATTCTGAGCAATGGGTTTAGCATTTATAGAAAAAAAAGCCAGATATACATGCACTGAATAAAAACTGAATTAGCATAAGAATACAATGTTTACATCTCTGTTATTCTAGCGATGAATAGATTTGAAATGTCCATCGAAATATAATTCTGGGGCATAGGATTAAAAGGTCAAATGAATCTGTGTGTTTACTGCTTACTGACTGTCTTCCCTTCTCTTCTGTTGAGCATTTCTTTTAATTTTGTATGACTTTATTTTCATTGTTTATTTTATTGTTTTACTATTTTGTTACTGTTGACACCTCCTGTCATTTCCGTGTTTTTACTGTCATAAGCCTCCTAGACTAGCCCCACAGCAAGATAGGCAACGATTGAATTTAACAAAAAATAATAATAATCTAGTGACATACCTCTAATAGCATAAAAACTCAACATCTGCCTGTCTCAGGTCCTCGTGATGGACTCAGTAGGTGGATTAAAATGCCAAATCCAGTTTGAATATCTGGCTGACCATGTGACAACCCCCAATTTCTCAATATTTCAATCAAGTATATGAGCTAGTGAGAAATTATATTAGCAGAATCAGCAGATTTCTGTATAAAAAGCCAACACAGATCACTATCTATTACTTAGTCAGTAATTTTGTTAGTGTCCAGCCCAAAGGCAAGAAATCTGCAAAAGGTCATAGTATTTATATGTAGACATAATCGAAGAAAACATTGAATTTAGAAACCGATAATGATATTACTGCTAAGTCTCCTAACTGAACCTTTTCCTACCCACAGCAGCACTGAAAGGAGTGAAAAGTGGCCTAAAAATTGCAAAGGCACACCTTTGAAGAATGCAATTTATCTGAATTTTACTGAATATCAGTTTTCAGAAATCCCCCAAGAAACGATTACATTTACTTTTAAGACTTTAGTGAAAAGTTTCAGATTAATAGGGTTATTTCCTGACTAATGATCAAAAGCAGTTTAATAACATCACCTAAGCATCGTTGATGCAATATGCCCTCCTTATTTTAGAAAACAATGGTCTAGAAAACTTTTAAATCTCTATAAAATTTTCAGCCAGTGCAGAAATGACCAAATGTTAGCTTTTCAAATTGAGATGAACAAGATCACTTGGATAAGAACTTTTGAAAGAACCACAGTGAAACTCATAATGATTTTTCTGTCTCAACTAAGGGCCGTGGCATTAATACTGTCTGTCTATACTTGGAACAGATCTATCTCATGTATAGAAACTAATTTAGTTATACAAACAGAAATATATTCCAGTCTAAACCCCTTCTTTTGTCTGTCTTTTCCTCTTTGGTGATTTTTGGGTGTTTGTGTGTGTAAAGAATATAACCACGAGTGATGAGAAAATATAGAAAAATTGCCCATTACAGGTGATGTCATCTGGATCTGTAGAATATAAATAAATAAAAACCTGCAAGAAGTCTAGTATGGAGCCATGTGCAAGATGTGGAACATAAACATGGGGAACAAATGAAAGTGGAAACTTCCAATTAAGGAAACAGGGAAGTCTCATAATTACCTTTAGCTTTCTTCTGGCATTGAATTTCTTCAAGCAATCAACAGTCTCCTGTCTGTGCATGCAAGAAGCCACAGTGGAACGGTGCTAAAAGATATAAAGAAAGCATGCTTAAAAATGGAAATTAGTATAAAATCCTTCTTTATTTTAGAAACCTGAACTTATATTAGAAGCTGTGCTTCCTTGTGTGATTGTAAATATGATCTATGAAACAGGATTGACTTCTGTTCTTCAGTTCCACACTGTTGTTTTTACTGAAGGACATTACAAGCTGGCTTTTCTGCAGAGACTCAAATATATTGGTGATATGAAGAAGGCAGTGATTAAGTATTGAAAGACATCCGTACACCCTCCTGTGGCTCTACAAGACAACCTGTGGCAGAATGCTGCTCCACATTAATGTTACAAAAAGACTCGACATTTAGCCCAATTAGATTTTGTGGTGTTTTTTTAATGGAGCAATGAAGTATCAGCTTGACTGATCTCATGTGCTTTTCTGCATAGTTTTGCATATTCTTTACTAGGAAGGTAAACATTTTCCTTGCAACAAGAACATTTGGAGGCTGTTAACTTTTTGTGGTCAAGAGCCATACTTGTTCCTTCAGCAATTTGCTTTAAGAAATTAAGTTTAAATTAAATTAAAATAGCACTCAACATGACCATTACTTCTGTGTTTAAAATATTTCCTTTCTTTAATCTTAAACACTACAATGTTTATTTATTCAATGTATACCCTGTGCCAACTACCAAAAACTCTGGACAGTTCAGAGAGCAACTTTCTCAGGAATTCAAAAGGAAACTTGAAAGATTTTGGAGGGCTTGAATGGAAGGATTTAGAAGGCCCTGGGTTTTCATGTTGCAGACCCCTCCCACTTAAAATGGGAGAACACTGTCACCTGGAGATTATCAAAATCCAGGTGTCAGGCCTGCAGCCATATTCCTTTTGGATCTTTGGCCTGCCACATTTTCTATTATTCTACTATGCCGTTTCTATTATGGGAAAATGAGAGGGGGGGATGGTACAGACTTAAATACTATGTAGCCAAAATAAAATTCCTTTCTAGAATCCAAGGTCATCTTTTGTCTCTACACCTCTGCACCTGACCGGAACTGGATGGGTGGAACTGCCAGCTTGGCATTGGAAGATTGGACCATGTGATGGATGCCCCGAGTCCCTTTGGGGAGAGGGGGCGGTATAAAAATCGAAATAAAAGGTAAAAGGTAAAAGGGTGTGGGGGCAAGATCATGAACTTTCAACTGGGTGGGGAAAACTGGGAAGCTTTCAGATTCGGGTTTTCCCAGATGTGCCAACATGGCTCTCTGAATAAATTGGAACTTTTAGCAATACTTTGCCTTGGACTCTGATTTAATTTTGGATGCTATTTGGAAACCTGACACCAGGCAGCTACTAATAAAAGTATGATTCACTATGCACTTACTGATATCCATGGATGCTTCAGAGCTTCCGCTGCTGTGATACGTTTGGATGGGTTGATTGTTAACATTTTATTGATGAGGTCTTTTGCTTCAGGAGTAACAGTATCCCACTCAGGAGAAGGAAACTGCAAGTACAAGAAGATAAAACTCCTCATTCTCTCTTCTGCAGGAGAGAATTAAGACACAATGTATTTCTCTGAGATAGTAATTATACCAAAAGCCCAAAATGATTCACAGTCCAAGTATTAAGTAGATATTCTGAATACACACATTGTCAAAGAAAATAGAAAAAAAATCTAGATGTATGTATTTTATCTTATTAGCTTTGTATTTTTGTTGTTCTTTATTTTATGTCATTATTTTAAAAGCAATAAAAACAAATTAGAAGTTCATGTCATGTATGAGTTTTCCCTTGGTACGTAGCTGACTAGGAGGAAATTAGTACAACAGTTAAATGCAGTACAAAAATATTCATTTAAATGTCATATTTCTTAATTGCCCATCTCCATTTCGCCCATTCACCCATTTCAAGATGAGTTGAAAGGGTATTTTAAAAACACTTATAAAGGTATTAGGCTGGTCCACATTACAGAGAATGCATTCCAAGAGGAATTACAGGCAAACATTTTTACAAGTTCTCAGGAAGTGTGAAAGTTCAATCCAAAAACTATAGCCTAGAACTAAATCATGTAAAGCTTTGAAGATAACCTATGTGCATATTAGTATGTGTGCATGCACACTTTCAAGTCAGGTTTTTTTTACTGCTGTTGATGGCCTGGACAAGTTTGTGCAGTATGTTGCAGGCTAGACAGAAATAACAGATCCAAACAGAGGGTATTACTCTATTTAAATCTGGTTGTTATCACTCTGGCCACTATTAATGTACTCTAAGGTCACTATCTTCTGAAAGACATACATGGTTGGTATATTTCCTGGAGCTCTTCAAAGGCACATTTGGCCTTGCTTTAACCTTGAAAATCAGAGAGTGATTTAGTCTAGAATAGGAACCTCTTTTTGAGCACTTCTCTCTGGTCTGGGTCTAGTTTCAAGAAATTATCACCCATCCAGCCCATTACTAACTGCAAGAAGGCATTCAGGAGAGCCATTCCATTTCCTAAAGACATCAAGGAGAAGGAGTATCATCAATATAGCATTCAGCTCCAGTTCTCTTGTTTATTTCCCTCCAGCTACTTCTTCTAGACATTGAAAAGCATAAGATACATAAAGGAGTTCTGGAGGATACCATATCACAGCTTCCACGTTGAGGATGCAGCATTATCTGAAATCTACCTGAGAGAGATAGCAATAGGTCCACTGCAAAGTTGTGCTTCTTATTTCCAAGTTTGTCAGATGATTTAGAGCAGGAGTGTCAAACTTACATAATCACAGTGGCATCACCTGACATATTGGGACTCCCCCCCTCCCCATTAGTTAAACCGGGTGTGGGTATGGCCAGTACATCTGGCCCATGGGCCAGGAGTTTGACAGCCCTGATCTAGAGGCAATCAAAACCCATTGAGATGTCAATGGGAACCAATGAATTCAAGCTCCATCTATCGATTCCTAGATAAAAATCATCATCAGGCAGACCAAAGCCACCTGAAGCCCACCATCAAAGTAGTTTGAAATGGGATAAGATAATTTATGGAGATTCTCAATCAACCAGGTCATGTTGTCCCAAAGGTATTTTTCAAAAAGCAACTAGACTTGCTTAGTTTTTGTTCCTTAAGAATGTTTTAATTCTCATCCAAGAAGCTTCTTCAATTCTGATTGAATGGTGGGAAATGGAAAGATTTATATTCTTTGCAGTCATCTGCAAAGAATGACTGAGGTCACTCGTTACGCGCTGAGAGCTGTTGAGGCCACTTGGGAGTTTATCTGTACTCTCAGGGTCACCTGAACCAGAGTGCAAATGGATGTGGAACCTTCTTGGGACTGCAGAAAGGATTGTGTGGTACACAGGGGATAGGTGGTGTTGTATCACTTCCCCTCTGTTGAAAGAAGACTGTTCAATTTTAATATAGATGGCCACACTTCAGGACATTATTTTGAAGACAGCAAAGTCCACATTGTGGACAGAGAGACCACTGTTTTGAAAGAGGGTTCAAAGAGGTCATTTTATCAACCTAAGCTCCCCCCTAAAAAGAAAGAAAACTCCCCACAGAGGCAACAGATCTGTTTGATACAGAGCTGCCACAGGAAGGAAAAAACCATCCCATCTCACGCAGAGAGGTCATGTTCCAGCAGATACTACATTGTTCATAAACTCTCCTTGTTGCTATTCCTTCTTTACTATAGTCTCACGTGTTCCTTTTTGTAGATACAACAAAAACAGTCATTGTTATTTTTATATTATTTTGTAATTGTTTTACTCACATTGTAGACCTTTAAATCAGCACTTGTTCTACATAAGCTGCTGAGAGACTTTGCTGGCGAAGGTGACATAGAAATATGTTAAATAAAGATAGAAGGTCCAGCTTTCTTCATGACAAGCTCACAATATAAAACAGTCTGAGGGGAACATTAATCTGGAATAAGAGTCTATGATTTCCAAATCTTGTTGAATTACAGCTTTCAGTATCTCTCTACATTCTTCATATATCTTGCTAGAACTGAATGAAACTGGTGTTGAACAGCAGTTCAGAATCATGGTTTATCAGCCCCAATTACCCAAGTGTGGATGTCAGCATAACCTAACCCCTAAGCCCAACATATTAACATTAGACTGATATCCAACATTAGATTGATATTTAGATTGGTTTCCAATATGGCAGTGCATAAATAAAGCAAGTGAGGAAAAGTTATTGACACAAATTAAGGTGGGAGAGAGAAGAGGAATATGAAAGGGAGGATCGCTTACATCGTAGGCTCCAGCTTTGATCTGCTGATATAATCGGTGTTGATCCTCATCCCAGAAAGGAGGATAGCCAACCAGTAGAATATAGAGAATAACTCCTGTGTGTTCAGAGGGAACATTGTTACATAAGCTAGTGGAAAGGAGTTGATTGACACAGGAGATCTGAATTGGCCTACTCAGTGAGCAAGATCAAAAAAATGAGATGAGTCAAGAGCTGAGTATCTTCCTGTATTGCCAACATCATCCCGATGTTGTATAAAATGGTTAATTCTTAACTGAAATGTCAAGGATTCAGGCGTAAGTGTGAGCTCTTTGCAGTTCAGTGTGAATCATCAGTATCATCATTTGCCTGAAAATAAGACCCGCAATTCCTCATGAAAATTTGTAACAAATATCTCTGGCATTGGCTTTTCACTGAACGATAGCAGTGACTACATTTATCTACCTATTGGAAGGAATAGTTAGATACAGTTCTACAAATAGATACAGGTAGTCCTCGACTTATGACCAAAATTGGGACCAGAATTTCCAAGGCAGTTGTGCCTGATTTTACTCCCTTTTTTGCCATGTTGTTAAGCGAATCACATGGTTAAGTGAATGATTTCACCCACTGACTTTACTTGTCGGAAGCTGGCTGAGAAAGTCACAACTGATGATTACATGACCCTGGGACAGTCATAAATGCAGGTCTCCAAGTGCCCAAATTTTGATCGTGTGATTATGGGGATACCACAATGGCTATAAGTGTGAGGACTGATCATAAGTCCCCTTTTCAGTGCCATTCAAATTTTGAATGGTCACTAAACAAATGGTTGCAAGTCGAGGATTACCTATAGCAGGTTTACTAGGCAGCCCAGGCTTCAGGAGACTTGTCTTCTCAGAGGTTGCCACAAAGAAAAGGGAGTCAAACTATTCTCCAGGGCACCTGAGGGTAGAACAAGAAGCAATGGGTGGAAACTAATCAAGGAGAGAAGCAACTTAGAACTGAGGAGAAATTTCCTGACAGTTAGAACAGTTAATCAGTGGAACAGCTTGCCTCCAGAAGTTGTGAATGCCCCAACACTGGAAGTCTTTAAGAAGATGTTGGATAGCCATTTGTCTGAAACGTTATAGGGTTTCCTGCCTAGGCAGGGGGTGGACTAGAAGACCTCCAAGGTCTCTTCCAACTCTGCTATTGCATTGTATTATATTGTATTGGTGATTGGCTAAAAAGTCTGAAAGCTTTAGGGAGGGGGTGGAGGAGGTGCAGAAGGGAAACAAAGAACTTGACACCCAACAGATGAAAATAGAGTTTGAGAGAATGTCCTTTTATCTTAGATTCCAAAATGTGGTGGAAGCAGATGATGAAAACACAAGGGACATAATGACAAGTATTTTGGCTGAATACATCCATAAAGAAAAACAACAGATGGGGTGGGAGATAGACCTGGTTTATAGAGTGAATTCAGCTTATGCTAGAACACACAACGTACCCAGGGAGGTACACATTAAATTCCTTAGAAAAAGCACAAGAGATGAAATTCTGAGTGCACAAAGGGGACAAGCCTTGACATACCAAGAAAGGGAAATAACCATCCTGAAGCAGATCCCCAAGAAAGTGAGGGGAAAAAGAAAAAATTATTCGCAATTAGCGAATAAATTATACCAGAAGGGGGTGTGGTTCAGATGGTTTATGCCTGAAGGTATGTTAATATTGTGGGAGGAGACAAGAATTAGAATCAACACACCCATAGAGGCACAGGCCTTTATGGAAAAAAACAAAACACACCTAAAAAAAACAGAAGATCCTATAACAGACATGCAGGACACGGGAGGGGCTGGAGCTCTGTCAGCGGGGGGAGATGGGGCAATACCAAGAAAGCTCAGATCACAAAAATGAATAAGAAAATCTTTTTGACATAAACTGACCGAAAGTACTAATGGAATTAATATGCTGACTATATACTACTATGT
Source organism: Natrix helvetica (assembly GCF_964273705.1). NCBI lineage: Eukaryota > Metazoa > Chordata > Lepidosauria > Squamata > Natricidae > Natrix > Natrix helvetica. Next base: position 284,924,243 of record NC_138548.1, read on the forward strand.
ATTAATGATTTTTATTTAGATGTATACTATGAGTTTGGAGGGAGGGGGCGCCTACCGCACTTTGCAACTGCCAAAATTTGTATACCTTTTCCACTACCTTTTTCCTTGTAAATTTTAAAAAAACCAATAAAACTTTGTTTCAAAAAAAAAAGTCTGAAAGCTTTGACAATCACTTTCTATATGATTGCATTTTCTCCCAATAGCAATAGCACTTAGACTTATATACTGCTTCATAGTGCTTTTACAGCCCTCTCTAAGAGGTTTACAGAGTCAGCATATTACAATCTGGGTCCTCATTTTACCAGAATGGTAGGTTGAGTCAACCTTGAGCCTGGTGAGATTTGAACTGCTGAACTGCAGTTAGCAGTCAGCTGAAGTACTGTATCCTTCAGTGCTGCACTCAAATCACTGTGCCACCTCGACTCAGTACACCATCAATGGAGAATTCAAAGAACGTTTTAAAGTCCTTCAGCTTTAAGCATGTAGAACCCATTGTCTGAGACAAAGCTGAGCCAAACTTTTGAAAGCAATGATCTTCTGACACTGATCTTTATTTTTGTTGTAATAACTGTCCAAGTGGGGTTGGATATCAGTAGAGAAGAGAAAAATAAAAGTTAACATTTCTCAATTTTTTATTTTTCTAGTCATTAGAATTCTTTATTGGCATTATGTGATTGGATACACAAGGAATTTGTCTCCGGTGCATAAGCTCTCAGTGTACTTGCAAGCAACAAGTAATCATGATCATAATCATAAAATATAATCATCATCAATCATAAGCTACAAACTCAGTAAATAAGCAAAATTATAATTCATAAGAAGCTAAGGAAATAGGTAATAGGAAAGATGAAAAGATCAGAATGATAATCAACCTGTCATTTTTTAAAAAATCTGCAGCATGAAAGCACTTCAATATTTTTATTATGAATGTTGTTGTAAAAAGGTGTTAAATTGCAAACAGGGTGACTTTTGTTCCTCACATCTATCAGAATGGGGGTGAAATAACAAGGAACAATTCTCAGCTTACTAAGATTTATTAGGAATAAGGTTGCAGTAAAAACACCAGATTTCTGGCAAATAAGTTTGCTTTCAGATGTGAAACCTATTTATAGGCAATTTAAACCACTAGATTCTGGCTTCCTTCCTTGCTTCCTTTTAGCGTAACAGGAAGGAGGGCAATCCAGTCTGCCCTTATAATTTGTTGACATAATGGCTACATTAGGAATGTGAGTATTTCCTCAACTAAGTTGTTTTGCTCTGCTATGGAAATAGGGTGCTGGAATAAATGATTTGATTTTGACAAGGATTTATTACAATAAGTCAATCCTAGGAATCAGGAATAGTCACTCCCTGTGCTGGAGAAAGCAAGCTTTAATGACCTAGGAAGCATTAATAACGGCCTTCATCCAATATTTTAAAAGGGATCTGTGGGAGATCCAGAAAATTACAGCCCAGGCAGTTTAACATGTTCCAGGCAAATTGGAAGAAACTATAATCAAACCAAAAACAAACTGAGCCCACAGAGGGATAAATCTTGCTGAAGGAAAACCAGCATGGATTCTGAAGAGGGGAATCTGTCTCATGAATCATTTAGAGTTTTTGCAGTCCAGCAAGCCATGGATGGTGAGATCCTGTCAATATTGTATATCTAGATTTTCACAAGGCCTTGACAACATTCCTCATAAAAAGTTCTTGAGTACCTTTATCTCTTATGGGATTAGATGATTTGTCCTAATATTTTTTTATTACTGATGAGAAATAAAAGCATAGGAATACGTGGCCATTGTTTTCAATGGAGAGAAGTTCAAGGATGAGTGTTGGGACCAAGATGTTTTATCTTGTCCATACATTATTTTTATTTAAAAGATAGCACTCAGTTGGAGAAGTTTGCATATATCATCAAACTATTCTGATGCATGTTGGAGAGCAAAAACTCTTAATGCACATAACATCTGCACTGTCTATAACTAAGCAGAGGTCCTTACTTAACGAGGATAATTGGGACCAGGATTTCTGTCATTAAACAATCCTAAAGTGTAACATCACAGCTAGTTGTGTGAGTATGGCCAGGCAGGAGGGTGCTATGGCTTGCCTGGGTAGGCACCCTTGTGTTATGGAGTGTGGGCAGGGATGATGCACAATAAGCAAAAAAAAATGTCTGGGAATAACAACTCAAAGGAGGGACTTGCAGGGTCATATTTTTTTCTCATAGGATTTCATTTTAACCTGTTACTTGGGCTAATGGTGATATGGACTCTAGCTTTTCCAAATTAATGCCCTCCAATCTATCAAATATCAAATGCTTATTTCCCTCCGCCCAACAAAGTGATTTCTGAAAACATATAGAGCACACCAGTTGGGGAAGGCATTCCATTAAATATTTTCATAAATAGCCAACCCCACAGACAAGCTACAAATAGACAAAAAAACTGGTAGTAGGAACCCTCTTTCTGTTCCTAAGTCAGGGGTTCTCAACCCCCAGTCCATGGACCTGCACCGCTACACAGCATGCCAGAAACCAGGCTACATGAACAAATGCAGCCCCATCTAAGGGGTATAGGCAACCCATGAAACCATGCCTTCTATCTGTGGAAAAACCCCTCTCTACGGAACGTTTGGTGTCCAAACGTTTGGGGGCTGCTGCCCTAAGTTACTGTCTTCAGCATCCTTTGAAATACGGTTTCACTTACCACATGCCCAAAGGTCAACAGCTTTGCCATAGGGATCCTTCCGGAGCACTTCAGGAGAAAGGTAACCTGGAGTGCCTGCAAAACCTGTTAATTGTCAAAATAGACAGCTAATTACACCATTTGCCCCCAGGAGAATCAACAACTTTTCATTTAGAACAATTCTCGGTCTTGGGATTTCTCATTACATGATAAATATGAAGAGCTGAATTAGCAGGGATAATTGTCATCTCCCGAGCCTCGCATTCTATTATGATACACACACTATGGGAGCTGTTCTTCTAACTTCTACTCTATTTGGATCCGGGTTTACTGCTCTGGCTACTCCCAAATGCTTCCCAAACAGCCCTATTTTTCCCTCCCCTAAAGCTGCGACTGCAGGCAATCTATTTCCCCACTGGAGGGAACTCCTCCTCCTGGTTTTGAGTTCACTCTATAAAGTCCTGTATGGGGAATGCTGGCTTGATTGCTTCCTAGCTCTTGCTCGATGAGACATGAAAATGACAAAGTTTTGTTAGCCTGCAAACAAAAACAGCAGGCAGGCCTTGGTCTTGTCTTCCTTTGCTTTCTTCCCCTCTGGAATGGGAGGATATTTATTGCTGCGGGGCCTTTGGCAGTCGAGCAATGATTTCACTCTTGATTTTCACAGCTGCAAGTCTCATAGATTTGAAGAGGATCACTAATCATCCTCCAGTGTGTTTTGAGGGATTATGAAGGACAGGCAACGGCCAACTGAAAGCGCCTTGCATCCCACCGCTGGCCCAGCTAGACGAGCGCTACCAGATCAAACCGAAGACAGCTCTGTGAAGTCTCAAAGCAATCATCTTTTACAGCCTTGTTATTCAAGATCCTTCTGGGACCTTTTTGGTTGCAGAAGCGTGTGCTGCACTAGTGTATTTGCAAAATGTATTTATGGTTTAGGAATTATAAAGGTATTCCCTTAACAGCCTGTGTCTACAGCTCAAAGATACAATAGTAACAGACATTAGGATGACCTAATCAGCTTGCAGTTATTATGACTTAATTAAACCCCAGCTAGTATTCCAGATTTATGTCTGTCTGTCTGTAAATACATACTTTCTCTCAACTGGAGTGGTAGCTAACTTTAATATTGTATAATATTGTACACACAAAGGCACAGAAAGAAATGTCTAAATAAATGCCACTGGGGAAGACTAATACGGCCATAGTGAACATATTCGTTTCTGTGATCCCTTTATATTAGAGCACTTTACTTAGCCTAAATCAGGGTGGTTGACTTTTTTCAAAACAGAAACTCCATTGAAGTAATTAGTTTTAGAATACAGACTGTTTCAGCAATATACATTCTCATACATCTGACATGTTATAAATAATCACAGCTCTCCAGAAGTTTAATCCTTTAGATTGACCTAGCAGAAGATGCTTAGGAATGACTTGGCCAGAATAAAGCTTTAACACAGCAGCTGATTGATCCTCTCAGAGCAGAGAATAAAGAGTTTTTACACACATACAGTGTACTTCAGTATTGAAACTGTTGGATTCTTCCTCCTCGCTTTGTCAAATTAACAGATACATGGTGGTTTGCTTGGTGGCATTGGGTGACTGAGATTTGGCTCTTCCCAGACTGGGAGGTATTGATTCCCTGACTTGCTGGCTTCAGCCTTATACCAGTTTACATTCTTTCTTTTTTAATATAACTTTATTGAAAGTTTTAATAAACAAGAATAAACATGAATACAAACTAAAATGGAGTAAGAAGGGGAAAAATACAACAACCAGAGGAAAGTATTAATTTAGTTGTAGAAAAATACCACTTCACAGGAGTGCAGAATTAATGCCCTGCTTCATTTTACTGAGAGAGAAAAATGTATTTTTCCCAATTACATACACACAAAAAATGGAACCTCTGTAAGCCCAGTTTTCTTCTACTCACCAAACCAGGCCTGCTGTTCTCCTTCCACTTCAATAGCAAGACCAAAATCAGCTAGTTTAACAGCAGCTCCCTTCAGTTTGGAGGCCAGCAAGAGGTTCTCTGGCTTTAAGAGAAAAAAATGAGAAGGGAACAATAAAAAATGCAAAGGAAAAAAGCTCCCACTTTTCTCTTGTGACTGAGGTGCAAAAGTGTAATAAACAGAACACGAAACTTGGCGCACCTTTACATCCGGGGGTGGGATTGAAAATTTTAAGCAAGCGGTTCTCTGCCCAGTTGCTGGGTGGGCATGGCCATGGGGGTGTGGCCTAGTCATCTTCCTGCATCACAGTGGGGAGGGAGGCTTTTTCACCCACCCCAGGCTCTGGAGGCTTTCCTTGAGCTTCCGTGAGGGCGAAAATGGCCTCCCAGACTCCAGAGGCCCTCCAGAGGCCGAAAACGGACCCATTTTTGGACTTCCGGTATTTCCGGTAGCCCCATTCTTCACCCTCCCAGAGCCTCCGCGTGGGCCCTGCATTTACCTGGCAATCAAAATGGGTTGCGTGGAGACTCCTGGGAGGGGAGGGGATGGGTGGGCAAGGTCAGCCAGTCCTTTCAACTACCAGTTTGGTGAACCAGATTAAAATTAACATCCGGTTCACCTGAACTGGTCCAAACTGGCTCAATCACAGCCGTTTACATCTCTAAGATGACAAATCTATATTTCTGGGAAATGTGGTGAGAGCCATAAATATATTTTAATAGGAAGGCTAATAAGCAAACATTTAAAAAGATAAAGAGAAGAGGTTGTGGATGAGAAACAATATATAGAAAGATTGATTTAAAAAAGAGGTTGAACCATGCCATACAATGTATTAAGACAGAAAATGGAAGCTGCAAATGAGAGAAAAGAAATTAAGATTAAAAGTGGCAGAAAAAAAATGCAGTATTTTAATGAATAAAAAAAATCATTTAAGAAAAAAATTAAGCAAATAGAATTCAGAATAAAAGTGAGAAATGCTTTGAGCTGAAACTGAAGTGAGAGAACATCAAAAGAAATACTGTAAAGGCTTCTATGGGAATAATGATGATATGTCAGAATACCATTGACATGGATACTATTAACTTAGATTATTGCAATTTGCTCTACATGGGGCTGGTGGTGAGCTGACCCAGAAGCTACAGCTGATAACAGAATATGATTGCAATTTACTGACCACCAATTCAATAGAACCACACCGACCGGGAAGAAGGTGCATTAGTTGCCAGTAAGCTTCCAAGCCCAATTCAAAGTACTGATTGTTAACTATAATGTAGTTTAAGTCTTAAATCCTCCTTTACTTTGGACCAGAGGTGTCAAACTCCAGGCCCGTGGGCCAAATTATGGACCACAAGGTGCTTAGATTTGGCCTACAGGACCACCATTGAAACAGCAAAGGATCAGCCACAAAAATGGAGCTCAGGAAAACCACACATAGCCCTCCTGAGCTCCGTTTCCGGCCATGATGGCTTCTTGTAACCCTCTGCCAGCTAAAACAGAGCTCTGGTGTGTGGCCCTCCCGAGCTCCATTTCCATTAGCAGAGTTCTCATGCCACCACAGGTGCCTCAACATGAGTGACATCAACCTGGCCATGCTCCCCCTAGCCACATCTCCCCTCCCCTGAGGTCAAACACGACCCTGATGCCACTATCAATGAAATTGAATTTGACACCCCTGCTTTGGACAATCTACTTCAGGGGGATTCTGCCTGCCTCATACAGTCTACTTGGAGAGAGTACAACAGAGACTCCTGGCCCCTGAAGTTTGTTACTCAGTGGTCTATACAATGTCTTTTTCAGTAACAGCCTCCTCATTATGAAAAATGTTGCCCCCCTTAAGTCAGAAGTCAGACCTCCACTTTTTTATGGGATGATGGCTAAAAAGACTTAAATTTTCACAGAACCTTTCAAACGGAAAAATCCTTCAACAGTAAGCAATTGCATAAGGGTGTTTGTTTATTACCCACTGCAGTCCAGAGATTCCTGGCAGCTTATGTAAGGTATAAAGCCAAATAAAATATCAATCTAATTATAAAACAATTAAAGAACTGGAGCGACACAGAAAGCTATAAGTGATAAAAATAGGAAATGAAGATGGCTTGCTATAATCAAGAGAAGACTTTCTTTACAAGCTTTTCAAATGTTAGCAAAGAGAGTCCGGGAATCTGAAGCAGTTCCTCTGTTTGATTGAATTGGTTGAGCTGTTACTGGTATGCATAAGTGGTCCTGCAGATATATATACAGGTGCCAGGCCATAACAGCTTAAATCAACAGCTTAAATTGCACACTAACAAGCGAAGATTTTTATTTCATGGACTACACTTTCACTCTAGGTTTTGTGAAGGAAGTTTAACCAGAGGAATGCTTTTAAGTTCTTTCAATTTTACAATGTATAAATATTTTACCTTTAAATCTCGATGCACCACACCCATCTGATGACAATGCAAGACAGCTTCCAGGATCTGCTGAATACAATGGCTAGGAAGAAGAAACATTGTCACATTATGTCATATTCCTCGTTATGGGTAATGGCCCGAGATAATGTTTCTCAGTGGTCTCCATTTCATGCTTCACTCCTCCTCTCATTTTCTATCTTCCTATGTGCTTTTCTGCTGAGAGCCAAGCAGAACAAGCTTTCATTACAATTTTATTTAACAAAGAGAAATCTGACTGTGTAATGAAAACCAACCAGGGAATCTTTAGAGTTACTAAGGCTCCTTTCTGTGAGAAACAAACAAAAAGAACTTAGAGGTTTCTTTATGAGGTGATAGCAAAAGCAACCTTCTCACATAAATGATGATTTTAGATGGCACGACCATCCCAACAGGGCTACCATTGCTGGGCTGCAAAACTCCAGATAACAGTGAGATAGCAGTGAGGAGGCTCCACTATTTGGCATCATTTATTACTCATTAACATTTGGCAGATCTGATATGGTAGCCATAAGAACCATTTTGTTGGTAGATCTCACCAGGGTTGCTAGATGAGGTATAGGTATCATGCAGGAAACATAAAGACACAGGTGGCAGAACAGACAGAAGACTCAATTCACAGATGCGAAAATGCAATTGGGTTTGAATTTCAAGCCTGCACCAAATTTGTTTGCATTGAATTGGGTATCTTTTACCTTCTGCAAGGCAATCTCATGGATTAACTCCTCTGCGTTAGATACAGAGCTCATCTTGAATTTGCTTTACAAATTGGAGGAAAACATTTACCTCACAAAGGCCCAATACCCACCTATGTCAGCATTACATTGAATTTTAAATGATCAAATTTAAATTGGAAATTCAGATACAAATTAAGTACCATAAAAATGGAACTGAACTGAAAAGGAAATTCATTATTTGGGAGATTGAAAGGCATACATTATTCTTGATTATCTAAATCAAAGGGAGCACACCTTTGGCTTAGAGGATTTTCCTTTTTCTAGGGAAGGCTGAAGACCACCAATCTCAGTTGCAATTCAGTTACGATGGGTTCACAGATTGTATAGCTTCGTTGAGTTCAGTTTAACATGTTATGTAAACCTGGTTTATTTTGTATAAATCATACTTTATAATAAATATGTTCTCATTTAATAAACCGCAGTACAGCACGATGTGTGATCCCTTGTATAATTTTGACCACAAAACATGGTAATCACCTGTAACTATCTGAATCCCCATTAAGCCTTCGCCCACCTGTCATTACAAACAATATTTTTTTCTCTTGTTTCAGTGAAATCAAAGCTTGGAGATACACAGCATCACAAAAGGCATGGTTGAAATGTAGTCCTAACAGAAGAAGCAGGCAGGCCTAACAGAGCAAAGAGCTGAAAATAAATTTTATAAGTGAAAAAAGTAATGTTTTCATCCTTCTGGCCTATCAATTCCAGATAGAAAATTTAGAAACCAGTTTTTCTAGACAAGTGTTTTTCAGCCGTAGCAACTTTAAAACGTGTGGACTTCAACTCCCAGAATTTGTCAGTCTGCCTGCTAACAGACTGGGAATTCTGAAAGTTCCACCAATCTTAAATCAACCAATCTTAAAACTGCCAAAGTTGGAAAACATTGCCTTAGTTTGTAACCTGTTACCTTCCAGTACCTACCTAGCATCTGCTTCACTATAGTATTCTCTGGCAACAATGTCTTCAAACAGCTCCCCTCCAGTTACACTGAAAAGAAAGGAAAGGAGAATCAGCTTCCATTGATTGACAATGCCAAACAATCACATGTACTATGTAAGGACCTTGACCCAAATTTAGGTAAGTACAAGATAGAAAGAGATGTAGGCTGAATTGTAGAGGATAGTGGGCTCACTCTGTTCTCCTAATCTCATGATGAACCCTGTCAATCTTAACCGATATCAGGTCTTAACACAGTATGGTTATTCTGACCTAAATGCATGCTCATATATATTGAGGTTTGATATTTTTTTAAAAAAAATAGTGATTAACTGTAGGGAACGACGTATTACCATTGTTTTTTGTTCACTTATATACAGGTAGTCCTGGATTTACAACAGTTCATTCGGTGACTATTTAAAGTTACAGCGGCTCTGAAAAAAGTGACTTATGACCATTGTTTATCCTTACAACTGTTGCCGCATTCCCGTGGACACATGATCAAAATTCAGATGCTTTGCAACTGACTCATATTTATATTGGTTGCAGTTTCCCAGGGTCATGGGACCACCTTTCACAACCTTCTGACCAGCAAATTCAATGGAGAAGCCAGATTCACTTAGCAACCATGTTACTAACTTAAGAACTACAATGATTCACTTAACAACTGTGGCAAGAAAAGTCCTAAAATGAGCAAAACTCACTTAACCAATGTTTCACTTAGCAACAGAAATCTGAGGCCCAATTGGGCTTATAAATTGAGGACCACCTGTAATGCCGTAATAAACTAGCAACTATGAAATACGTATATGTTTGATAAAGCAAGATACCAATATACGAATACATATCTGAAGGATATTGTAATTAGCCATATTCATAGTAAGATTAGTTATAAGATAAAAAAGACTGCATGCCGGACTTCCGGCGGATGCCACCAGGGCAAAGGACGCTCCCTTTAGAGCGTCCGATCTACAGCTGATTGTTTCGCCGATTCCCAGGGGCGAAAATCCTCTGCTTCGGGCAAAGAGGCGGAGGAGAGCTTTTTCGGGCTGGGTTGAGCCCGTTTGGACCCTCCAGGAAGGAACTCCTGGAGGTAGAAGCGGTGCTCCCCAGGTAGCCCGAGAGGAAGCTCCAACAGCTGGATCCCCCTGCTTTGCAGGGCAAGCTCTGGAAGGCACGTCTCCGTATACATTGTTGATTGGTGCTGAATTGTAACGGACAGACTGAGACTGAAGCGGTGGTTGCAAGTATTTTTGGGTTTTTTTTTCTGCTTTCTCTTATTATTCTACAGCTTTATAACAAAGACTTTCACTTTGGGGGAAAAAAAACGGAGAACTTTTTCCTTTTAAAATGGCTACTTTTCTTTCTCTGCTTGTTCTCTTTAATTGACTCTTACTGAAACCTTATACAACAGTGCCATCTGGTGGTTGGAATTGAAAAGGGGGGGGGAAGAAAAGAGGATTTTCCTTTTTTTTTTTTTTTTTTTTGACTTGCTTGGCGCCTTGGCAAGTTATGGCTGCACAGAGAGGTACCAAGCCTAAGGGCACCTCCTCTCCTTTACAACAATCTCAGCTGTCCTTGTTGGCACAACCTCAAACTCAATCCCAAAATCCACCACCTGCAGCAATTACCAATAAAGAAATATTGGATACTTTGAACATTAAGTTTGGTAATATGGAGAAAAATATGTTGGATTTGAAACAACAAATGAGAAGCCAACAGGACCAAATGGATCAAATGAACCAAACTATGGAAGAGATGAGGGATCAGGCAGCTCGGGCTAATCAAGATATTAGAAATGATGTTGTTTCTGCCCTTTCTGGACTGGCTGTAAATTTGGAATTCCTGGATGATGCGGTTAAAGAGACTCAGAAGGATGTTGGAAAATTGGAATACCGGGCAGACAAGTTGGAAGAGAGGGCGGATAGAATTGAACTTGAGCAGTTGCTATTCCAGTACAAGCAGTTAGAGGCTGTTTTGCGGGTAAGGGGTTTGCCAGAGGATAAAGACAGCGGGAAAGGAGAAGATTTGAGGGTGATTTGCGCGGAGGCTTTTGCCCCCCTTCTACAAGTGGATCCAAAAGAGATTCTCCAACAGATTGAGAAAGCCTACAGAGTTAACTCCTGGTATGCAAGACAGCAAAATTTGCCAAGAGATGTGGTGGTTCATCTGGAAAGGAGATACCTGCGTAATGAGATTGTACAGGCTGCATATCATCAGAGATGTACTGTGCGAGATCAGGAGGTGAAAGTTTTGAAAGAAATACCATTGAAAATGCTTAGGCTGCGCAAAGAGTTTAAATTTTTGACGGATGAACTGAAGAAACGTAACCTGCAATTTAGATGGGAGTTGCCAATTGGCGTTACTTTAATTTACTCTGGGAAAAGATATCGATTGGATTCTACTCAGAAGGCCAGAGACTTTTATTCCAAGGTTCTGAATGCTGGCGAGCCAGGATGGGAATCGGAAAAGACCCAGCCTGTTCAGCAGGAGCCAATAGAGATAGCAGCCTCGGCACTTGCGTCAGTTGATAAACAGCTTGTGGAGAGACTGGAAGAAGCAGTAGGCTTGGGATTGGAATTTAAAGAACAGAGAATTACTAGAGCAACGGCAAAGAAAATGGAGAAGACTATACAGCAAACTTCGAGTATCTCTGTTGATGTACCTACACAATCTGAAGCCGTGGGAGGAGCAAGGCCTAAGAGATTTCCTACTGATATGAGGGCTATGCTTCAGAAGCTTCAAACTAAGCTTGACGATGGTCAGGCTGCTGACCTGGAATGTTAATGGACTTAATTCCCCACAAAAAAGAAGAAAGGTTTTTTATTATTTGAAACAGCATAAAAATGATGTAATTTGCCTTCAGGAGACGCATATTAAGTCTAGTGATCAAAATTTTTTGGACAATTGGAAATTGGGACAATGCTTTGTAGCCTCAGCTCCTGAAAAAAAGAATGGTTTGGTGCTGTATGTTAATAAAAACTTGTCAGCTAATTTATTGGAAGCAGATCTGCAAGGGAGATATATTTTAGTGGAACTTATGGTACTGGATCAGAAAATATTACTTGTTGGGATTTATGCCCCTAATCAACAGCAGATGAAGTACTTTAAGGATTTGCAGAGGAGAATATCGGATTTGGACTACAAATCATTTGTTTTTATGGGGGATTGGAATGGGGTTATAGACACACAGATGGATAGATCTGGAGCTTCAACCTCAACTTGTAGAGGGCGGTTGCCTTCAGCTTTTTTTGATCTGAAGGATGAATTGGAATTAATGGATGTCTGGAGGCTCCGCAATGAGAAGGAAAGAGACTATACGTTTTTCTCGGACAGACATCAGTCTTTTTCTAGAATTGATTTTATGTTAATATCAAATGATTTGCTTTCTAGGATTAAAGATGTTAAGATTTTCCCGAGAACTATTTCAGACCACAGCCCGGTGATGATGGAGATACAGGACTTGATGACTCAACGAAGATCTTGGAGGCTTAATGAGGGATTATTTAAATATGATGTGAATGTGTTGGAGTGTAAGAAACAATTGAAAGAATTTTTTGTGCTTAACATGGATAAAGGCACCTCAACAGAGATGGTTTGGGACGCTAGTAAGGCTTATATGAGGGGCATATTGATCTATTTGAATAATAAGATTAAAAGGGATAGAGAAGCTAAATTGAAAGAATTGGAGAAGGAGATTAAGATTAAAGAGAAATTGCTGATATCAAGCCCTCAAGATAGGTCAATTTATACTACTATTAAATTGTTGAAAGGGCAGCTGAACATGTTAGTGGCAGAACGGACTACAATACAGTTGAGATACCTTAAGCATAATACATTCTGTAATGCCAATAAGCCTGGGAGGTGGCTAGCTTATCATCTACGGAAAAGGAGAACTCAAAATATCATAGATAAGGTTGAGGATAAGGGTAAAATGGTTTATCTACAAAAAGATATTCAGAGGGTGTTCGTAGATTTTTATTCTAAGTTATATGCTAAGGATAAGATTACATTATCTGGTATAGTTAATTATTTAGGACGGGTTAAAGTTCCACAACTTACATTAGAACAGAAGGAAGGGTTAGACCAGCCAATAACAACTGAGGAGATAAGGGAGGCTATTACTCAATTGAAGACTGGGAAGGCGCCTGGGACGGATGGTCTTACAGCTGTTTACTACAAGACCTTAATGGCAGAGATGGTGGAACCTCTTAAAAAACTTTTTATGGAAGTGATGGTCAATGGAAAGATTCCCCCATCTTGGAAAACAGCTTTTATTTCTCTGATACCTAAAGAAGGTCAGGAGGGATCACAACCAAAAATTATAGACCTATTTCTTTACTTAATGTAGACTATAAGATATTTGCAAAGGTATTGGCTAATAGATTAATGCTGATACTACAGCAAATTATTCATCCAGACCAGACTGGATTTATATCAGGTAGATTTATGAAGTATAATGTAAGGTATGTACTGGACCTTATGGAATATTTAGAAAAGAATAGTCAATACCCAGCGGCTTTGATATTTTTGGATGCTGAAAAAGCTTTTGATCAAGTACACTGGCAATTTTTGATTGAGGTATTGAAGAAGATGGGTATGGGTAGGTATTTTTTACAAGCTATTAGAGCTATATATCAAGAACAGACAGCTCGGTTGATAATAAATAACACTTTAACTACAGATTGTAAAATAGAGAAAGGAACTAGACAAGAATGTCCCCTATCTCCACTTATATTTGTATTAGTATTGGAAATATTGTTGAATAGGATATGTCAATCTACAGAGATTCAAGGTGTTCGGATTAGGCATCATGAATATAAATTGAGAGCTTTTGCTGATGACTTAGTTCTTACTATCTCGAAACCTATACAATCTATTGAACCGTTATTACATGAGATTTTGGATTATGGGGCGGTTTCGGGGTTTAAGGTGAATTATTCTAAGACAAAAATGTTGCTTAAGAATATGTCTAGTACTCAAGCTGAACGACTCCAGCAGTTATCGGGTTTTGAAGTAGTTAAAAAAGTTAAATATCTGGGGGTTTATTTAACAAACTCTAATACAAAACTTTATAAAAATAATTATGAGCTGCTTTGGCATAAGGTTCAACAAGAAATGGCCTCGTGGAGGAAATTGAAGCTGTCTTTCTTAGGAAGGATAGCTGCAGTTAAGATGAATATACTACCGAGGTTTTTATTTTTGTTCCAGATGATACCAATAATTAAAAGAGAGGCTACCTTGTTAGAGTGGCAAGGGGATATAAATAAGTTTATATGGGATGGGAAAAAACCCAGAGTTAAGTTGAAGATTATCCAAGATGTGCGGGAGAGAGGAGGATTGAAAATGCCTAATCTGATGTTGTATTATGATGCAGCTGTCCTGGGAGTAATTAGTAACTGGATAAATATGACGGAGGAGAGAATTCTTAATCTAGAAGGATATGATCTGCTTTATGGTTGGCATGCGTATTTAATGTATGGTAAAAAGCAGGATTTTGCTTTTAGAACGCATATATACAGGTCTGCATTGTTAAGAGTCTGGAAGAAGTATCAGCATCAGTATGCAATGTAAGATTCCTGACTGGGTAATACCAAGGCATATGATAGAAAATATTAGTATAACACAGAGGCACGATGAAACTACATATGTCCAACTGTTGGATTGGGTAGACAATCATTGGGAGCTAAAGTTGATAGATGAACTAAAAGATAAAAAGATTGTTCAGACTTGGTTTCAATATCAACAGTTACAATTTAGGTTTAAGGAAGATATGAGGATAGGTATTGAGAATACGTATGATGAGTTGACTGAGCAAATTAGGGACCAAGGACAATTTCATATTAAAAGAATATATAATATTTTGATAAAGAGAGACTCTGCTTCTGAATTAGTTAAGGATTGTATGTTAAAGTGGGCACAGAATATAGAGGAGCCTATAACCCTAGATACATGGGAGAAGATTTGGATTAGAAATGTGAAGTTTACGCAAGCCCAGAATTTAAGGGAAAATTTTTACAAGATGTTTTATAGATGGCATTTAGATCCAGCTAAGCTGTCTAAAATGTATCCAAATTACAATCCTAAGTGCTGGAGGTGTGACTGTTCAAACGCTTCTTACTTTCATATTTGGTGGTCCTGTAAGAAAGTTAAGGCTTTATGGATTAAAATATGGTGGATAATGCAGAAGAAGATTCTTAAAAGAAAAATTAAATTTTCTCCCCAATTTTTTCTATTGGGCATAGTACCTGACTGCACTGTTGCTGAAACTAAATTAATATTGTATATGATTACAGCAGCTAGACTGCTGGTAGCACAATATTGGAAGAAAGCAGAATTATGCTCTATAGAAGAATGGATACTTAAGGTAGCAAATCTTGCCGAAATGGATAAAATTTCTGTATATCTAAAAGATCACTCTTACGATAAGTATATTATAGATTGGTATCCCTGGATTGATTTTGTAAAATTAAGGTACGGTTCAAAGGAAGTGTCTATGGGATTTGGTTGAGAAATGTTTCATAAATATGTAGTAATGGTTTTGGAAAGGAGGTTATGATGGTTTTTCTCCTTTTTTGTCTTTTTTGTATTATCTTGTTCTTATTCTGATATATGCATATTATTATTGGGATATTTGTTTTTCAGATTTGCTGGTAACTGTGCTTCTGTCTCTATCTGGGAAGTCAGGGGTTGGGTTAGGGAGGGTTAGGGTGGGGAAATGGGGGAGTGGGTGGGGGGAGGGGGAGGGGAGGGAGAAAATGTTTTTTTAAAATTTTTTTTTGTTTTGTGTAAAACTTTCCAATAATAAAAATTTAATCTGAAAAAAAAATGAAAGAACCAAAAAAAAAAAAAGGAAAAAAAAAAGACTGCATGCCATGCTAGATTAACAGGTCTGTTTTTTGCATATGCAAAACTATAATGAATAGCAAAACAGAAAAGCTGTTCAGAATAGTTTTATTTTCTAATTTGCCTGGATACTTTTTGAGATCACCAAAATGAAGTTAAATAGGATTTTTTAAAAGCATGAATTAAAGCTAGATATTCCCTCAAGGGCAGGAGCTTTCCTGGAAATGACTGAGTATAATACATGTGTGCAACCATTAAAGGTGAACAAACATTAATGGGGTTTGCTGAATGCACTGAATAAAAACACTGTGAAAAGTTAAAGCTTTGAAGGGTAATTACAGCTTGACATTATTATTTGGATAAAGAATGCCAGATGCCCAATCAAGCGGGGTGAGGGGAGTACTTGGGTTCTTTAGAGTGGAGAGATTGGGGGCTGGGCTAAATCAATCAATCAGTCTGGCCATTCACTAATTCAAAAAGATGACAACTTTTGAGACAACAAATAAAAATTGCAATAAAACTAATGAGCATGATTAGGTTGGACAGCCTCGATATAGTATCTCGTGCTTGAGCAGGAGGTTAGACTTGAAGACCTCCAAGGTCCCTTTCAACTCTGTTATTCTGTTCTGCTAATGATAAAAACATGATCTCAATGTACTACATATTCTACCAATATTAAAGCAAAATTTAGAGAAATAAAATTACATTGGTGTCACAAGAATAACCATTAAGAGAATGAATCCAGGCGGCCTACAAATCAGAGATGAGTTGCTACCAGTTCGCACTGGTTCGGACGAATCAGTAGTGGAATGTTTGCCACACCTCCGAACCAATTCCCTGGTCGCCACAGCATGTTTCTTTGGCATTTTTTAAATGTTCTGCACATGCGCAGACCTATTTACAGGCAACAGCACACACCGCACCAGCAGTAACACCGGCAGCGACCCACCCCTCCTACAAATATTAGATCATTAGATGTAATCAGTGTTGCAGTCAGGACAATATAACAGAACATGACAGGAAGTGTGGATTCTCTCGGATATGGGAGAAATATCTTCATTGCTGGGGAAAAAGAGGGATGTCTATGGATTTGGAATTCTTCTTCTTCAATGAACATAGTTTGAAGGAGTATAATCCTAATTCATACATTTGTCACATATAACTTCATCTTTCTTTTATGCATGAGTGAGATTTCCATCAAGTATACGTTTTGTTTTGTTTTATTTGCATTGTGTCTTGGCCATTTATGGAGAGGGCAATTGCCTTTCAGCATCACAAATTCTATCCTCTGTTATCAGTGAGCAAGTTATTAGGTTTTTCATTCCCTAAACCAGTTTTTCCCATCCTTGGCAACATGATGCTAAGGTATGATGGCGCGGTGATTAGAATGCAGTATGGCAGGAAAACTCTGCCCACAGACTGGGGTTCAATCCTGATCGGCTCAAGGTTCCATCTTTTCGAGGTCAGTAAAATGAGGATCCAGACTGTTGGGGTGGGGGGATATGCTGATTTTAGAAAACCACTTAGAGAGGGCTGTAAAGCACTATTATGTGGTATATAAGTCTAGGTACTATTGTATTATGTGGCTTCAACTCCCAGAATTCCTCAGCCAGCATAAGTTTTAAAGTTGCCATGTTTGGAAAACACTGACACAAGCAGTTTACAAACTGGTCTGTTTCATTGTATCCTTGTAATCTTAAAGTCTTGAACTATATAGCATCTCTTCTTGGCTTACAGAGCACCTACTTTTTCCTAGACTTTGCCAACTGCCTGTTTCTTACTTGTCTAATTGCATACCTTCTTGGAATTGAAAGACCCCATTTCCATCCCAATCTTGCTCTCTTGATAGAGGCAGAAATAAAGAAACCAAGCCTCTGGGAAGAAAGGTTAGAATAAAATAGCTGTTTTGATTATGTGAATTTTACAGTAATGAATCTAAGCTGAAACAGCAGGCAGGATCTAATAAAAAATGGAGAGAACAGTGCAAGAGCAGCTGGTTCTCCAGGGACTCCATTTTAAAGATGCTAATTTTTGCTCTAATAACTTTGAAGGACTGATCTGCATAAAGAGCAATGGCAATTCTATTAAAGCTGCATGCCTCATAAGGGGGCACTTAAATGCAATCATTTCATGAGTTGATGAAAATTCCAGATGTTGCCATTCTCCATTTGGGATCATCATAGATTATCTTACTCCATTTTCCATCTTTTTTAACTATGGGAAATGCCTTGAGGAGTAAGAGATGGAATAGTTGCATTGTGTGTTTTTATTAGCTACTGCAGGAAACAGCTCTAATTCTAAACCCCTTAGTTACTACTTTCTGATCAGAATGGGGCACAAGCTATAGGGCCAAGGTTTCTAAGAAGGAGTGTCACCATCTCAAAGTAGAAACAGGGGATAGATTTTAAATGGTTGCTCATGATGTACATCACTTGACACAACTGATAGTCTGGAAAGTTGAAAAACCATCCCAGAATAAGTCCATAACAACCACTCCCTTATCACTACTAAGAAAACTTCATGGCTACCATCACTAGGCAGCAAAACTTGATTAAATAACATATTTATGGTACTTTACGGTTTCTCATCAATTGGGAGCTAATGTTTTTTGTAGCACTAACCTGTTTTTTGGGAGACGGTAACAGAACAACAAAAAATGGTGCATACAAATCATACACAGCAAGAGATCCAATATGCAACATGAAATTCCCTGGAGAAAAGCACCCTATGAAAAATGAAGTAGGCATGCATGTTTGTGTCTATAATCTTTTTATTTCATTGAACTCTCAACATATATATGAAAATGTTTGGATTTTCTGAAATTACTTACAGGTCAAATATCAAATAATGGTGTGCCTCTTCTGATATGCTGTCATGGAGTCTCACTGCAAAAATAAAAGAAACATAAGATTATTATTGTTGTTATTGTTATTGTTGTTATTGTTATTATATACTTTATTTATTAAACATGAAACACAACCAACTGAACATTCAAAAATGCATTACAAATACCAGTGACTGGTGCTAATGGTTGATATAGTTTACTGCCAGCATCCTAGGTATCAACCAAGTACCTTCTTAAAATATAAGATGTTCCGAGTAGAGCAGTTTTGTGCAGTTTTCATAGCCTGCAGCAATTTTTCTCTACTTTGGTTCACATAATCATTCAAACTTCATTTTTCTCCTTCTACAGTTTGATAGATTTGCAATAGCCCCATGCCCCCTATTTTTCTTGGCAGGTACAACCTGTCGATGTCACTTCATGGATGTAATGCGTGGTACATGTTCAAAAGTTTCCATGTTTTCCGGTCCAAGTTTTCCAGTTCAGCCAGAGTCCAGTTGATGATTCCAGCTGAGTAGTGTATCACTGGAACTGCCCATGTATTAATGGCTTTAATTATGTTTCCAGCATTCAGCTTTGGTTTTAATATTTTGCGGACCCTTCTGATGTATTCCTTTTGCATTGACTCTTTGACTTTTCCATTCAAGATGTCATCTGCTTCCAATATGCCTAGGTACTTGTAACCATCATCCTTTGCTAATGCTGTCCCTATATTTCCATTTCCCAGTTCTATTCCTTCTGCTTTTTCCATTTTTCCTTGCCGCATGGATAATATAGCACATTTTTCAAGCCCAAAGTTCATTTTGATGTCACTGCTGAACAGTTGAACTGTGTTGAGCATTGATTTAAGTTCAGTAGGGCTTTTCACATTCATTTTTAAGTCCTCCATGTATAGTAGATGGTTTATCTTGCCATGTTGGCTTGAAATTTGGTATCCCAGTTTTGTGTTTTGTAGGATTATTGTCAGTGGAATTAATGCAATGTTGAACAGTAGTGGTGAAAGTGAATCCCCTTGGAGATTCCTCGTCTGATGTTGACTTCACCAATGTTCTCCCCATTTGTTGTTAGAACTGTTTTCCATTTTTGCATATTTGCTTTCAAAAATGTATAGATATTTTTGCTGATTCCAAAGATTTCCAGACAGGTGTTAATCCAGCTGTGGAATAATGAGTCAAATGCCTTCTTGTAATCAATCCACGCCATATTTAAATTTGTTTTTCTTCGTTTTGCATTTTTTAGTACCATTTTGTCTATGAGCAGCTGATCTTTTGCTCCTCTTGATTTTTTATAATTTTCTTTTTGTTCTGCTGGATACAAACTGTTTTCCATCAGATAATTGAATACTGAATTTGCCAGTATCCTTGTAAAAAGTTTAAACGTTGTTGGCAGACAAGTAATTGGGCGATAGTTGCTTGGTTCTGTGCCTTTTTCTGGATCTTTTATTATCAAGTATGTTCGGCCAGCTGTTAACCATTCTTCGCTTGTTGCATTTTGAAGCATTTGACCAAATTGAGTGGCCATGCAATGATGGAGGCTTGTCAGGTGTTTTAGCCAGTATCCATGCAGTTCATCCAGGCCAGGTGCACTCCAGTTCTTGACCTTCTTTGCTTGTTTTGCCACCATGTCAGTTTTTATTACAATATTTTCCATCTTGTTTTGTGTTGTTTATTGTTGAATATCTTTGATCCAGAAGGCAGTGTTGTTGTGTTCCACTGGGTCTTCCCACAGTTCTTTCCAAAAGTTCGAAGTTTTTTCTTTACATGGGTGAATATTAGTTTGGATTCGATTTTCATCAAAGGACCGGTGAATATTGTTTTATTTGTCCTTCGTATTTTTCAATTTTCCTTGCTGTTGCTATTGCACGTTGTTTTAGTTCTTCCATAATTTCTGTTATTGTCTTTCCTCCAGGTTGTATTTTTTGTGTAAACTATTTTTCAGCTTTTTGTTCTTTAGTTTTTCTTCTTTTAAGAACTTCAGATTGCTGATATCCCCTCGTAGTTTTTAAATTTTATTTTCAAGTTGAATTTTCCACTTTGGGGTTTCTTTTTTGGCATTTTAAAACCTAGTTCTGTATTTATAATGGCGGCTGTGCTAGACATTAATTGGTTAGTGTGCTGGATGGAATGGAAGTTAAAATGTTGTTCATGGCAGTTAACAGATCTTTTACTCATTTGCTATCCCCTTCGCGAATGATAGGTAGTCTTTTTCTTTCTACATTTTCTTTGATGTGATTTTCAATTTTTTATTTCAGCATTTTTGCTAGATCCCTTAGCTCTACACTTTCAAGCTGTTGCATAGGAGGGTCTTCATCCTGTATGTTCGTTTCTTCCACTGGCTGGTCAATTTGTTCAGGTGTTGGACCAATTTCTTCTTGTTCACTTGTTGTTTTTTTAGCCAATTTTTCTAGATGTTGCATTTCCGCTTGTGTGAAAACTTTATTATGGATGATGAAGCGCCTTTGATCCATTAATCTTGTTCAGTTATGTCACTTTCCGGGTGTTGTTCCTTCTACAGTTGCATCATTCTTTTTTGGAATCCTCTGGCTGTTGGTTTTGCTTGATGTAATATTTGAGGATTTGTCGATTTTCTTCGGTTGTTCAAGTTTTGCACTTTGGTTCCAGTCGCTTTTCAATTGCACATCCTGGTCCCCTGGCAGTAACAACTGAGCCCTGTAGCCCCTTTTTCGACAGATGCAATGTTGCTTTACCATTGTTTGTATCTTGGCCTGGTTCAGAAAACAATATACCTTGATTCACTGTACAACTTTAAATTAAAATAGGAAAATATTTATTGCTTCTACGTTGTCATAAAATAGTCAACCAACCATTGCTTGAATCCTTAGCTGAGTCTTGTATGTGATATAGCCTAGAAAACTTTCCTTTAACAATGAATTAACAATTAAAATGTGTTGCAATTTAAGTGTTAGTTCATATTCAGGAGAAATCATTAATGTACATCAGAGATATATGAAAACCTTTTAATGTTATTTAAGACAAGAGAATCCTGGGTATTTTGTATATTTCCATGGCTATTCAGCTTGTAGGTTTTAATGCAATAGATAGATTTTAAAGCATTCTGACTATATGGAATTCAATCACACAAAAGCATTGCAGGTCTGAAACTTCACCTCGCTCAGAGAATATTGGGAATCAATCGGAATTGTAATTTTCAGCAATTTTATCTGGAAATCACTATAGCTTATCCAGTTTCCTTTGTTTAGTAACATGTTGGATCAGGAGGAAAGCTGAATAACATCACGACTAAGAAACTCCCCATCTTCCAAATAGCAATTGAAGAGATTCTCAGAAGTGCTGTAATCAGGTTTAGAATAGGATACTCAAACTTCAGAATGTTATCCTTGGAATCCAACAATGAGAGATCAAATAGATGCTTTCTACTCAACAATAGCTAATGTAATTTGCTTGGCAGGGTACCTCCGCTTTAAAAAAAAACCTTACTATCACAGCATTCTAGTAGGCAGGATGGCTCAATTTGATATTCTCTGACAAATTCTTGCAGACACCAGTTATCAAGTCAATCTTCTACCCCCCACTTCCCATGTGGAGATGGCTTCTATGTCCAAAGTGACATTCCCTTTACTTGACTGTAACTCTGAACAAATGTAGAAACAAAACATGGAGCATACCAGAGCATACAACCAATGCAGCTAATAGGTTAAAAACATCAAAAAATCCCCCTCTCCCATCTTTTTCATCATTAAAATGATCATAGGTAAAGATAAAGGTTCCCTCGCACATATGTGCTAGTCATTCCCAACTCTAAGAGGTAGTGCTCATCTCCGTTTCAAAGCCGAAGAGTCAGCACTGTCCAAAGACATCTCCATGGTCATATGGCCGGCATGACTAAATGCCGAAGGCGCACGGAATGCTGTTACCTTACCACCAAAGGTGGTCCCTATTTTTTCTAGTTGCATTTTTACATGCTTTCGAACCACTACGTTTGCAGAAGCTGGGACAAGTAACGGGACCTCTCTCCATTACGCGGGTAATGCTAGAGATTCGAACCGCCAAACTGCCAACCTTTCTGATCGACAAGCCTTAGCCACTGAGCCACCATGTCCCTAAAATGATAATAGGATTTGGCTTTTCCCATCATAAAAATAGCATAGTGAAAAATACATAAAGAAGGAAAATTGGGGTCAATTTATTACAGGAAATTTAAAATTTACATTTTTGTAAAAAAAAATATATTATTGAAAGAATTTGCACTAATGAACCCCTTTAAAAGTCCATTCTTTAGGAGGATGCCAGTATAGCTCTATAGATTTATTACAACCCCTGAAAAGATAATACATATTTCAGTTCTGATCTAATTTTGGCATGTTTCAGAATTCCTTCATATTTCTGAACCATTGCAGATTATACTAGTGGAATATGATTTTAAAAGCCAAACTTAAATGTTGGGTTTGATATATGTTTGTGAGAAATATAAATATTATTGAAATTTTAATCATAACATTTGCATAACCTTTTGAAAGTATCGTGTTTCTATCTGTTCTGTGCTATGGCTAGAAAAGCAAATGCAATTCTCCTTTGAGACAGTTTCAGCTTGTGACAACCTAGGCAGATACATCTATGAGGTTTTCATAACAGCAGAAGGACCCTGGTTGCCATTTTCTTCCTCCAGGATATTTTCTGACCTATCAGTCATATGTGTTTGTGTGTATCTTTATCCATATCTCTATCTGTATCATATATATCAGTGGTGGCGAACCTATAGCACGGGTGCCAGAGGTGGCATGCAGTGCCCTCTCTGTGGGCACACATGCCTGATACATATATATTCATACTTTTAAGTTCCTCAATTAAATATGTTTGAAACATGTTTAATTTGTTCAGCTGACCCCCCCCCCCCCCAAAATCAAATGAACAATCTTTTTACTGAACTAGAATTTACTGTTTGCTTGTATAGATCAGTGGTGGCGAACCTATGACACGAGAGGTGGCCCACAGAACCCAAGCTCTGTTTCGGGTCTATGCCATGCATGCACGCGCGCCTTCTGCTGGCCAGCTGATCTTTGAGTTTTTGCTGTGCATGCAAGGGGGCGCGCGCGCCTGCACCCACGCCTTGCTGTTTGGGCTCGCGCATGCACTTTAGGCACTTGGTGCCTAAAAAGTTCACCGTCATTGATCTATATCTCTATCTACATCTATCTTTACATCTACATCTATCTATACATTCAGGGGTGGGCTTGAAAAATTGCAGCAACAGATTCCCTGCCCGTTGCTGGATGGGCAAGGGCATGGTGGGTGTGGCCTAGTTGGCTTCCTGTACCAGGGTGGGGTGGGTGTTTTTTGCCCTCCCCGGGCTCCAGAGGTTTTCCTCGAGCCTCTGGGATTTGGGGGTTCACTGAACTGGGCAGAATCCTAGCTAGAGGATCACCCGAACTTATGCAAACCCCCAGCAGCCCACCCCAATATACGTCTATATCTAAGAGTCACAGTGGCACAGTGATTAGAATGCAGCTACTTCTGCTGACTGCCGGCTGTCAGCAGTTCGCCAATTTGATCCTCACCAGCTCAAGGTTGACTGAGCCTTCCAACCATCCAAGATCGGTAAAATGAAGACTCAGATTGTTGGGGGCAATATGCTGACTCTGTAAATTGCTTAGAGACGGCTGTAAAGCACTGTGAAGCAGTATATAAATTTAAGTTGTGATTTTTTTTTTATTCTCAGTATTCCAGCCAACATATCCAGGTGAGAAGATGTCAATATATAAAATGAACAAGATAGAAATAGAAATTAACCTCGTGGTTCAGCCAAGTCAAGAAATAATGGAAATGTATTTATGTTATTGTTGAATTTGAAACTATAACTTGTACATTGCTCATGTTTATTAATCATTTTAATATGATCACTAAATGACCACTCCAGTATAAAACTAAAAAAAAATAATAATAACCAAAGTTAGTTCCTAGTAAATGCAAATACTTCAGGATCACAAGATCTTAAAATCTTGGCTACAGATGCATTAAGCTTAACATTCCTCTGCACTAAAAACTGATTCACACTACCACTAATGCATTTTTAAATTATTCTTTTAAGGTTTGATCATCTAAGCAATTATGTGCTGTTTCTGAAAGTTCTGAATGTTAATAACAGAAAATCTTTCTTAAAAATGTTTGGTTTTCCATTTCATCTTAAAACATTCTTCACACAGATGGGAATTACTGGAGTAGAGTGCACTTATTTTAGATTTTGATGAAATTGGTTTGGCCCCCATTAGAAATTGAAAGACAAATGGTTTAGTAAATATAAGAGTTCTAGAAAAACATGTAAATCTTCTTCTTGAAGACCACCAGGGGCTATGCTATTGGCATAGTTCTGCATTGTGTTTCCTAATTTTCTGTTCAAGATGGACAACAATTTATCTGGAAATGGAAAGTTACGAATGCAAATTATTATCTAGAAATGTCTCCATTCAAATGATCTGTTACTAGGTAAGTGGCTGTACTTTGCTCTCAGTTATTTTCATGTTTTAAAAAGTTAGTCTTTCACTGAAAAGGACTTTCCTCTGCTTGCTTCTCTTCTCAAAGGAGAAAGAGAAGGGCTTCTTTGGAGCAGATGACAGGGCCCAGCAATCCAGAGTGACTACATGTGTATAGAAAACAGGGAAAACATATTAAAAAAAACAAGCGGGGGGGAGGAAATGATTGGTCCATTAGTGGGAGAAAATTGCAAGAAGGTGAGGAAGAGCAGGGAGAAAGCAGAACTGCTTAACTCATTTTTTTGCATCTGTCTTTACACAAAAAGAAAAAAAGGCCAACCTATTAAAAAACTTCAGTAAAATGCAGATTAGGAATGCAAGTCAAAATAAGCAAGAAAATGGTAAAACAATCCCTATCCATTCTAGATGAGTTTAAATCAACCAGATGATTTACACCCCAAGGTTTTAAGAGAACTGGAAGACATGATATCAGAACCACTGAACCATATCTTTTAAAGATCCTGAAGCACTGGGGAACTACCAGATGACTGGTATAATTCCATCTTAAAAAAGGAAAAAATGGATCCAGGAAACTACAGACCTATCTACCTGACATCAATACCTGGGAAGATTCTGGAAAAGATAATCAAGCAACAAATCTACAAACACCTAGTTGCAAGCAAAATCATAACCAGAAGCCAACATGGGTTTGTCAAAAACAGATCATGCCAGATAAATCTTATTGCGTTCTTTGACAAAGTGACAACATTAGTGGAGTGGTGAAATGCTGCAGATAATATAATATACTTAGACTTCAGTAAAGCATTTGATAAAGTAGACCACAACCTATTATCTGATAAGATAGAGAAGTATGGGATAAACAGCATCACCTCCAAATGGATTTGTGACTGACTGACCAATTGGACTCAATGTGTCAGTGTGCACTCAAAGTCCTTAACGGAACTGCATCTACATGGAAGGATTATGGAGTGGGGTACCTCAAGATGCTTTCTAAGGCTCAACATTCTTTAATGTCTTCATAAATGATTTAGCCAAGGGGAAAGAAAGGGAACTCATCAAATTTGCCGATGACACTGAGCTAGTAGGAATAGCCAATATTCCAGAACATATACTATATACAATGTATAGAAGGATTTCAACAGACTTGAACACTTGGCCCTATCTAATAAAATGAAATTCAGTGGTGAGAAAAGTAAGGTTCTACATTTAGGCAACAAAAACTAAATGCTCAGGTACAGAATGGGTGGTACCTGGATCAACATTAGTAACTCTGAGAAGGATCTTGGAGTCCTAGTGAACAATCATTTAAATATGAGCTAGCAGTGTACAAAAAAGCCAATGCAGTCCTAGGCTGCATTAATAAAGGGATAGCATCAAGATCAAGATACTAAATGGTTAGTATCACTTTATAATGCCTTGGTAAGACCACATTTGGAATATTGCACCCAGTTTTGGTCACCGTGATATAAAAAAGATGTTGAGATCCCAGAAAAAGTGAAGAGAAGAAGAATAAAGATGATTAGGGGACTGGAGGATAAATCATATGAAGAACAGTTGCAAGAATGTCTGGTTTAATTAAAAGAAGGACTAAGATAGCACTGACATGATAGCAATGTTCTAATATTAAGAGCTACTATAAAGAAGAGGGGGATCAACTATTCTTCAAAGCACCAGAAGGCAGAACAATGGAAACTAATCAAAGAGAAAACCAACCTAGAACTAAGGAGAAATTTCTTTTTAGGAAAAGATTAGACAACCATTTGTCTGAAATGGGATAGGATTTCCTATTTGAGCAGTGGGGGAGGATGTTGGATTAGAAGACCTCCAAGGTCCCTGCTGTTATTCTGTGGGTAAACAAAAGTACCACCTTTTATATAACGACTTTAGCATAATTCAGTATGATATAGATGTTTTTTTTCCTGAAGTCCAATTTGCACAAGTCTGTTCTTTTGTTATTTTTATTAGCTTCTGTCATCTTTATTTAGCTCCTAAGTGTTATTACTGTATATCCAAACATTGTTTTTATTCCCACTTTCTTATGTATTTGAAATTTTTCTAATATTTTACATCTTGTATCATATATTTGATTAATTTTCTTTATTCTTCACAGACTTTTCTGGCTTAATGTGTAAAAAGGTAACAAGATTTTTATATGATTTTACAGTTTTCCCTTGCATGCGTTTTCATACAGCATACATGTATCTTTCATAAGGTCCTTGTTTCCAACATTTATAATCCAAATCTTTATATATCTCCTGAAAGCTTCAAGATCAAATATGACTAGGAATGATTAGTTTATTATATCAATTTTCATTCATGATTAAGCACAATACAATTGCATCTACCCTTCTAAGTATATATCAATATGTAAAGGTGAGCTGACCTTGATACAGTTTGATTTATTTTGGACATAACTGAGTTATCTAATGATTGCAATAGAGAGCCACTAGAAAACCAAACTGGTCTACTTTATAGGTTTCTTCAAGGGCTAATTAATAATATATGTGAGGCACTTTAGACAAACATTTTATAAATACTTAATAGTTATACTGCATAGAGGAATAAAATGTTATGCAAGGAAAATGTGGCGGCGATTAAAAAAATAGAAACCAACCTCTAGGAGATGAGAAGATAGGATAAATGATAGAAGAAGAAGAAAAATCACTTTTATGATGCTTTCGTGAAAGACATTTCCTATGACCTGATATGTTTTTTCTTGCAACATATTTTATTTTTTATTTATATTTATAAATTTCATTTATAAATTTCATGCTTGCCTTGAAATTTTCTTCTAAGCTATAAAAAACATCACCTCTGGTAAAATATTGTCTTCTTGAGCCAGTCTGCACTGAATTTCCTCTGAAATGTATGATAGTATTGCAAATTATTATAGGGATTTACGAGTTCTGTTGTGCTTGAATGAATCTTTTTTCTCATTCTCCATTGTACATTTGAAGATTTGAGACACGGCTGTTAATCCTCTCTGTTTGCTCCCTAGTTCCATGTGTGCAGAATGACAGGCAACCAGATGATAGCAAACAGTATAGTTTAGTATTTATTTATTTATTTATTTATTTATTTATTTATTTATTTATTTATTTAAACTTATTAGTCGCCCCCTCTCCCCACAGGGACTCGGGGCGACGTACACAAGCAACAGTCAGCACAGTGTCGTACAGAGGAGGTAAAAAATAAATAAATAATTACAATACTGAAAAAGGTTAAAACCCCAATAACATTAATAGTTTAAAAACTAAAATTAACAATTAAATATGACCTAGGGGTGGAAAAGTTGTCGAGTTATGCCAGGTTGGCTAGCCGAAACAGGTGGGTCTTCAGTTTACTGCGGAAGGAGCGGAGATCGGTTGTTGTTCTGATGTCTGGGGGGAGGTCGTTCCAAAGGGTAGGGCCCGCCACAGAGAAGGACCTACTCCTGGGCACCGCCCTCTGACAATCTCTAGAGGACGGCACCCGGAGGAGACCCTCTCTGTGTGAGCGAATGGGCCGCAGGGATGTATGGGGCAGGACACGATCCCGCAGGTAACTAGGCCCTATGCCATGGAGCGCTTTGAAGATGGTAACTTAATGGTAATTTAATATTTCTGCTTATCCTATCTTTCTCCCTCTTATCGTTCCCTTGTTGGGTTTTCATTTTTGGGGGTGGGGGGTGGGGATGGGTGGATACATGAGTCCTATGTCCTCTGTCTCACATATTTTATGCCCATAAATGTCAAACAGCATGAGCAGCAGCATTTGATTTGGACCACCATTCAGAGGTGGGTTCTAGCCGGCGTTACTGCCGGTTTGCTCGTGTACGTGTTTCGTGCACATGCGCAGTTCAATAGAAATTGTTCTGCGCATGCGCAGAACTACAAAACAAGATGGCAGTGGTGACTGCGGCAACCGGGGAGCTGGTTTGGAGGCGTGGCCAGCCAGGGTTGCTGCTGGTTCTGCGACCCAGGCCGGCATACCACTACCAGTTTGACAAAACTGAGCCAAACCCACCTCTGTCACCATCAGACCATGACAAGAGATCAAGTTTTCTGCTATGCATTCTCATCTAAAAATAAACTTTGACCAAGTCAGATCAAATTTTTCCATTTTGCCATCCCAATTCTCCAGAAACAGGCGAGGTGAGGCAAGGCGAAGGCAGAGGTGGAAGCAGGGAGTGGAGTGGAATGGAGAGGAGAGGAGAGGACATTGTTATTCACTGCTCTTGGTTTCAGTTCTACAGAATTAACTATTGTAGGAAGCTTCAAATGGTTAATATTAGGATCTATCTGGGCATACCATCTAAAGATGAACAAACTAGATAACATAAAGGCCATATAGCAAATCCAAGTGCCTGAATGGGAAGCAGGTTCAGACTTGCCAAGATAGTATTCCTCCAATATAGACCAGGGGGCGTCAAACACGATTTCATTGAGAGCCGTGTCAGGGTTGTGTTTGACCCGAGGTGTTGGGATGAGCATGGCCAGGATGGGTGTGGCCAGCTCAATATCACTTGTGTCGGGGGTGCCTGTGGTGGCCTGAGTGATCTGTCAACTAAAATGGGCTTCCAGGCTCCATTTTCAGCTGTGAAAGCCTCCTACAACCTTCTGCCAGTGAAAAAGAAGCTCTTGAGGGCCATGAGCCTTCCTTCACTATTTCCAAGGAGGCCCCATGGGCCAGATCTAAGCACTCCTTGGGCCAGATCTGGCCTGTGGGTCTTGAGTTTGACACCCCTGCCTTAGACCTTGAATGGCACTCCCAAGCACATATCTTTTAGGAGCTGAGTCATCAACATATGGAAAACCATAAGTGGAAGGGAAGCAGCTGTTTAAAAGGCAATTTTCTTAAGCCTGACCTTCATAAATCTAGGCTGTTTCGTTTAGGGTGAGGTGAGGAACAAGGAATCTTGGGTGTTTATGGCCATCCCAGAGTGGGGATCATAGCTGAAACAACTCCTGTACAACTAAGTCCATACTTTGGCATCTTGAATTTCAAAATTTATTGAATTTTGAAATAGATACCTACCATTGTCTTTATCCCCTGAACCTGGCCAATGCTATAAAAATAGTCAAAGCAGTGTCAGGGGCCACCTGGAGGTTTCCAAGTACAGCAGGCCTTTAGTCTTTAGAAAAATCACACCTGCTCATGGGTGCCTCAGGGCTAGCAGGTCCACATAGGAGACCCTAAGCATTTGCTTATAGTAGCATGATGAGGGAAGAGTGGAGCAGCATAAAGAAGAGGTCAGAGGGCAAGTGCTAAACTAGATTATGAAACTTGCCATAAATGCTGTATATAACTATGGATAGGTATTAGGCCATTTTTGTTGCCCAAAAGGATGAGCTTGTCAGGCCTGGAAGCCATCTTTTACATTGGATTTTCAGGCCTGCCACATTTTTCTGCTGTGGGAAAATGGGAGGGAGGGTTATATGGAGTATGGGAGATACTGTATATAGTCTAAATAACGTTCCTTTCTCAGAGAGTCAAGGACATTTTGCCCTGCACCTTGAGTGGTGTGACTGGGAGGCATCTCCAGTTGGGATGGTGCCTGATTGGACCATGTGATGTACATGTGGATGCTGGGCAGGGACTTAAACTTTCATTTGGGTGGGGAAAACCTGGAAGCTTTCAGATTCAGGTTTTCCCAGATGTATCAATATGACATCTCTAATAAAATGGAACTTTGAGGAAAGTCAAGCCTTGGAGTTTTTGTTCATTGGGGGTGTTATTTGGAACCCTGATGAGCTATTCTACTACATCCCAGTCTGGTGCTCTCCCAATATATTGTCTCCTTAATGGAACATCAAGCCTTTTTCTTCATCTTCAGTCTAAATTATAGCAACGAGTAAGGAAATGGAGGTGATCATAGAAACAGTTGTAGATAGGCTATAAGCAGTACTTTAGCTTGTTAGCTTGAGCAGAATCAAATGATTGTGTAATTGGATTTCACACCTCAAAAGATTAATGCTATTCTTCTGTTCAAATAATGTTTGTTAATTTAGTTAACTGTCGAAGGAAGAAAACCATTTGTTCCCAATTTTCTTAAAATAACTTATCTGCAATAAGAATGCAACAGTAAGGTGTACCTACACATTCGCTTACAAAATTTATTTAATTGTTATCATGAAGGAAATCTGTAGAATAATGATAATGATTTATCGTATGACGGCAACACAAGCTGCTTCTTCACACTATGTGATGTACTATTCAATGGAATGATGGGTTTCTGCTTCAGAAAATTGGAAATTGGTCCATGTAATGTCAAATTTTGAAAAGAAATTTGACACTTAGGGGATGAATCAGAAAAGTACAAGCTTTATACTTTAAAGATAGGTTTCATCACTTATAATTAAAAATACATATGTACAATAAAACTCACTGAAAAAGAATCCAATTATCTTCTACAAAGTTCTGTCTAGTTAAACTATTACAATTCTTTGGGAATGGAGGAGTGACATTGGTAGATATTTTCTTTAACTGAGCCCTCAAAGGAAAAAAGGGTATACATCCATCTCTCTCTCTCTCTCTCTCCCTCTCTCTCTCTCTCTCTTGTACTCTTTTTGCGCAGGACTTCAAACCATGTGGTCCTGTCCACCATTAAACCATCATTCCAAACAGCCTCCATGTTTCCAGTGTCTTTCTACCCCTTTGGAACTGAACCCAGGTGGACATTTCTTTCAATAGTGGTAACCTAACCGAGAGATTTCCAGTTGAAGTTCAATCTATTGTTGTCAATCTATTGTTGGAGGGGACTGAGGAATCTCAAGAAATAATTGCCACAGAGTAAAGCTATAATCCTCCAATACCACCTTTTGGCGATCAAGTAGCAACTGAAGTAAAGTAAAACAAAGCCCTCTAACTTTCAACTGGAGAGTATATTTAGAACCTATTACCAAGATCAATAATGCTTGAAGGGGTGTGGGTCAAAATAATCAATAGGATTACACTTCCTTTTTTCTGTCTACTAGCAAATGTTATAATGCAGGGCAAACAAAATTGTTTTCTGTCCCAAGGCTCAGCCTGATTTTTCACTGTATTGATGAAGATGTCAACTTCATAAAAAATCTCTAGACTGTTATGGAATCCCTTACTCAAGTATCTTACCTCGAAAAGATATTAGTAACTAATCATTACTCCCAGATCAAATGTATTTCTTCAGGAGCAATCTGGTTTCTATCTCTTCCTCTTTCAATGAGTAATTAAGAATAATGTGGATCCCTATGGCCATTTCTTCCTCACTAATCTAGCAAACCAAGACAAACAAAGATTGAGCATAACAAAAGTTGAAAATAACAATTAATAACATTTGTCCAATTTGCAGCCTCACCAGTGGTGGATTTCAAATTATTTTAGAACCTATTCTGTAGGTGTGGCCTGTTTTGTGGGAGTGGCTCGGCAGTCATGTGACCAGGTGGGCATTGCCAACTTAGAAAATGTGATGAAACTCACTTAACAACGCTCTTGCTTAGCAACCGAAATTTTGGGCTCAATTGTGGTCATAAGTTCTTTCTTTCTCTCTCTCTTTCTTTCCTTCCTTTCTTCCTTTTGTCTCTCTCTCCCTTTTTCTTTCTTTCTTTCTTTCTTCTCTCTCTCCCCCCATTCTTTTTCTTTCTTTTTTCTTTTTTCTTTCTTTGTTCCTTCCTTTCTCTTTCTCTCTTTCTCTTTCTGTCTCTCTTTGTCTCTCTCTCTCTCTCTCTCTCTCTCTCTCTCTCTGTCTATCTGTCTGTCTCTCTCTTTCTGTGTGGCTCTGTCTACCTCTCCCTCCTTTCCTCTGTGTCTCTCTGTCATTCTCTCTCTCTGTGTGTGTGTCTGTCTCTCTCTCTCTCTCTGTATCTCCTTGCTCCGTCTGTGTGTGGGGGTCTCTCTCTCTCTCTCTCTGTGTCTCTCTGTCTGTCTCTGTCTCTGTCTCTGTCTCTCTCTGTGTGT
This sequence comes from Natrix helvetica, assembly GCF_964273705.1. Lineage (NCBI taxonomy): Eukaryota > Metazoa > Chordata > Lepidosauria > Squamata > Natricidae > Natrix > Natrix helvetica. The sequence goes on from NC_138548.1 coordinate 284,957,037, forward strand.
GTCTCTGTCTGCCTATCTGACATTCACTCTATTTGTCTCTCTCTCCTTCTCTCCGTGTCTCTGTCATTCTCTGTGTGTGTGTGTGTGTGTCTCTCTCTCTCTCTCTCTCTCTCTGTATCTCCTCGCTCCGTCTGTGTGTGTGTGTCTCTCTTTCTCTCTCTCTCTCTCTCTCTCTGTGTCTCTCTGTCTGTCTCTGTCTCTCTCTGTGTGTGTCTCTGTCTGCCTATCTGTCATTCACTCTCTTTGTCTCTCTCTCCCTCTCTCCGTGTCTCTGTCATTCTCTCTGTGTGTGTTTCTGTCTGTCTGTCTCTGTCTCTCTCTCTGTCTCTCTGTCTCTCTCTCTCTGCATCTCCTCCCTCCCTCTGTGTGTGTGTGTCTGTCTGTCTCTCACTCTGTGTGTGTGTCTGTCTGTCTGTCTGTCTGTCTCTGTCTCTCCCTCTGTGTGTATGTGTGTCTGTCTGTCTCACTCACTCACACAAACACACACATACATACTGTGATCACCTTGTTGAATATTCCAATCTCATTTGAAATACTCAACAACTGACCTGTATTTATGGTTTTATGCAGCATTCTGCAGTCATAGGACCAAAATATATGGTTAAAAGTACCTGGCAGTGGCATTTTTCCCTTGGGGGGGAGGGCTCCACAGAACATCCCAATACCGATGCCACCAAATCTGCCCTCTTCGGGGATAGGTCCTCTTCAGAAGGAGGAGGCCCCGCTGCCCCCCTTGCGTTCCTTGTCTTCCGGCCGCGGCCCCATGCCATGCAAAAGATAGATAGGCACACACCCGCCTAATTACAGGCCCAGAGAGGGAAGCCTCTGCACAAGCCCGGGCAAGTGAGAACAAGTTCCCGTCGTTACGAAGGCTCAAGGATGAGGGAGGGAATCTTCGGCGCGGGACAGTAAAGCTCCGTCCGCCAGAGGCAGCAGGACCAAAGCCCCTCACCCAAGTGGTCCTTCCTCCCTCTGAGGGCGAGAGACCCGGCTGCCCCTCTGCCTCTGGCTTCCCTCTGAGAGTCTTCGCTCTCCGGGGCTGTAATTGTGCAGTGTGTGCACATGCGCCTATGGAGCGACTCCAGAGCCAGTCCAAATAGCCCTCATTGGCTGATTTAGTTGCTATGCCTATTCATTGGCTGACCTTGTGTCAGCTAAATACCATGGATGCTGGTAGGCAGAGGCAAAAAAAAAATTTCTTCTTATTTTCCTCCCCAGAAACTAAGGTGCGTCTTATACTCCAAAAAATATGGAAACTTTGTTTCCTGTGGGATCCAAAATGTAAATGATTTCAAAGCATTCAGCAAATTTATCATTGCAGCAGTTGGAGAGCTGATTGATTCCTTTCAGTCTTTCAAACGAACTACAGGTAGTCCTCGAATTACAACCACAATTGAGCGCAAAATTGCTGCTGTTAACTGAGACATTTGTTAACAGAATTTTACCACCTTTCTTACCTCAATTGTTAAGTGAATCACTGCAGTTGATAAATTAGTAACCCGGTTGTTGAGTGAATCTGGTTACCCCATTGATTTTGCTTGTCACAAGGTCACAAAAGAGGATCAGATGACCTTGGGACACAGCAACGGTCATAAATATAAACCAGTTGCCAAGCATCTGAATTTTGATCCCATGATCGTGGGGATGCTGCAAAGTTGGTAACTGTGAAAAATGGTCATAAATCACTTTTTTCCTGTGCTGCTGTAACTTTGCATGGTCACTAAATGAACTGCTGTAAATCAAGGATTACCTGTATCTCAGTTTTGGGAGAAGTATACAGTCAGGCATACCTTCTACCTCCAGAAGTTGTTGAAGTTACCAAGAAAATTATATAGCAATTCTTGGCAATGAGGTCTGCCATTAGCTTATTGTACATGCTTATGGATGGAATAAGAAACTAATTTAATTCCTTTGGCAGCTACTAGGTTTGTTTTTACAAAACACTGTAAAAGAAAAGTACATCTCTTTTTTTTGTAGAAGAACTATTTAAAAGGGTAGGAAAGTGCATTGGCCAAAAAATTAGCACAACAATGAAGAGCTTTGAAACCTTGTAAAAAGAAGAATATGTTTATTCAAATCTAGTCACCACCCTTTGCTTTCTTAACAATGTTTTTCCTAAGAGGTTACATTCACCTGAATAAATATTCTAAGTAAAAAATATTGAATCAGGATCTTTAAAGCCTCTTACATCCATTTTCAATGCTTGTACATATATGTGCATATTTCCAATTTATTTTCTTTTTCCATTGTTATTGCTCTTTTTAATTTAATCCTTCCATGGTTATTGTTATTGCTCTTTAATTTCTTTTTATTTCTGTGCTTTATTTTATCTTTTGACGTTACCTTTAAATTGAAAAGCAAAACAATGACATAAATGACTTCTTTCATTTATTTTCAATGTTTTTATATCTGTATCCCATCTATACTATTTTTACAAAATACCTCAAGGTGATGAACATATTCAATACATCTCCTTCCTATTTGCCACAGAACAATCCCTTTGTGAAGTGGGTTGTGCTGAGGGGAAAAATGTCTGGCCAAGGTCACCCAGCTGGGTTTCATGGCTAAGTTGTGACTTTCTAACCTGGTCCCTTAATCACTTGACCTTCTCTGCAGTAATTGTATGTGCTACAATGTAAAACGGGGAAGGTAATACACAAACACACAATCTCTCCTATTCGTTGCACTCTGAATCAAGAAAATACTTTTTTTTAAAACCGTAAACTCAGTGAAATTGTCCTTTCCTTCATAGGGTGAATGGTGCAGTGAGGTGACATGAATCTCTTCAGTTAATAGTTTCTTAGCCCCTGGGTACTTATAAATTCTAGTAATAAATTTTTGCCTAGATTTATTATAATATAAATATAAATGATTCTAGACAAAAGCACGTTTAAACAAATATAGTTAAATGAGAATGATGGTATATTGATGGTATAAAGATTTTTGATTTAAAATGTACAATTCAATATGAATGAAGTATAAAGAATGATTGTAGTAACGCACGAAATTTATTTGTAACCAATCGACATGCTTTCTAGAAGATGTAATGAAGAATGTTTTTAAAAAATAGTTTCTTAGCCCTTTAGATCAGGGGTGTCAAACTCGATTTCATTGAGGGCTGCATCAGGGTTGTGTTTGGCCTCGGGAGGGGGATGTAGTCGGGGGGGCATGGCCAGTTCAACATCACTTCTGACGGGGACACCTGTGTTGACCCAAGCGCTCTGCCAGCGAAAACAAGCTCCCAAGCTCCATTTTCGGCTGCCTCCTGCAACCATCTGCCAGTGAAAATGGAGCTCGGGAGGGCCGGTCCTTTACTATTTCCAGGGCGGCCTTGCAGCAATGGTGATATTCAGCAGGTTCTGAACAGTTCTGGAGAACCGGTAGTGGAAATTCTGACTACCACTTCTGACTGGCCCGGCTCCCATCTATTCTCTGCATTCCAAGTCCCAGTTGATCGGGAGGAAATGGGGATTTTGCAGTTACCTTCCCCTGAAGTAGGGTTGGAATGGAGATTTTTACAGTATCCTTCCCCTGGCACGCCTACCAAGCCACGCCCACATAACCAGTAGTAAAACTTTTTGAATCCCACCACTGCCCTGCAGGCCAGATCTAAGTACCCCGCAGGCCGGATCTTGCCCCCAGGCCTTGAATTTGACATCCCTGCTTTAGATAGTAACCTCTGCCATGTCGTTTATTTCAATATGTGGAAAGTTTGCTCCGCTTTAATCTGATAACCTTCCTGTGCCTATACGTCTGTATTATACTGACAGCACCACTGTTTATGGCATTAGTAGATGAAGACAGAATTCAGAAAGTCTGCTCCATCACGGTTTCATGAGCAAGCCACCATTGGCTTAGTTTACATAATATGCTGTGCTAAAATTAAAGCATATGATAGCTAACGGTGATACAGGAAACCAGCCCAAGTACCCCCAAAAGACAGAACTCTGCATTTTTTTGCCCTTAGCTTCATAATCACATGGATCTCAGCTCAGTCATTCCAGAGTCAGTTTGCCTTTGTATTTCCAGCACTGCATTCTGTATCCTTCTAGATCAATCAAATAGTCAACCTACTTATGCTGCTGTCATAAAGAACTTACAAAGCAGCAGCGAGGTGTGGGGGTGTGAAGGGGAAGGAGAATAGTTTTCTGGGTATAAATAGCAACCTGTTAACTAGTAGGCTATTATGTTAACACAATCCTGTCTGACTCAACAGAAAAGTGCTGCCATTTTGTTAGGTTCAGATTGAGATCTTTCAGGAGAGTAAAGTAAGAAGCAGGGTCCATGCTTGATCATTTGGCCAAATAGCCAAATCTGAACAATGGGAAAGAAAGTGGCATGCAAGTAAACTGCAAATGACGTGAAATAAATCCTAGGGAATCTTTATCTGCAGGTTTCTGAAAAACCAAGCTACTGTGATTAGGTATAGTTGCAGTGACTAAATTGAAACAGCTGACCCTAGTAGAAGGTAGGATGGCCTTTCGGTTGTAGTTGTGCTGGATGTTTACTTTGAGTAACAGAATAACAGAGTTGGAAGATCTTCAAGCCAACCCCTGCTTAAGTAATAAACCCTATACCATTTCGAACCAAGGGTCACAATCTCGTCTTAAAAACCTTCATGATGGAGCACCCACAACTTCTGGAGGCAAGTCATTCCACTGACTAATTGTTCCAACTGTCAGGAAATTTCTCCCGAGTTCTATGTTGCTTCTCTCCTTGATTAGTTTCCATCCATTGCTTCTTGTCCTGCCTTCAGGTGCTTTGGAGAAAACATTGATCCCCTCTTCTTTGTGGCAGCCCCTTAGATATTGCAATAGCAATAGCACTTAGACTTATATACTACTTTACAGTGCTTTACAGCCTTCTCTAAGCAGTGTACAGAGTCAACATATTGCCCCCAACAATCTGGGTCCTCATTTTACCGATCTCGGGAGGCTGGAAGGCTGAGTCAACCTTGAGCTGATGAGATATGAACTGGCAAATTGCAGTCAGCCAGCAGTCAGCAGAATTAGCCTGCACTCTAACCACTGAGCCACCACAGCTCATTGAAACACTGCTATCATATCACTCCTAATTCTTCTTTCCAGTAAACTAGACATTCCCAATTCCTGCAACTGTTCTTCATATAGTTTAGTCTCCAGTCCCCTAATCATCTTTGTTGCTGTTCTCTGCACTCTTTCTAGAGTCTCAACCTCTTTTTATATTGTGGTGACCCAAACTGGATGCAATATTTCAAGTGTGGTCTTACCAAAGCATTATAAAGTATTTAAACCATTGCATATTGATTATCCCAGTAGCATGGTCTCACAGAGCATAGTAACCTATAAAACAGTATTGCTGGGTTTGTGTAACTAGCCACGTTTAGATGTGTTTGGCTTGCTTGTGGCTCTGGACATCATGGGAAGCTACATCTTTCTAACAAAAACTGTTAAGGATATGGGAGAATTGTTTTACCCCATTGTATCTGATCACCTAAACAAAGGAGGAAATAAAAATAATGTGTCATTTCACAAAAGAAAGGATGAAAGTGTTTCAGGATAAAACAGCTTTAACAATTAAGAGAAAATGCTCAGAAAAAATGAGATTGATAAAAAAATAACAATGAGCAGAGCTACTGACTCTTTTGTGTACAACACAATAAATGTATCCTTCTAACTAATAAATAAAATTGCAGAACTTAATTGCCTTTGGAAATTGGCCATCCTAGAAAAAGCAGCCTGTTATGTGATCTTGTAGTGTACTTAACACTAGTTAACATATTTTGGTTTCCGTTCATAAAAATAAAAATGCTTTTTATGACTGCAGAGAAAAAAAAATGGAGAGGAACCAATTGAATCTCCAAAATGCTTCTCACTAGAGTGATGAAGTACTCAATTCTCTTAGGGGAAGCTAAAATATCTGCTAGATATATTGAAACATCAGCAATGTTAATTATCTTATCCCCTATGGAATACAGAAAAGCCATGGCTACAGCATTTTCCCATGATGAATCTTATTTTGGGAAGTCACCCAGAGAAAGCACGTTTTGGGGGATTGAGGAGATTTTAAAAGTTATAATTTCTCCTGTCTTTTGAACTCCTGTTTTTTAAAAAAATTAACTAAACACACAAAAAAGAAAGCATACACATTATTTTATAACATTATAAAGGAAAAAGGCTAAAAAGAAACAAACACATACATATGTTTCTTGTACAACTGTATAAATGTATGCATGTCTGTGAAGAAGACATGAGGACATGCATACACATGTAAAGTTGTACAATAAACATTTCAATAAATGGAAGCCACAATTGATTACAGTCATCCACTGTCTTTTCACCTCTTGATACATCCCATCACTAATATTTTATCATTGGATTCCTAAGCCACTGACTTACAGCAGCAGAGACTTTATATTGCACAATATAACTGGTATTGGCTAGGATAATAACTATGTTGCTTTCCTATACTCTTTATACATAAATAGTGATGAAGAGGGGGATTGAAGGGTAAGAGAGAAATGGTGATCAAAATGAAAGGATAGATGTTGGAAGCGGTGTGTTAAAACTTCTCCAATTGGACATCCTCCATGCATCTCTCCAAATTCAATAGAGAAAGCATCATTTTCGTAATCATTGTCTTCATTCTCATCATCAGTTTAATGCATGTTTCTATTCTATGCTCCTAGGAGAAGCTAGGCCAGGATAGTTAACAAGAAAAGACCAATCAAAAATAATAGTTGTACTATCATTACTTTATAATGTTAATTGGATAATGATAACATTGACTTTTGTCACAGATTTAGCAGCATCGATCAAGTTCAATTTTGAAAATAAAGAGGTGAAGATAAGAAGGCAGGGTATAGATGGTTATATGCATGGTAAATCATGCTACATATTAAATTATAAATAATAAAAATATCATTTTTGCATAGACTCCTTGAGTGGTTCTATTAGAAGTGAACGCTTTTTAGAATCTCATATGAGCAGTCAATATTTGTTCTGAAGAATGTAGTGTTTTGAGGTTTTTTTTTTTTTAACTTATGAAAAATATAGCAAAACCAAGTTTGATGCAGGTTTGGCTTGAGTGTGCTGAGCTACTTTAAACAAACAGATGGTAAAAATAGGTGAAAGCCTTAAAAAGCAGCAACCTGGAAGTACAACACGTATTCAAGAAACCAAAATAGCCTGGCAGAGATCTGAACTTAGTGCCAGATGGAGCCAAGATATTATTATGGTTTATGCTGTTTATTTTTTCATTAAGCACATTGTCTTGCTGTGATTTTTTTTATCTGTTTTAAATTAATTCTAATTACCCGCAGGCATTCAGAAAGCCTGTGGTGCACTCCTTATTGAATTACTGTTCTTTCCATTAGAATTATTTGTTTTCCTTGTCAATGTCTCTCTTCCATTTTGTCAGATTTGTCACTTGAAAACATCAGTGTAAAAATGTTCACAGACATACACACACACAAAGTTTTTGAAGTGATGAGAAGGAACAATGGTCTCATTGGCTCTCTTTTATTTTGAAGATCAGGGTCCTACACGTGTACCCAGAGCTATTAACCTCTTTCTTCCCCTCCATTCTCCACATATGATTATTTATCTTCCCTGTTATTATTTATCTGAGGAAGCATTCCTGTCGTTGGGGCAAGGGAAAGAAAGGGGCGAGAAAAAAAGAAAGGCCTCCGTTGCCATAGCAGCCGCTTGGTCCAGCAATCGTCCGTCTGTGATTCCGTTTGATGGAAAGGACCTAACTCTGCTCTACTGACATTTGCCCAAGACAGATTCAAGTTGACAGGCTCTTTAGGATCTGAATCATTTATAAAGCAGAGGCCACATGGGTGTGCATGTACGTGGGCATGTGTGAAGAGAATAAGGAGGGAGGAAACATGGTTGATGCTAGGGACATGTGTTACAGGCAGAGCACACATGAGGGGACCAGCAGGGTCTGTTTTGCATGAACTTTCTTGCATTTTTTCATCCATTCTAGCAAAACCCCTGTTAGATTCCAGCTAGTTCTTCAAATCAAGGACATTTATTCTATACCAGTGGGAAGAGCTTTGGAGAGCAAGGAGACCAGAGGTGCGTTTCACATAATTTTACCACTGGCTCATCATGCACTGAAACTGTGAGTACATGCACCTTCCCCATGTGCACCTTCTGTGTGGGCACTTTCTGTGCATGTGCTTTGCTCGCACGTGTGGCTTGCACACATGTGCACGGCTTAGAAAACATGGCTAAATAGGACAGCATAGAGCTGGGGTGGTGGCCGGGCCCACCTGCTGGTCGCCACTACTGGTTCATCCAAACTGGTCCGAATCAGCTGAATACCACCACTGAAGGGGACCAAGGGGACAGAACATATGGCTGCCCTTTTCTTCTCTCAGCCCCATATATGGGTTTGAGCTGCAGACATTAGTAGGTGAATTGTGTTTTTCTTCTTGCTTGAAAAGCCACTTTGTGTTTTCAAGGCACAAGACCAAGCCTGCAAGCCTTTTCAGGCCATTAGAGCAACACTAAAGGATGCAAGGAAAAATTCTTATGGGATGAATCTTTCCTTTATCTTTTTACCAATCAAAGCCCTTCTCCTATGATGACAGGAAAACCAACCTTTTTCCTGACTTTGGAGGACTCCTGTCATCTTTTCCTTTACTGCCGTTCGCCTTGAAAAGCAGTCAGATTCCACTCTGATAGCAGACTCCGACTACTACAGGCACAGGCAAAAGAAATGAAAAGGGGGAAGAGTTGCATAGCAACCCCATTCAGGACAGACGAGCTGCCATCATTTTTTTGCTTGGCAAGACCTGGTGCCTTTAAAATAGGCACAATTCTCCAAGCATTGAAAATGTTATTGCAATAAAGGACTTTGCTGCTGCTATATAAATTCAGCCACTGTTGTTTATAAATCATGGCTCATGGGTGTTATGTAATTCCAGCCAAGTGTGAGTCAACACATCATGGTTAAGCAAACCAAGGCATAATGTGCAAATTCATACATCCTCCTGCAAATTTGTTTCTCTTAATTAGAAGGACTATATTATTTAGATAAGTATTGTGTGAGATGCAGCTCAGTTGGGGCAGGCTAAAGCAAACAGTCATCTGGGTCACGTACAAAAATGAACAGGAATTGCCCAGTCTCTTTTCCACAATACAATACAATACAATACAATACAATACAATACAATACAATACAATACAATACAATATACAATACAATACAATAGCAGAGTTGGACAGGACCTTGGAGGTCTTCTAGTCCAACCCCCTGCCTAAGCAGAAAACCCTATACCATTTCAGACAATTGGCTATCCAACATCTTCTTAAAGACTTCCAGTGTTGGGGCATTCACAACTTCTGGAGGCAACTTCTGTTCCACTGATTAATTGTTCTAACTGTCAGGAAATTTCTCCTCAGTTCTAAGTTGCTTCTCTCCTTGATTAGTTTCCACCCATTGCTTCTTGTTCTCCCTTTGGAGAATAGTTTGACTCCCTCTTCTTTGTGGCAACCCTTGAGATATTGGAACACTGCTATCATGTCTCCCTTAGTCCTTCTTTCTATTAAACTAGACATACCCAGTTCCTGCAACTGTTCTTCATATGTTTTAGTCTCCAGTCCCCTAATCAGCAACACTTCATTGCTGTTTTCTGCACTCTTTCTAGAGTCTCCACATCTTTTCGACATCGTGGCGACAAAAACTGAATGCAGTATTCCAAGTGTGGCCTTACCAAGGCATTATAAAGCGGTATTAACACTTCACGTGATCTTGATTCTATCCCTCTGTTATGCAGCCTAGAACTGTGTTGGCTTTTTTGGCAGCTGCTGCACACTGCTGGCTCATATTTAAATGGTTGTCCACTAGGACTCCAATATCCCTTTCACAGTTACTACTACTGAGCAAGGTACCACCTATACTGTACCTATGCATTTTGTTTTTCTTGCCTAAATGTAGAACCTTACTCTTTTCACCATTGAATTTCATTTTATTAGATAGTGCCCAGTGTTCAAGTTTGTCAAGATCCTTCTGTATCTTAAGCCTATCTTCTGGAGTGTTGGCTATTCCTGCCAGCTTGGTGTCATCTGCAAATTTGATGAGTTCCCCATTTATCCCCTCATCCAAATCATTGATGAAGATGTTGAAAAGTGCTGGGCCTAAAACAAAACCCTGGGGTACTCCACTGCATACCTCCCTCCATGTAGATGCAGTTCCATTGAGGACTACACGTTGAGTGTGGTTGGTCAGCCAGTTACGAATCCATCTGGTGGTGATGCTGTCTAACCCACATTCTTCTACTTTATCTAGTAGTATAGGTTACGGTCTACTTTATTAAATGCCTTACTGAAGTCCAAGTAAATTATATATCAAATTGTATATCAAGTCACATCTTTCTCTGAAATATATCTTTCCTTTTCTCCCTTCTCCTCCGCTCTCTCCAATGCTCTGTTTTTCTTTCATTTACCCTCCATTCAGCAATTTGCCAAGTGAGGGACCATCTTACTAGGTATCCGAATTGCTTGCTTGAAAAGGCCTTGTAAATTCCTTTGAGGAAGCATATGCTTTGGCCAAGAGCCACGTGCCAACTGAGGACTGTAGGTTGCTCCCCCATTGACTGAACACATTCAGGAAAAAACAAAAGAGGGAAATTCAAGAACAGGAACGTTCATTTGGCCTTCTTTGGCCTATAAGGGTCATTGTCCCCAAATCAGACGTGTAGAATGGAGGCAGCAGGAAAGAGCCCACCTTGCTACTAAATCCCATCTCCTGCAAAGTATGATAATAGGTGTCCAGATACTTCAGGAAAAGAAAGATTTAGAGCCAATTAGCACGACAACTTTGCATTAAGGCTACTATCACAGGTCAGTTAAAGACCTGGATAAGTTAAAAAAAGACGTTAATGACAAAAAAGGAAGTCCATTGGGAGAGAACCTGCCAAGACTCTTCATACCAAAGCTAATCTTTGATAAACCTGGATCTAAGCTGTAATCATTTCAGACTGCAAATTATGGCCTATTCCCTTCCTTGTATTACAGGGGTGTCCAAACTTGGGAACTTTAAGACTTGTGGACTTCAACTCCCAGAATTCCCCAGCCAGCATGTTCCCAAGTTTGGACACCCCTGTTGTATTACAAAACACTAATGCACACAGAGAGAAAGAGAATGTGGGTGAGGGTGTTTGCAAAGGAAACTGAAAACAAGGAGGGGATGAATGCATATGGAAATGCACTCCCAAGCATATTTTTAAGAGCAAAACAATTAAAGGAGAAGGAATGAAACAACCCTAGCACTAAAGATCACTGTAAAATTCTTGCTGAATATCTTTTTATATTAATGATCTCTCCTCAACAGCACATTATTTGATTAATTGAACATGCATTTGCAAATTCCGAAATAGTCCCAGGTCAGCATGGCCAAGGAGGGATGGGAATTATAACTCAAAAGATCCAGGGTACAATAAATTGGGAAAGGCTGCCAGAGAAGGTCTCCCATGCCTTCATAGGAGTAAATTAAACCTGCTGAATGAACAAACAGCACCAGGGTAACGTTTGCCTTTGAAATATACAGTATGAGAATACCGATGTTGGGTTCCTATCATTTACCAGAAATGAAAGGAAGGTGTAACAGAAGCATGCAAAATCCCATAGAAAAACTTAGAGAGCTTTTTCCTACCTATGTTAGGATGTTTCAGAAGGCGGCAGATCCGAGCCTCTCGTTCTAGCTTCTGATGATCTGTCAGGAGAAGACATTCGCAAATCAGCATGGGAGAAAGAGAGAGAGATGCCCAACGACAAATGTGATTCCCCCCCTATTCTTATTATCTTGGGATTTAGAACATGCAAATTCAGTTAACAGTGAATCTTATTTGAAATGGTATACCACTCTTCACAATACAGAATCAGAAAGGGATTAGAAAGGTTAACATAGGATATAAACAACAACAACAACAACCATTAGAAGCTTCCACATAAAGTCATTCAGAAAGCTATCTGAGGGGATTAAGGGATACACTGGTAACAGCACAGAATATCTCAAAGCTAGGGATGTGATGGCTCAGTGGCTAAGACGCTGAGCTTGTCGATCAAAAGGTCGGCAGGTCGGCAGTTCAAATCCCTAGTGCCGCATAATGGAGTGAGCTCGTGTTACTTGTCGCAGCTATTGCCAACCTAGCAGTTCGAAAGCATGTAAAAATGCAAGTAGAAAAATAGGAACCATCTTTGGTGGGAAGGGAACAGTGTTCCGTGTGTTTTCGGCATTTAGTCATGCCAGTCACATGTCCACGGAGACATCTTCGGACAGTATTCGCTCTTTGGCTCTGAAACAGAGATGAGCACCGCCCCCTAGAGTCAGGAACAACTAGCACGTATGTGTGAGGGGAACCTTTACTTTTATGTCAAAGCTAAACGTAGCTGCAGGAGAGTGCAGGTGTGGAAATCAGTCAGCCCTTATAGCCCTCTGTTAAGTAATCCTAGAGTTGTGTACTCTGAAGCAAGTCCACTGACTTCCATGGGATTGATTATTTAAAAGCTAAGCAAAGTTGGACATTACTTGAACAGAAAGACTATCAAGAAAGTCCAGGGATGTAAGCTCTGCTGGGAAGTTAAACAAGGAATCTTAGATGATGTCTTCATGAAAATTGACTCATTCCATTTGCCCTGAGTCACTTGTAAACATACCTCAGCTTGTGTTGAGATGAGATAGGAGAAAGTTCACACAGCTATCAATCCTCCATTGTGCTGTAACTGTGCCTCAGTGCTTGGGGACCGAGTCTCACACCACAGCAGAAGTGACAAACATCAAAAGCTAAGCTGTGTATGAGTAAGAACATCACACTCCTTTCTTTGTTGCTCTGCTTTGTAGGTGGGTTTTTTTGTCGTTGTTGTTGTTAGCTTTTTAAATGTCTATTCCAACAGATAGATGGAAATAAACTATGAATTCTCAAGCCGTGATTTGTCATAATTGTGATGATTATGGCTTACAGCTCATGAAAACCCCAAATCCACAATCTCAGAAAATTAGAATATTACATGCAACCAATAAAACAATGATTGTACGTAAGAACAATATTGGCCCTCTGAAAAGTATAAGCATGCATATGTACTCAGTACTTGGTTTGGGCCCCTTTTGCAGCAATTACTGCCTCAATGCGGTGTGGCATGGAAGCTATCAGCCTGTGGCACTGCTGAGTTGTTATGGAAGACCAGGATGCGTCAATAGCAGCCTTCAGCTCTTCTGCATTGTTCGGTCTCATGTCTCTCATCTTTCTCTTGGCAATGCCCCATAGATTCCCTATGAGGTTCAGGTCAGGCGAGTTTGCTGGCCAATCAAGCACAGTAATCCCACAGTCATTGAACCAGGTTTTGGTGTTTTTGGCAGTGTGGGCAGCTGGAAAATGAAATCAGCATCCCCATAAAGCTCGTCTGCAGAAGGAAGCATGAAGTGCTCCAAAATCTCCTGGTAGACGGCAGCTTTGACCCTGGTCTTAATGAAGCACAGTGGTCCAAAGTCCTTTTTTTCTGATGAGAGCAACTTTTACCAAAAGCACCAAAAACTGGTTCAATGACCATCGGATTACTGTGCTTGATTGGCCTCTCCATACTTCCTCCATACTCTGGGTCCTTGGTTTCCAAATTAAATGCAAAAGTTGCTCTCATCAGAAAAGAGGACTTTGGACCACTGAGCAACAGGACATTGGACCATTGTGCTTCATTAAGACGAGGGTCAACGCAGCCGTCTACCAGGAGATTTTGGAGCACTTCTGCTTCCTTCTGCAGATGAGATTTATGGGGATGCTGACTTCATTTTCCAGCTACCCACACTGCCAAAAGCATCAAAACCTGGTTCAATGACTATGGGATTACTGTGCTCGATTTGCCAGCAAACTATGGGGCATTGCCAAGAGAAAGATGAGAGACATGAGACTGAACAATGCAGAAGAGCTGAAGGCCGTTATTGAAGCATCCTGGTCTTCCATAACACCTCAGCAGTGCCACAGGCTGATAGCTTCCATATCAAGCCGCATTGAGGCAGTAATTGCTGCAAAAGGGGCCCAAACCAAGTACTGAGTACATAGGCATGCTTATACTTTTCAGAGGTCTGATATTGTTCTTACGTACAATCATTGTTTTATTGATTGCATGTAATATTCTAATTTTCTGAGATGGTGGATTTGGGGTTTTCATGAGCTTAATCATCACATAATCATCACAATTATGACAAATCACAGCTTGAACTATCTTGCTTTGCATGTAATGAGTCTTATCTCATATATTAGTTTCACCTTTTAAGTTGCATTACTGAAATAAATGAACTTTTGCACGATATTCTAATTTTTTCACCTGTAACTCGGTAACTGGAAGGTAATTGCTGAAAGCAATTACATCCCCCCACAGTGGATGAAAGAACTCCCACCCAGCCCCTAGTCCATCCCAGCACGCCTGCATGTTGCTCTCCATACATTCAGAGGAAAAGCAGCAATAAGAGTTTGGGTGTAGCCTTGGTGGCTATCAGTTAATTGTAACATGCACAGCAGTGCTTCTGTTCCTCTACAAGTGTTTTTCTCCTTTGCTGAAAGAAGAAAAGAAATTTTAAAAACAGTGCAGGTAAAAGAAATGAATGCATAATTAGAATGGAAACCTTTTTTTCCTGGATCAATTTAAATTACCTTTTTCTTTTAAGGACGTGACCTTGTGTATTTTTTTCTACTTTCGTAATGATTTTGGAAGGAATAAACTCATTCTCTTTATTAACTAGTGTAAACAAACATGGTGTGAGCAGAGAACACAACAAAAACTCGATCTAAAGGTGAGCAAAGAAATTTCTAAGAGGTGGGTTTTAATTTCTACTCAGAATAGAAGTCTCAGACATTTAAATCCTTTAAGGATTCTGTTACTATCCAAGCTGGTCTTTCCCTCAATCACAGAGGTAGTCCAGGCAATATCCATTTAAAATATAGAAGAAGGAGAGTACAATGCAAAAGAATAAAAATGCCAGCAGTAATACCTAATAAAAAGCAAGATAAAACCAGCAGCAAACCCAAAGGGAACAAAGGATGTTCACTCAAATCATGTTAGGTACAGTGTCAGTTCAGCTACCGTGGTTTATGCTTTATGGCTTGAGTCAGCCCTCTGAGTTTATGAATTAATGGAAATTTTGGACTGTCAGCATCAATTGTAACTTAGTAGTGTTAACACTGAGGCATCGCTTTCCTCCTTCTGTTATTGACAGGCAAACAAATTTTCAACTCTGTTTGAGCTCCTTGGAGTTGCATTAGCCACATCACTGTAAAATATAGGCATTTGCTTCTTTACATTGTACAATGTGATAGTTTGTGCATGTGTCTTTGCAATTTGTTGGCTGCTTGGCATATTCAATGTATTTCCTGGGAGCATAATATTCCTCCTTTAAATATTTATGAACGCTGCAATAGCAGACATATTATAGCTCAGTATTTCATGTTGTTAGTGTTCTCTGAGCTACATTTTGGGATTGCACAGACTGTATTGTATAACATCACTAATGCAGGAGACAGGAGAAGTTAATGTGATTTATGATTTGGGCGTGTCAATTGACACCAGTATTATTCCGACATTACCTGAACCAGGGTAGAAAAATAGGGGCAATGTCAGCCTCTACAAAGAGTTAGCTATTCAAGGGTGTGAGGCAGAGGTGGGGTTCACTTATCTTCCCTACCAGTTTGCAAATGTGAGTGAATGTGAGCATCTCATCTGTGCATGTGCACTGCCTTCTGTGCATGTGCAGTGCTCGTGCATTACATCTGGGTGGGTGGGCGGAGCCTCCCACAGTCACCGCTACCAGTTCGCCCAAACCGGCTGAATCCCACCTCTGGTGTGAGGTCGCATAGTGTGAACTGCAATCTGAGGGCAATGCTCCAAAAGTGAAAAGTGAAGAAGGGTGTGCTCTTTCCTCTATGTGTCTCCGCTTCAAGAGGAGCATATCTTTAAGCAGTTATTTCCCACTCTAGTTTTCCACTGGGGAGCAGTGGTGGGTTTCAAACATTTTTAGAACCTCTTCTGTAGGTGTGGCCTGCTTTGTGGGAGTGGCTTGCCGGCCATGTGACTGGGTGGGAGTGGCTTGCCATCCATGTGACTGGGTGGGAATGGCTTGCAAGCCATGTGATTGGGTGGGCATGGCCAACTTGTAAAATGTGGTGAAACTCACTTAACAATACTCTTGCTTAGCAACCAAAATGTTGGCTCAGAAACTCTGGCATTTGAAGCACGCAAGTCTTAAAGCTGTCAATTACAAGACCCCTGTACCCTTAAACCTTTAGAAAAAAACCCAGGGGTGTTCAAACTTGATAGTTTTAAGACTTGTGGACTTCAACTCCCAGAATTCCTCCTCCAGTCATGTTAGCTCAGGAACTCTGGCATTGAAGTGTGCAAGTCTTAAAGCTGTCAAGTTACAAGACCCTTGCACCCCTAACCCTTTAGAAAAAAACCCCAGGGGTGTTCAAACTTGATAGTTTTAAGACTTGTGGACTTCAACTCCCAGAATTCCTCCTCTCGCTCTTCATCTTGATGATGTGTGGACGGGCGGCGGGAGGGAGCTGGAACCAGTTCTAAACAGCACTGTAGATTTGTGGAACCTCTTCTATAGAAGACGTTGGAACGGCAGGAACCCACCCATGTTGGGGAGGTTGCTTCCCATCACACTCACTGCCTCCCATGGACCTCTGCAAAAATGAGAAAAATGAACCCAAACATTTGCATCTCTAATGGGCTGTAGTGTGGCAGGGTTTACTAAGGCCAAAGCAAACCGCTTATGCTGGGTTTCCCAACTGAACATGTAGCTGATGCAGCTTTAATTATTTCAGAATTCCATCATCTCATGCCACTGAGTCTGACAGGCAGCTCTTTCATAATTGAACACTAACACTTTTCCCTATTTCAGTCTTTCTGCATCTCTATTTACGCACCTGCCATGTAAAGCCCTAAATAATCTTTTTCAGTTCTTGGCATTTACATGACTTTTAAAGACTCATCACTGCGGCACTTCCCCCCCCCCTCCTTAAACTAGACATAGAATACAACACTTAATCTTTTCCATCTCGTTCTGCTTATTGAATTCCATCCCCTTCACAATTTATCTCCATTGGTCACTGCTTTATTTTTGCAGTGGCATCAGCAAGAGACAGGTTAACCCATAATATATGTTCAAGCATGGTCTAGTGTGTTGAGTCAACCCAGCTAGTATAGTGTACAAACCATTGTTATGGCTTAGCATGACATGTAGTAGAAATTCACCTTTATATATTTGCATGACATGTCGAGCCATATTAGGGTTAATGTGCAGATTGTGGTGGAGATGTACGAATTACTATCTGGAACCAAAGGCTTTTTGTCCACTCACATCTAACCATGGCATGAACATACTCCAGCAACCTCTTTTGTTCTTCAAGCTCCTAAAATTTGCTTCATTTCATCTCCAACTATGCCAGAGGCAGCTTAAAATCATCCTTTGCTGTTCTAATGATAATGTTAAAGCAGACAGTAAGTCATGGTAGTTTTCACCTTGGCGTAATGTGCCACATTTCAGAGATCTTTCCAAAGATCCTGCATCCAGGTGACTTTGAATGGGAAGAATCAGTGCAGCATGCATTGACCAATTAGGCTAGTGCAGGCACATCTTGTCCTTTCTGATATAATTCTAAAGACTCCTAATCTAATTCCATCTAAATATTAGGTAATCTATCAATTATCTAATATTTTAAAATCTAATAGAAACCATTGTTTTCTATGGGCATTTTCCTAATCAGCTCCCTCACCCCTCTGTTGCTTCCTGTTCATGCTCTCCCTAATATGTCAGATATTGTTCCACAAAGCTTTGGAAATGGAGCCAATTACCAAGGCATTGGACTGGAATAGCATCAAATCCATGTAAAGGGACCTCAGCTATCTGCTGATACCAAATGACAGTCAGGGTCTTTTTGAATACACCCATGCAAAACAATTGTGTGACACCAGAGCATGTTTTGACAGAGTATTAAACCTACTAGTCTTTGCCTTCCCAGTCTCAGCTCTCCTTAAAGGAAGTGATTGCTAGATGTTTACATTTAATGGGAGGTATAAATGAGAATGCAAATAGCTTCGAAGAAGGAAATCAACAGCCATTATGAAAATGTGACCTTATCCCAGAAAAACAAGAGAAGAGATGACTCTTCAGTATAAGAAGAAGGAAGAGAGAATCTGTCAGGCTTTTTATACCCTAAGAATTCATCAGACATTCAGTCAGTCTTGTGATGTCTATTTCCTGGCATGGCCTATCTTGAAGGGCTGAACAAAGGAGAGAGACATAAATTGAGGGAAATCTATCAATCTCTTCCTTAGCATAGCCTATAAATATGGACAACATTGTACCAAAATATTATAAGTGCCTGGATAGAGACAGCCAGCTTATGATCCTGGGGGGATTTCAATCTGCCTTCCATTGGCGAGATATCCAAGTCAACTCGGGAGTTCATGGCTTCCATGACGGCTATGGACCTAACTCAGTTAATTCAAGACCCCACCCCATTATAGGGGACACACACTCGACCCGATTTTTGTCTCTGGGCAGTGGATGAATGATCTACATTTAGAGGATATTTCTATCCAACCCTTGTCATGGTCTGATCATTTCCTCATCAGGCTTGACTTCCATACTGCTACCCCTCGCCCCAGGGAGGCGGAACCGACTAGATGGTTCTGCCCCAGGTGCCTGATGGACCCTGAAAGGTTCCTGATGGAGCTTGGGACTGAATCCCTTGCTCACAACTCGACCAAAGCCCTAGTGGAAGCCTGGGATAGGGCAGCCATTGGGGCCTTGGATCACGTTGTGCCTTTGCGGCCTCTGACCCGGTGTCGATCCCGGGTAGCTCCCTGGTTTACTGAGGAGCTCCGGGAGATGAAACACTGGAAAAGCCACCTAGAGAGTGGTTGGAGGGCCAGTTGATCTGAATCTGATCGAACACTAGTAAGAATTCATATTAAATCCTACTTAGTGGCGATAAAAGCGGCAAAATGGCAACATTTTTCTGCTCTTATCGCGTCC
Source organism: Natrix helvetica (assembly GCF_964273705.1). Classification (NCBI taxonomy): domain Eukaryota; kingdom Metazoa; phylum Chordata; class Lepidosauria; order Squamata; family Natricidae; genus Natrix; species Natrix helvetica. The sequence continues at coordinate 284,976,063 of NC_138548.1, forward strand.
GCAGACAACTGCTCAGCCGCCCTGTTTAGGGTGACCCACTCCTTATTTAACCAAGGAACTGGGAAAGACCCCTTGCAGGGTAGGGCTGAAGAATTTGTTCAGTATCTGCAGAATAAAACTGCTCAGATCCGGACAGGCTTGGACTCTGGGTAGATTCCGGTGAGTCGACAGGGATGAATCTTGTGGAGACAATCTGGGATGAGTTTGACCCTGTGACCCCCAAGGGCATGGACAGGATTATGGGGAGACTCAGTGCTGCCACTTGTGTACTTGACCCGTGTCCCTCTTGGTTGGTTTCGGCGTCCTGGGAGGTGACACGAGGCTGGCTCCAGGTGATTACCAATGCTTCATTGAGAGAGGGGTTCTTTCCCACCACCTTGAAGGAGGCGGTGGTGAGGCCCCTCCTTAAGAAGCCTTCCCTGGACCCAGCCTCTTTAGCCAACTATCGTCTGGTCTCCAACTTTCGCTTTGTAGCGAAGGTTGTCAAGAGTGTGGTAGCACATCAGCTTCCTCAGTACCTGGATGAAGCTGTCTACCTGGATCCGTTTCAGTCGGGTTTCAGGCCCGGGTACAGCATGGAGACAGCATTGGTTGCGTTGGTCGATGATCTCTGGCGGGCTCAGGACAGGGGCTGCTCCTCTGTCCTGGTCCTATTAGACCTCTCGGTGGCTTTCGATACCATCGGCCATGGTGTCCTACTGCGACGACTCGGGGGTTGGGAGTGGGGGGCACCGTTTTATGGTGGTTCTCCTCCTACCTCTCGGATCGGTCACAGTTTGTGTTGACTGGAGGGCAGGGATCGACCCCGAGACGCATCACTTGTGGGGTGCCCCAGGTATCAGTTCTCTCACCCCTCCTGTTCAACATATATATGAAACCACTGGGCGAGATCATCCGTGGTTTTGGGGTACGGTATCATCAATATGCTGATGATACCCAACTTTTCATCTCTACCCCAAACTACCCAAACACCCTCGACGTGATGTCCCGATGCCTGGAGGCTGTGCCGATCTGGATGGTGAGGAACAGGCTCAAGCTCAATCCCTCCAAGACTGAGTGGCTGTTGTTTCCATCATCTTGATTTGTGCATCTTGTCCCATCTTTGATGATTGGGGGAGAAATTTTAGCCCCCTCAGAGAGGGGCTGCAATCTGGGAGTCCTCCTGGATACGCGGCTTAGTTTAGATTTAGATTTGGATTTAGATTTATTGCATTTCTAAACCGCTTCCTCTCCCCAAAGGGACTCGGAGCGGTGTACAATCGGAAGTTAAAAGCATATATAAATTACATAGACATTGCATAATGTATATCCAATTACATTTATATATATTTATATAGAGGAGGCATTAGGACTCATAAAACCAATTCATTAAAATCAATCCAATAATGGTAAAATTAGTCCAGTAATGGTAAAATATAATACAACATTAAAAACTACCCTATAGTTTAAAATAACTGCCAGGAGGATTAGAAGGTAATACTATAGTTGAGCCAGGCCGGCTAGTTGGAACAGGTGGGTCTTGAGTTTCGTACGGAAAGAGCGGAGGTCGGTGGTGGTCCTAATATCTGAGGGGAGGTCATTCCAGAGGGCTGGGCCCATCACAGAGAAGGCCCTACTCCTGGGCGCCGCCCGCTGGCATTGCTTAGTGGACGGCACCCGGAGGAGTCCCTCTCTGTGAGAGCGAATTGGCCGCAGGGATGTATGGGGTAGGATGCGATCCTGCAAGTAACTAGGTCCTGTGCCATGGAGCGCTTTGAAGATGGTAATCAACACCTTGAAACGCACCCGGTAGACCACAGGTAGCCAGTGCAGCTCGCGCAGGATAGGTGTTACATGGGAGTACCTGGTACTCCCCATAGCGGCCGCATTCTGAACCAGCTGCAGTCTCCGGGTGCATCTCAAGGGAAGCCCCATGTAGAGAGCGTTGCAGTAGTCCAGACGGGACGTCACCAGCGCATGAGTGACTGTACGAAGGGCGTCCCGGTCCAATAGGGGGCGCAATTGGCGCACCAGGCGAACTTGGTGGAACGTCCCCCTCGCCACGGCTGCCATGTGCTCATCCATCGACAGCCGAGCATCTAGGAGGACGCCCAAATTGCGCACCCGCTCCACGGGGGCCAGTTGCTCACTCCCAATGGCCAGTGATGGAGTCCACTGGTTGAACCGGGTCGCCGGTAGCCACAGCCACTCCGTCTTGGAGGGGTTGAGCTTGAGTCTGTTGCCTCCCATCCAGACCCGTACAGCTTCCAAGCACCGGGACATCATTTCGACAGCCTCGTTGGGGTGGTTCGGGGTGGAGATGTACAGCTGCGTATCATCAGCGTACAGGTGGTATCCGACCCCGAAACCACGAATGATCTCACCCAGCGGCTTCATATATGTGTTGAACAGGAGAGGCGAGAGGACCGACCCCTGCGGCACCCCACAAGTGAGCGGCCTCAGGGTCGACCTCTGCTCCCCTGCCAACACGCATTGCGTCCGGCCGGAGAGGAAGGAGCAGAACCACCGCAAAACGGTGCCCCTCACCCCCAACCCCTCCAGCCAGCGCAATAAGATACCATGGTCGATGGTATCAAAAGCCGCTGAGAGGTCTAATAGGACCAGGATGGAGGAACAACCCCCATCCCTGGCCCTCCAGAGATCATCTACCAACGCGACCAAGGCCGTCTCCGTGCTGTGACCGGGCCGGAAACCGGACTGGCGCGGGTCTAGATAGTCAGTTTCCTCCAGGTGACGTGGGAACTGTTGTGCCACCACACTCTCTACAACCTTCGCTAAAAAGGGAAGGTTGGAGACGGGACGATAATTAGCTAGCTCAGTTGGGTCCAGGGAAGGCCCCTTGAGTAAGGGCCTCACCACCGCCTCTTTCAAGGCGGCCGGTAAGGACCCCTCACTCAATGAAGCGTTCACTAGCACGAGGAGCCAGTCTCGTGTAACCTCCCAGGATGCCAGTACAAGCCAGGAGGGACACGGGTCTAATAAACATGTAGTGGCTCGCAGTCGCCCACGCAACCTGTCCATATCGTCGGCTACAACAGAGTCAAACTCCTCCCAGAATGGTCCCTCAAGACTCGCCTCGGACGTCCCCCCTAGGCCACTGAGGGGGATCCATTCCCTCTGGATTTGAGCGATTTTATCCTGCAGATATTCCCCAAATTCCTCTGCCCTGCCCTGCAAGAGGGCTTCCCGCGGCCTCTGTGACAGGAGGGAGCGGGTCACCCGAAACAGGGCAGCAGGGTGGTTGTCTGCGGACGCAATAAGAGCGGCACAATGTCGACGCTTAGCCACTCTTAATGCCACAAGGTAGGTCCTTAAGTAGGTTCTTACCTGTGTTCGGTCAAATTCGGAACGGGAGGATCTCCATCTGCTCTCTAGGTGTCTCTTGTGGCGTTTCATCACCCTTAGCTCCTCGGTAAACCAAGGGGCCCGGGTGGTTCGTTTAGAAGTACACCTGATGGCCGTGACCAGGGGGGGCTTTTACCAGGTTTGCCTAGTACGTCAGTTGCACCCCTTCCTGGATTGGGATGCTCTGTGCACAGTCACTCATGCCCTCGTCCTTTCTCACATGGACTACTGCAACACTCTCTACATGGGGCTGCCCTTGAAGAGCACCCGGAGGCTTCAGCTGGTCCAGAATGCAGCCGCATAGGTTATCATGGGGGTGCCTAGGTGCTCCCATGTTACACCCCTTTTTAGGCGGCCTGCACTGGTTGCCGGTTGTTTTCCAGGTGCGATTCAAGGTACTAATTATGACCTTTAAAGCGCTCCATGCTTAGGCCCAGGGTACCTGCGAGACCACCTACTGCCACCAGTAGCCTCCCACCGTCCAGTGCGATCTCACAGAGTTGGCCTCCTCAGGGTGCCAGACAGTGTCGGCTAATGACTCCCAGGGGGAGAGCCTTCTCTGTGGGAGCGCCTTCCCTCTGGAATGAGCTACCCCCAGAGCTTCGCATAATCCCCGACCCCCGATCCTTCCGACGCACCCTAAAAAGTTGGCTTTTCCAGCAAGCTGGCCTGGCCTGAACAAAATAAAATAAATGATTGATTTAATTGTTAATTTTAATCTAATTTTTAAAATGTTATTGTTAATATTAATTGGGTTTGTTTTTGAATACTCTATCTAATTTCCTTTTTAACTTTTGTAATATGGTTTTTTTGTTTAATGTTGTACACCGCCCTGAGTCCTTTGGGAGAAGGGCGGCATATAAATCCAAGTGTGGGCAGCACATTTTATGTTAGTTTTCAGCCATTTAAAAGCCTAATTTAGCCAAGTCAGGAAGAGGACACCTAGGATAAGATGGTCGTGGGAGACTGCACTTGATGTTTTGGGGAAGACTTAAGGGCCGTCAAAAGCAATAAGATAGTGCCAGGTTGTGGGCCTGGAACTGTCTTCTTTTCCCTCTTCTATGGATGGGACTTGCATTTTCATAGCTGACATGATCCACTAGCATTTCTGCTTCAGCATGGATGGAAAACCCATCACTAATTTCACATCACAGATAGGTCCAGGAATTGCAAAAGGGTGGAAGGTTGAAATTTGATGCCACATGGGATCTCAAGCGACCGAGGCTCAAGTTTGCATACCTCAGCCATAGTCCTGGCTGCTGTCCAAAATCTGGATATTGTTCCCATGATGAAATTCTTCTGCCATTCACATATAGATATGGAAAGCAGCAACAAACCAGAATTTAGTAATTTTCTCCCCCTCCCAATTTCTGGAAATAATACTTGGGAGTTTTCTTTTTAATTTTACCTATTTAGGGGATATCTACAGAATTTGAAAGAGTGGAAACAAATTGAACTAATAGACCTATTCAGGAAAAGAGTGTAATTGTGAATGCAATCTTGTGCCTCACAGAGTTAAAAGAGTTTTCTCCCAAGTAAACGGCTACAGGTTTGTAACCTCACTAGCATTTAACTCCAATATATTAGGTGCAAATGGTTTTGCTGTACTGTATGTATAAAAGGATAAAAACAACTGGATTTTATTTTATGTTATTTATATTCATGAGTACTATGTGCTCAAAATGCAGGACCTCATATAATTTCAAATGTGCAGTCACTGTTGGTCAGAACTGTTAACAGTGTATTCATAAATAATAGTTGCATTTTGCTCTGTGTTGTTTCAATTCTTTTCTGTTATAACACAGCAGTTTTTATTTTGTCCTTTAGAAGAACTTGAATAGGTACAATAGTAGGCATCTGTTCCTAACCACAAGGACACTCAAAATAACAAAACCTGCATGGTGATGCCACATTGCAAACTCTGACTTTTGTACTTCCATGTTGATGTTGCACTGGCTTTTACTATATCTAACCATCTTGTTGCTTCTTATTTAGAAATTATATTTTTCCATATCATACAGGGGTAGATTAGGTGCCTATGAGTAGTGCTTTAAAAAAAATATAATGGGAAGAAAAATATGTTTCTAAAATGTTCAAACTAGTTGTATCTGCTGCCACTGAAGAAGCAGCTTGTTGTACTGCTCATTATGTACTCCAGCACAAGGAGCAATTCTCTCACCTCATGGAGGAACAAATGTTCTTCTTTCAGCTGACAAACATTTGGGAGAATGAGTAAAGAACATTGAAGAAGGCTTTTGCATTGTGACACTTGAGGCAGCTGTGAACAGTCTTGTAATTATGCCGCAATCACTGTCTTGGGTGAACTTAGCACAACAAACTTAATCTAGACACTACCATTCACAAGTCTTTTACTCATGGAACTGGCAACTCAAAATCTTGCTGGTCAGAGAAAATATTGCCTTTTTCAGTAACACAAAGTTGTAAGTCACTTCACCCCTCCTTTTTGTTCTGCCTGATATCCATGACTTCCTGAGCCTTTAGAGTACTGGCAGAGTTTCATTGCATCAATGTCCCTTCTGCATTGGCTAGATAGGTTATGGGCACCAAAGCCAATTGAGACTAAAACATATGAAGAACGGTTGTAGGAACTGGGTATGTATAGTTTAATGAAAAGAAGGACTAGGGGTGACATGATAGCAGTGTTCCAATATCTCAGGGGTTGCCACAAAGAAAAGAGAGTCAAGCTATTCTCCAAAGCACCTGAGGGTAGGACAAGAAGCAATGGATGAACTAATCAAGGAGAGAAGCAACTTAGAACTGAGGAGAAATTTCCTGACAGTTAGAACAATTAATCAGTGGAACAGCTTGCCTCCAGAAGTTGTGAATGCCCCAACACTGGAAGTCTTTAAGAAGATGTTGAATAGCCATTTGTCTGAAATGGTATAGGGTTTCCTTCCTAGGCAGGGGGTTGGACTAGAAGACCTCAAAGGTCCCTTCCAACTCTGCTATTGTATTGTATTGTATTGTATTGCATTGTATTGTATTGTATTGTATTGTATTGTATTGTATTGTATTGTATTGTATTGTATGCTTGGGAGCACTATGCCAAACCTGATGCCAAGCCTTGGCATCATGTTTTATGACCAGAATCAGCCATAATAATTTGCAAGTTGGGAAGCCAGGGAAGAGCAAAGCCAAATTGGAAGCTGGGAGAAAAAAAAGAATGTCATATCACACTGCAATTCCAGTGCAACATCAAAATTATCATGAGCAGGTCCAGCGAATCAAAAAATGGTTTTGGTTGAAGTTACATAGCAACACTGAAGACCAATAATAATAATTAGGTTTAAATGCTGATATAAAGTCAATTTGCTAAAGCTCAGATTCTGTCTCCAGACAATGAGACAGTTCCAATCTGTATAAACCTTCTATTTCAGACTTCTTGCTTCTTCATTCATAGTTGGAAAATGATGGAAAGGTTCAGGGAAATCCATTTCATCTCTTGTCTTCTCTTTAAGATCATTTCTTTGGACTAGCCTTGTCCCTCTCTGCTAGCTGTGAACCTGCTGGTGCCTGACCACCCACTTCTAACCTGACTATTCCCAAATGACATTTTACAGTTGTGTTGTAGTGGAGCACTGTGTGAACACAGCTCTTAAGGCTCCTAAATCATGCCTTTACATGAAGAACATGCTCATTAAACTATGGTTAAAACAAGCCTTTACCACGATGTCTAATATCGGAATAATACTAAGTTAATTTGCAGTGTTGTCTAAGAGTTGCAAAATAAATGTGTGAAATGATCTGAACTAGGTGACTTCTAGGTTTTTTCAATTATATTTTTCCCCCTTTCTATTATATTTCCATTACAGCTTTGGCAGCACTGAATGGGTTTATGACAATTCACCATGGCCAACTAGCCCCGGTCGATTTGTCATGGCCAACTTACTGCAGGAAAATGCCCACAGCCAACTCGCAAGAGGCAACTTGTTGCAGGACAAGTATTACACTAATATATATATTTTTAAATAGTGGAATAGAATAATTAAAAGAAGGACGGAAAAAAAGAAATGTGAATGACAAAAATTAAAATAGTTATTTATTTATTTTAAATAATTATACTGAATTGTTAAATTGCCTCGTAGTGAGTTGTTCTGCAACAAGTTGGTCACAGCCAGTTGTCCCATTCCAGCACTGAATATCACAGTGATAGTTTTCATTACTATTATGGGGGGCCCATTCATACTTATGGTATTCCAGAAGTTTGATCTAGCATGCATGTTCCCTAGTTACTTTATGCCTTAGTTGCTTAGTGTTGGTTCTACCATTCCCTTAGAGCCAGCCTTGCTATCAATCATTCTCCCATGCTTCACCCTATGTTCCCTCTGCATGTTATCTGTCAGCAAGGAAGAAAAGCACTATACATCCATTCAGAAATAGCCAGACTGACACACAATTCGTGCCGAGGAAGGGTTTACTGAGCAAAAGCACTGAGAATACGCCTTCCTACCTCACCCAGCATCCTGCCACTTGTTACTTGGGCAGCTTGACGGGTGGCTAAACCTGCCATTCTAAACATCTGTGAGAAGTAGGCGAATGATCAGTGATTGTTTTAGAGTTGTTTCAGAGGTTTTTAAGTACAAAATGCTTCAAGCATCCATTTAACCTTTCCTCAGAAAATCTCAAAAATGAAACAAAAATCGCCGTGACCAAATTCACTGTGAAGCTCTTGGAAGGTCACAGATTGGGTGCTGGGAGCCACCCACATCTGCCATAGGATGTCGTGAGTCATTAATGTGGCAGGCGAGAGCCAGAGGCATTCTAAGGTATTTAGGATGCTGTGGTTTTATCATTTGAATTAAAATGAAACAGAGTGGTCATTTTACAAGGTTAGTGCAGAGTCATTAAGGGAGTGGAAATGACCCTTAAGAGAAGTAATGATAGGTCACTTAGACCAGGGGTCCCCAACCTCTGGCTGGTGGATTGCGGCATGCCAGAAACTGGGCCACACAAACAAGTGAAGCTCCATCCGTGGGATGCAGGCAGCATGCGAAACCACGGAAAAAATTATTTCCATGAAACCAGTCCCTTCTGGTGCCCAAAAGGTTGAGAGCCGTTGACTTAGACCACTAACTATAGAGCAGGGGTGTCAAACTCACGTCATCATGGTGGCATCTCATGATGTATCAGGACTTTTTTCCCCCTTTGCTAAACTGGGTGTGGGCATGGCCAGCACATGATGCACCTGGCCTATGGGCTGGGAGTTTGCAGCCCTACTATAGAGAAGCTAGTGCTGTGGTAGCTGAACAAGCATCTTTTTCAAATAATTTCACTGCCTTCCATTGTCCATAAGACAGTGAAACCCCAATGGGTAGTTTCAGTCTTGGAATCATGCAACCAGGTATATAGACTACCTGCTCCATTAGGTATAAAAGTACTAATTCTGAAAGCCAAGGTCCTATTCAAGTTAGTTAACATGTACAAGTCATCTTTGAGCAATTTTAAAATTTCCTTTGACTTAAATTCTCTGTCTAGGGCAGTGTTTCCCAACCTTGGCAGCTTTAAGATGGTTGGACTTCAATTCCCAGAATTCCCCAGCAACACTGCTGTAGGATTTTAGCTTTCCCTTCTCCCTTTTCCTTTTGCTAAATAGACTTTTGTTCTGTATGGTGACATTCGACTGCCTTGTTTTAAAATTCCTGGCTGAGAGCTCCATTGTTTATTCCATCATTACCTTATTCTTATTTTTTTTCTGAAGGACAGTTTCTAAAACCTGGGATATTTAAGCTTTGGGAGATTCAAACATCTGCATCCCTCCATTCTTTATTTTCCTAAAAGGGAGAGACGCTTTGAAAATCACCAAGCAAGAAAGTCTAGAGCAGGGGTGTCAAACTCATGTTGTCATGATGGCATCACGTGATGTATCAGGATTTCCCCTCCTTCACTAAACTGGGCATAGGCGTCACTAGTGCGTGACGCACAGTGGTGGGTTTCAAATTTTTTTAGAATATCTTCTGTAGGTGTAGCCTGCTTTGTGGGAGTGGCTTGCTGGCCATGTGACCAGGTGGGAGTGGCTTGCCAGCCATGTGACCGGGAGGAGGTGGCTTGCCAGACATGTGACCGGGTGGAAGTGGCCAACTTGTAAAATGCGGTGAAACTCACTTAACAATGCTCTTGCTTAGCAACCAAAGTGTTGGCTCAGAAACTCTGGCATTTGAAGCATGCAAGTCTTAAAACTGTCAAGTTACAAGACCCTTGCACCCATAACCCTTAAAAAAAACCCCAGGGTGTTCAAACTTGACAGCTTTAAGACTTGTGGACTTCAACTCCCAGAAATCCTCCTCTCACTCTTCATCTTGATGGGGGAGGGAGCTGGAACCGGTTCTAAACGGTACTGTAGACTTGTGGAACCTCTTCTATAGAAGTGGTTAGAACTGGCAGGAACCCACCCCTGGTGACGCATCTGGCCCATGAACCAGGAGATTGACAGCCCTGGTCTAGAAGATTAGGTGAGGACTGTCCAGGGCTATCAGCCTATCAGAAATTCTTGCAGAGAAGGAGATCTGCGGAAAGAAAGAAACCTCTTTGTCTCAGCTGCAACTTGCCTGGGAATTCAAGGACAAAAACCTAGCTTGATAAATATATCATACTTCATCTTTTCTTTGGAAGCAAACTCATTTCTGGGTCCTTGAGAAGATGAAACAGCAATAACTATAGTCTGAAAGCAAAATGTATTTGCAGAATCCCAAAGAAACTCTTTTTTTTTCTACAAGGAGTCAAAGGTGATCCATCAGCTACTTTTGAAATCTTCCTGCACTTCCCCACCAAGTGCTCTTCCACAGAAGGCCAATTTCTAGACAAGACTTGAGTTTTGTAATAGCCTTACTTCAGACAGAGAATCTTGTGGGAGGTCTCTCATTTATAATCCTTCCATGTTTCTCTCCACTTCTACCCTTTTCCTAACACAGAGAGAGAAAGAACCTCAGGATTCATAGCATTAGAAAGTGCCCATCTGGAAGCATTTAGCATGCTACAAAATGGAAACAAAACTTTTGACTTGGGCTGCAATAGCAGTATGCAATCGGCCAATGAAACATCACTGTTTGAAAAATTGCACTAGGATGTGAAAGACTTTTCAGAGTGAATATTTTATGCAGGTAGATTATGCTGCTTCCCTTGTATTCAAAGAGGAAAGAAATCAAAGGAAAAACTTAAGCATTAGATAAGTAATTAACATGGCACATTTGTGTAGACATCTGATTAACAAGTGATCATAGCTTTTCAGTTTAGGATCTTTCAAACCTGTGGAGACTGCAATTCCATGTTCTAGCTAATGTGGCCAGTGGCCAATCTAACTGGGAATTTTAAGAGGCAGACTTCGCATGGATCTTGCAGTTGCCATGCTGAGAAAGTCTTCCCTACCTCCACCCATCCACCTCATCTCTCAATCATAGCCTTACAATTGAACGCAGCCCCCAATGTCTCCTTTCATATTCCATAACAACCCTTCTTTAGGTTTCCATAGTTTCCTCCGATCAGGATTGCAGAAAACATACAACATTACCGATAGTAAAACTGTGGTGTAAATTCTAAAATTGGCATAGCTGTATTTTTAAAAAAAGCATTGCTGCCAAATCAGGAACAAAATGGAAAATCACACTGCATGGATTAAAACACATTGTAGTTTTGGTATGGGGTATCGTAAGCCTGTCCACTGTGGTATTCAAGGACCCCATTGTCATCCCAACTGAGAAAAACACAGTTTTGAACTGTTTTGAACTGTGAAGTCTGTGCTCTCTGAGCATGGTTGTTTTTCTGCAGACATTTTGTTACCCAACTAGGTAATACTTTCAGTGCTAAAAGGGAGTGGGGTTTGCTCTCTGTTTACATACAGTAGTTGATGGGAGTGTTGCTTTCTCCTTTGTAGTTCTTTGATTAGGATGTTGTTTACTGCTTGCTTGATGGTTTGTCTGAGTAGGTACTATATTTATATTGTATATAAATGGAGCAAAAACCCCTTCCTTCCAGTGTTAAAATGTTACGTAGTCATGTAATGAAATATCTCCAGGTAAATAACAAAGCTCAGGGAAAACCAAGGATATCACAATTCTAAAATAAATTAGGTCGTGGTGGTTAGCACTTTCCAAACACTGCCTGGAATTGTTACTTTTCATAAAGCATAAGAATGATAAAATAGCTTGCTTGTTTTACTTCTGAGGCCCATGAAATGGGTGGCAAATTGAAACCCTTTTTGCTGACCACCTGGCTACATTGTCCTGCTGAAATAAACAAGCCATGCATTATTATTGACAAGTGACATGCTTGCACTCTCTTGCACTCTTATTTGGATATTCTCCCAGCATTTCTCTAATTCTATGTTCCAGCATAGAAATATCTAGGCAATTAAAAAAAAAGTAAGCATTAACAGCTTGAGCAAAAGGTCTGATTCATACATTGATTTTGTAGCATAATTGCTACTGTGAAATTGTTCTCAGATACCTGGCCCACACACTGCATCTATAATGTAGGATGTTTTGATCATATTGGTAGCACAGATCACTCAAGTATTTTCTATACCAATATTAAAGGATAGAGAGAGGGAATATGAAAGTAAAAAAAACATCCCCATTATGCATGCTGAACAGGGCCAAATGGTGTAGAGGGGCAAGGCATATGCCAGGGGTGTCCAGACTTGGGAACTTTAAGACTTGTGGACTTCAACTCCCAGAATTCCCCAGCCAGCGACATTTTCCATTGGTGACACCACCTTTCAGAGATAGAACTGATCTTGCGTGAAAGGAAAATCAAAAGATACATACAGTATTTGTGGGTATGATAATTATTTCCATATCTCCATGCCTGCAAAAGTCTACCTTGCCAAACTAGCTAACACTCTAACCTCTGATGACACTGGAACTGTGCCAAGTGAAGCTTAATTGTGATTGGCCGTGTATCAGCTCTGTTTATTAAAAACATACATATATTACATTTTTCATATGCCTGTTGCCATAGGACTAGCTTAAATTTTCTTCAAAAGTATGCTTCAAACTGCTGTTTCTCACAAAACCTTAATTTTGTTACTCTGAGAGTAGTATGTTCTAGTATAGATTTCCCACATTCTTGTTATCTATATACGAAGGCACACCCAAAAATACTTATTATCCTCTGAAAACAGAGGAGGGAGGGAGGGAGTAAGGAAGGAAGGAGGGGAGGGAAGGAGGGAGGGGGGAGGGGGGAAGGAGGGAGGGAGGGAGGGAGGGAGGGAGGAAGGAAGGAAGGAAGGAAGGAAGGAAGGAAGGAAAACATGCCATTTAAAATTCCCAAGGCAAATGTGACAGGAAATTGACAATAGGATTTATATTGTAACACACAGCAGGGCCCTGTGTCCTCTGGCAGAATCTGTACTTTTCTGGGTGTGGGAGGTGTGAAGGGGCAGAGGTAATCCCTCTTTATCTAAACAGAAAGGGGTGTCATGGTGAAACCTGACAGGGCAGCAGGGAACCTTCTGCTTGGGAATACATAAAATCAGTAAATTTCTGGATAATGCTCATGTAATTTGAAAGCAAGCCCTCCGCATTTGATGGCAATGAACAATGAAACTATGTGGAGGAGTTCAGTTCTTGATCTACCCAGCTAATTTAAACATTTCTCTCTTTTTGCAATGCTCCTTGAAGGAAGCCAAGGTTGTCTTTCTTTCCCCATGGCCTGTTTTTGTCATATTACTTAAATAACACAAGTGCACAAACACAGACATACACCAGAAACACCCTATATAAATGCCAGCACATTTCTACTATGGGAGTAACTTATTCAAGGAGATGCCAACTGAAGATTGAGGAATCAATCACCTGCCTGTCAATACTTGGCATGACAATTGCCGGTTATGAAGGATGAAACTTTATGCTGTTACTGAAATCTCATTCTGACTATTGCATCTGCACCAAAGAACTGTGATCAGTTTGACATAGATTAATAGATGTAAAATCAAGAATTTTTTTTTCTGCTGCCCTTGGGGTATATTTGGATGTATTCTAATAGCCATTGTTCCCACAAAAAGAAAATTTGGGAGGTAAGTAATTTTCTGACCATGAACAAGGCATTTTTAAAACTGCATTCTACCATCTTTTGAGAACCTGTGAATGTGCAAAGTGAGGCAGGACTATACCTGTGAGGAGTATCACTCAATGTATTTTACTTATTGAGCTGTAATGTAGCAGTCAGTGCTTTGTTGTCCAAAGCTGATATTTTATGGGGTGGAGTGATTCAAATTAGGCATTAAAAATTAAGCTTCAAATTATTTGGCAGTTTGGACCAGTCGAATACCATATAAAGTTACCGAAAATTGTTCATCCAAAAATCCAGCACATCAAACTAATTTAATAATTCTTTCCTAACATAAATGCCAAATTGAAGGCAAAAGCATGATTAAAAATGATCCTTGTTTGGTGATTAGCAGAGGTGCACAAGTAACACGATTGTACATTTAGAATAATTATTTCAGGGGATCTCTGTTTTTAAATAGCTATTCATCTAAGACCATTAACAAAATACAGTATGTTTATTTAGGCATATGTAAACTGTTTTATTCTTCCAAGTTTCTTTAACCATAATTATTTCAAATCAGGATCCACAAAAATAGTGGTAAACAGACAAATGAATCCAGTCCCACTGGGAGGGTCACATGGCCGGCAAGCCACTCCCACAAAGCAGGCCACACCTACAGAAGAGGTTCTAAAAAAAATTGAAACCCACCACTGACCCAGAGCCACTTGGTAGAGCGATGAGGAGCATACAAATTTAATGAAATAAATAAATCACGTATTGCACTCCCTTCTCCACCAGGCCACTGCAGTTTGTAGAATGGTTTTCCCACAGCCTTCTATAACTATCTTCAGGTCGCTACAATTCCCCCTTCTCTAAATAATAGAGTGCAGCTTTAGAGCTGCCATTTCCTGTTATGACTGAATCGTTCTTAAGCTTCGGTGCTCTACAAGATTCATAAGGGTTGGGCCATTCTTAGACTCTCAGCTAGGAGGATACAGTTATGTAAGGCTCAGCAAAGGGGGTAGATTAAAAAGTAACCAAAATGAGTGGAAGTATTGGGAAGAACAAAGAAATAACACAAGTCAATCAGGTCTTTCCTAAAGCTGTAGCATCCTTCATGTTTTCTCTTCCTTGAATCCTGCCAGCTTGTACAAACACGGAGCAGCCAAGCATTCAACCCAGAGTGTGCAACTTGTAAAAGAATTGCACCATCTGCTCTCGGGGGACATATTGTCTGATTTCTCTGCCTTAACCTTTAAAAAGCAACCACATTTCAAGAGAAAAGGATCAGGGAGAAAGAGTGCATTGGCGTGTCTGTGTCTACACCTGAGATGCTTTTCTGTAGTTTACCTGCCACTTAAAGTCCAATGAACTCTGTTGCACATGGTGTCAGGGAGATGAATGGGCATCCCCTTAACCTTCAGATTCATAGCAAGTAATTTTTTGTTAATCTAATAATTTATGGCTGCAAGTGACAGAAAGGGCAACAGCCACCTGCCTCCTGTAAAATGTAAGACAAAGGGGCAATGGAAGCAATGCACTATCCCTAGTGCTTCTGTCAGCAACAATGCAATGCGTAGTGGCAGTGATCAACCCTTGAGGTAGTGGAAGGAAATGGTGCAGAGCATTTAAACAACTACCCAATATATCTTATTATATACAAGGGAACTTCCCCTTCACAAATCGAATTGGGTTGAGTCCAGTGGTTCGTTGAGGAGTTGATTGCACAGATCATTTAAGCTGCTTAAGTTTAAATTCTGATGACATCCATTCTAAACTTTAAAAAAATTGGGGAACTGAGAATGTTATGCCCTAGCTGGAGCAGGGATTGATAGTTGGTGTAGCACTCCTATGGCAAGATCCTCACTTGCTCAAATTCTCCAGCCATAAATGAGACAGGTTTAATGTCTATGGAGATTCTCAATCATTCTGGTCATTGCTTTCCCAGAGGTGCTTTTTCCAGCTTTTGGACATCTTGGTGGTGTTGTTGTTTTTTTAAAACATTTTGCTTCTCATCTAAGAAGCTTCTTCAAGTGGATGAACTTCTTGGATTAGAAACAAAATATTTTCAAAGAAAAAAAAAGAAGCAAGTTCAGTTGCTTTTTGGAAAAAGCACATGTGGGCAGGGAGAGAGTCAGGTTTAAGTTATCCTTGGCTTTACCAGTGTTAAAGTAGTGTTTTCTTTGATATTTTGATAGTCTTGCAGCAGCCTCAGAATGTATAAAGTACTTTGCAGCCTCTAATTTTGGAGGCAAAAACAGGTGACCAGAAGTATTAATAGTCAGAGAGGCATCTGCGGGTTATTGGGGTCATTCCATTCTGATCCTCAACAGCTTCTGCTAATATTCTAATACTCCCTAAAAATTGGACAGTTGTTTTAGTCACTTTCTCAGTTCCCTTCTTTCTCATTGGTGATTGAATTCAATTTAAATGAGACTTCCTTCAATTCATTAGAACGTAGAATTATACAGTTTGAGGTCTTCTAGTCCAACCCCTTGCTCGAGCAGGAGACCCTATACCATTTCAAATAAATGGTTGTCTAGTCTCTTTTTGAAAGCCACCAGTGATGGAGCTCCCACAATTTCTGAAGGCAAGCTGTTCCGTGGGTTGATTGTTCTCATTGGTAGGAAATTTCTCCTTAGTTCTAGGTTGCATGGAGGGTATCATTGTGTCAGTGACTCCATGGACTTGCACCACAACATTAGAACATACCATTGTTAATATTGTGAAGGCAAGAAGTTAAACATGTTTGGAAATAAGTGGACTACAGAACAAATGGTTCAGTACTGAGAAAGAAGTCAAAGAAAAATGGATTGATGGTTGTTTAATGTATTACACAATATAATGTGTTCCTTGTATAACATACAGTGTAACTTATATGTAAATAGTAAAAAAAGGAAATAGACGAATCTGTGTATCTTGGGTGAATATTTAAAGAGAGGCATATGGACAGGAAAATGTTAAGACATAGAGATAGTGCTAGAAACATAGCAGGTAATATGCCATCTGTTGTGAATAATGAATGTTTATTGAAAAAGGCAAAAGTGACTCTTTATTAAAGCATGCTTCTGTTGTATGAAAGTGAGAACTGGATACAATGCAGTAAAAAGAAGACATCCAGTGTTTATGAGTGCTGAGTAAATGTGGACTGAGCATAAAAAAGAGTGACCAAACCGGAAGATGTTTGATGAAATTATTTGGTTATGTAGAGAGAATGAATGAGAACCGTACTGTAAAACAAATATATGAAGGAGGCTGAGAAATACCCTATTTTTCGGAGTATAAGACTCACTGGAGTATAAGATGCACCAAGGTTTTGAAGAAGCAATTTTTTTTTAAAGTAGGTAGGTAGATAGAGGGGGAGAGAGAGAGAGAGAGAGAGAGAGAGAGAGAGAGAGAGAGAGAGAGAGAGAGAGAGAGAGAGAGAGAGAGAGAATACAGTAGGTAGGTAGGGAGAGAGAGAGTAGTTAGGTGGTTAGGTAGGTAGGTAGGTAGGTAGGTAGGTAGGTAGGTAGGTAGATAAAGGGAGAGAGAGAGAGAGAGAGAGAAATTCAGTAGGTAGGTAGGGAGAGAGGGAGAGAAAAAAAATAGAGAGAGAGAGAGAAAGAGAGAGAAATACAGTAGGGAGAGAGAGAGCGTATGTAGGTTGGTAGGTAGAGGAATAGAGAGAGAGAGAAAGAGAGAGAGAGAAATACAGTAGGGAGAGAGAGAGCGTATGTAGGTTGGTAGGTAGAGGAATAAGAGAGAGAGAGAAAGAGAGAGAGATATATACGGTAGCTAGGTAAGGACAGAGAGAGGGTAGGTAGGTACGTAGGTAGAGCAGGAGAGAGAGAGAAATAGAGTAGGTAGTTAGGGGGAGAGAGAGTGTAGGTAGGTAGGTAGGTAGGTAGGTAGGTAGGTAGGTAGGTAGGTAGGTAGGTAGGTAGGTAGAGGGCTAGAGAGAGAGAAAGAGAGAGAGAAATACAGTAGGTAGGTAGGGAGAGAGAGAGAGTAGGTAGGTAGGTAGGTAGGTAGGTAGGTAGGTAGGTAGGTAGGTAGGTAGGTAGGTAGGTAGGTAGGTAGGTAGATATTTCCAAGTGTATTTCTCCATGTGCTGGAGAAGGAAATCGCTGACAATTTGCAGCACCTAAGACTTTGTTTCTGCTGGCATAGCACTTGATCAATCTAATTCTCATCAAACACTCTAACTAAAGAGCTTTCCGAAAGGGAAAAAAAAGTTGTTGCACTCTGCAAACCTCCCAAAAATTTTTTGCAAAAACAAGCCTTTTTTTTTTCCAACCATGAATAGCCTTTGGGGGGCTTTCAAAGCACTCTGGGGGGGGCAAAAATGAGCAAAAAGCAGCCCAAAACAGGGCCATTTTTTGTCAAGAAAATTGCATGCATAGCCTTATGGAGGCTTATAGAGCACTCCTGAAGGCTGGGGGGAGGGGGAATTGAGCAAAAAATAGCCTGTTTTCCACTCATTTCTGTCCTCTCCAGTCGCCAGGAACTCTCTGAAAGCCTCCTACAAGCTATGCACAGCCATTTTGGTGAAGGGGGCAGGGTTTTGGGAGACAAAAAATCCGTATTCGATGTATAATATGCACCCAGATGTTCAGCCTCTTTTTTGAGGGAGGGTGGGTGGGTGGGTGGGTGGGTGGGTGGATGGATGGATGGATGGATGGATGGATGGATGGATGGATGGATAGATAGATAGATAGCGATACATACATATACATACACACACACACACACACACACACACACACAAACACACACACCATGTTTCCCCGAAAATAATACAGGGTCTTATTTTCTTTTGACCCTGAAATAAGCACTTGGTTTTATTTTCAGGGAAGTCTTATTATTGAGGTGCAGGAGGCAGCGAGTGTGGTCACCTCATGGCTGCTGCTGTGTTGCAATATTTTCAGGGAAGGCTTATTTTCGGGAGAGGGCTCTAAATTGGGCTTACTATCTGGGGAGGTCTTATTTTCAGGAAACTGTGTGTGTGTGTGTGTGTGTGTGTGTGTGTGTGTAGTATTTGTCTGCCTGGGTGTAGGTACGTGTATGTATGTGTGTGCGTGTGTGTATGTGTGTATGTATGTGTGTGTATGTATGTATATATGTATGTGTGTGTATGTATGTATGTATGTATGTATGTATGTATGTATGTATGTATTTCTGTTACAACCCCTGGTATGCCTAAAGTCTCCCTTTATTTATTTATCAGTACAAATACAACACACACAAATATGTATGTATGTATGTATGTATGTATGTATGTATGTATGTATGTATGTATGTATTTGTGTTACAACCCCTGGTATGACTAAATATGGGAGGAAGGTCACTACTCCCTCTCTTTCTGTCCTTCGGCTTATCACAGAAGACCATGCAGGCAGAAAACCATATTTTTATTTTTAATGTTGTCTTTTTATATTTGTGTTATATTTGTACTGATAAATAAATAAAGGGAGACTAGTATAAATCTATTTCGAGCTAATTAGCTCTCATCAGCTAGCCATACCCTTACTGGGATTTGAACCCGGGCTGTATATATCTTAGGCAGGATATATCTTAGGCATCTTAGTCACACACACACACACACACACACACACACACACATATATATATATATATGCATGTATATAGAATCTGTATATGTTTGTTATGTCCATGTATACTTTTGAGAGCAGGCAATAGAATTTCATCGTTAAGATATGCTAGTATAGCCAGAGTAAAAAAATGACAATAAAGGTTATCTATTATCTATCTGTATAATGTTGTTTACCCAAAATGAATAGTATTTTTTGTTTGTATCTATGCATCTTAATATTTTATTTTTAGCCTTGCGAGGTGGCCCAGACAAGAAGAACAACCAGGAGGACTATTTTATTATAAAGTTATATTAACAGAATCTTGCAAATCTGAAAGTACATTCTCCCTCCTCCCTTTTAGTCTCCTGTAAACTACAGAGGGTCCATTTTGAGATGCTTTTTCCACCTGTCCTCTTTCAGATTCAATTTTTATCAGACTGTTACTGCGGCTGCGGTTCTTACTCGTACCTCATTCCCAGATACACTCACAAGATTATCACATCCTAAAGATTTGTAAGTTTTCATTTCGAAGCCTTCAAGAGATCTCATATGAAAATGAGTGAGGACAATAAACAGGATTTAATAATTCTGCATGATTGTGCTACTTCTTTTTTTAAATAGTGCATAGCCCTTGACAGATCCCTGAATATGTAGCCATAAGTATTTTTTAAAATGGAAAAAAATACAGGTCGTCCTCAACTTGCAACCATTCATTTAGTGACCGTTGAAAGATACAATGGTACTGAAAAAAATGACTTATGATTATTTTTCACATGACTGTTGCAACATCCCCATGGTTACATGATCAAAATTGGGAAGCCTCATAACTGGCATGTATTTATGACGGTTGCAGTATTCCGGGGTCATGTGATCACCTTGTGTGACTTTCTAACAAGCAAAGTCAGCGAGGAAGCCAGATTCACTTAACAACAGTGTTACTAACTTAACAACTGCAGTGATTCACTTAACAACTGTGGCAGGAAAGGTCATAAAATAGGGCAAAACTCACTTAACAACTGTCTTGCTTAGCAGCAGAAATGTTGGATTCAACTGTGGTCATAAGATGAGGACTACCTCTCCTTGGCCTATATTTAGGGATTTGTCAAGAGCTAAAACTGTTTCAGTGCAAGAAAGTCTAGTAACTAAAAAAGTGGGTTTTGATTCCCTCATTATATGTTCTCATTTATTTAATAAGTGCATTCTTCCAGTTTGCTAACATCAGTTTAATATAACTCACAATTATTTAATATATCTAGCTAAGGAAGAATATGAAGGAAGGAAGCATCAATTTCCTGTCAATTCTAGTCGGGAAGTGCATCCGCTATGAATCTTAACTAACTGCACATGTGCAGGCCTTTGTCCTTATGCATTGTCAGAGAAAATTATTATTCATTTCAGCAAAAGTTCCCTTAACAGCTTAATGATCTCTTGGTGCTTTCATCCATATCCACTTTACAAACTGGAAGATTTATGTTTCCTCTTCTAAACATTTTACAAGTAGCCATTTCTCCACAGATTTAGGACAGCCTACCAAATGGCGGAGTATAGGTTTCATCATCCCAACCATAATTTTTGTTTGGGGTTAATAAGACTTGTAATTCCACATTCTTCATAAGAGTTTATTGTACCGTGTCTAATATGAGTTTACAAAACATCAGAACTTCCAGCAAGTCACTACTTTCATTTACAGCTGTTTGGCTGCTATAATCTGAACTAATTAGTAACTGTCATCTCCTCCTCCTCCTCCTCCTCCTCCTCCTCCTCCTCCTCCTCCTCCTCCTCCTCCTCCTCCTCCCCCTCCTCCTCCTCCTCCTCCTCCTCCTCATCATCATCATCATCATCATCATCATCGTCATCCCAATTGATGCAAAAACTATCCATGAAGTCCATGGAATGTGGGAATGACTGTGGGAGACAGGATAAGAGAGGCAGCCAAGGGAATGATCAGATAAAAGGCAGTTGAGCCTAGGGCGGGAATGTGTGCAGTGCTAAGAAGACACCTTCTTCTAGTTTTGAAGCTGTAAAGTGGATGGGGGAGAGAAATACTTTCAGACTTGCAAGATTCTATTAATATAACTTTACAATAAAACAGAATTAGCACATCTAGTCCCATTTCCTGTCTGATTTATCTCATAAGGCTGGCATATTCATTGGCCACCATATTTTCCCCACCTCTTCTGCCAGCACACCTCTATTCCATCCTCCAAGTAGACATATTTTTTGTTTTTCAGCCGCCTCTGTAAAGCAGGGCTGTCAAACTCATATTGTCACAGCAACATCATGTGATGTATTGGGACTCCCCCCCCCTTCACTAAACTGGGTATGGGCGTGGCCAGCCTGTGAGCCAGGAGTTTCACAGCCCTGGTGTAAAGCATACACTGTTTTCTTTTCAATGCTGTGCCAATGGCCCAGTGCTGCAAGTGTTCCTTTGGTTAAAATAATAGGTTATAACATATTCCAATGCAGGCATTCTGAAACAAATCTGCAACATGGCAAAGAATGCTACTTTTTTTAATAGACCCCCTAGTGGAATGAATACACCACCTGTTTCTTTTGCTTTAAACGTTTTAGGGTTAAAGCAATAGTAGTCCAATAAAGGAAACAGAAACAAAGAATTGGTCTTAGTGAGCAGAGAACATGGGAAGGGGGATGGAAAGGCATCCGTGTGTGCAAATATCTGAGAATGCAAAGGAAAGGCAGGACAATTGGTGAGGCGGGGGAGCTATCCCTAAATGAAGGGGGATATTGGTAGACCTGCCTGTAGAGTGGCCAACCCAAAAGCCTTCCCTTTCCTGAATGGGTGGGAATGGAAAGAAGCAGGAGAATGATCCCTCAGGTCCTGCAGTAGCCAAAGTTCAGTCGGCACACTATTGCCAAATTATGAAGAGCTGCCATGGATTGATCCTGGCGTATAAATTTGTGATTTTAATCTTTTTAAATGTAAGTTAATAATTGCCCCCTTTCTACTTCCTGCATTTCTGACATGAGACAAGACGAGATGGATTTAACAGATTCAGGAGAAAACCCGAGCGACGGTCACAGCCTAGCTAGCACATCTAAAGTCAGGTTTTTTTTCCTTAACTGATGTCTCACACAGTTGTCTACTACATGACACTGATCTTTGGATCACTACAGAGAGCAATATTCCTGTTTCTTGGAGGGACAGGTTTAGGAAAGAGCTGGGAGCTAGACCAGGAGCAAAACCTAATTTGTGATCCAGTGTGGAAGATCTGCAGTTGTGTGGTTTGGGGAAAGTGTGTTGCTTTGGCAGAAGTGTGTGTGGGAAGCTTGTAAAATGCTGTTCTATTTCTGAAAGTAGCTCCTTTATTTTATTCTTTTTTACCTTTGGGAGAGATGAATAATGGTGTCATGAAGAAACAAAGGAAGAGCTTTACCCGTTTCCAGACTTCTCGTTCATGCTAATTAAACCCTCTGCTGCTTTGCTGAAGGGAACGCCCCCACTTTGAATTTTCAGAAACAAGTCAAAACGAATCCCCCAAACCACAGCCCCACAGACTCCAGGCATTCCTCTCCCAGTGGCTCCACCATTTCATGTGCCATCTGTGCTGCATTTGGGAGATGATTTTGGTGACAGAAATCTGGTCACCATCTTTCTGGCCACTCTAAACGTGGTTTAAGTGACCTCTTGGCATTGCTACCAAGTAGAAAGCTTGAAGACTTTTCTGCACAGCAGTCTTTTGTACAGAATATACTCTTTATGCTGTTTTTCCACACTGCAGCCTTAAGCTATTTGTCTGCCAGATGTAAACCAGCTGGAAATGAGGCTGGCGTAAGAAATCTCTTTTTTGATTTCAACCCTTTTCTCCACTTTGGCTATAATGATGGCCACAGCTTTGGTTTGGACAGTGTTTAACCCAACAGTCAATTAGTGGACACTCCTGCTTCTTCACCCTTCTCACCCTGTCAGGAAATCAATTGCAATTGCTGGCCTTGCTACAGATGAATCCTATAGGACATGTGTGTTTGCAATGGGATAATGAAGAACCCACTTGAACAATCTCTCCAAAAATAGCAAATACGTTCTGCTACATTTTGTTTGCCTCAAAGGCAAAGAGTCCCCAGAAGGAGCAACTTTTTATACAATACAATAATACAATAGTAGAGTTGGAAGGGACCTTGGAGGTCTTCTAGTCCAACCCCCTGCCTAGGCAGGAAACCCTATACCGTTTCAGACAATTGGCTATCCAACATCTTCTTAAAGACTTCCAGTGTTGGGGCATTCACAACTTCTGGAGGCAAGCTGTTCCACTGTCAGGAAATTTCTCCTCGGTTCTAAGTTGCTTCTCTCCTTGATTAGTTCCACCCATTGCTTCTTGTTCTCCCCTCAGGTGCCTTGGAGAATAATTTGACTCCCTCTTCTTTGTGGCAACCTCTGAGATATTGGAACACTGCTATCATGTCTCCCCTAGTCCTTCTTTTCATTAAACTAGACATACCCAGTTCCTGCAACCGTTCTTCATATGTTTTAGTCTCCAGTCCCCTAATCATCTTTGTTGCTCTTTTACTAAACATACTGGGGTTTTTTTTTAAAAAAAAAAATCCTGCGCTATCCCCTTTACTGCCTTTTTAATGAACCAGCTCATCAATGGACTTTTTTCATCGTTCCTGCTGTTATTTGGGGTAGAATTTCATTCCAGCATCTAAATAACCCAAATGACTACATGATGCAAAATCATTTAAATCACTAAATGACTGCATTTCTCTGGGGCCCCATTAAATGAAAAAAAGAAAAAGAAAAGAAAACTCTAGCATTTCAACAGTCCATTGATGGAGTGATTAAAAACAGCAACAGTACAGCAGAAAAGTAAGTAGCTCGGAAAACAAAAATAATAGTGTTGTTGTTTTCTTTTTTTTAAAAATCTAGTTTTGCATCACACACCCTTTATACACTACAGAGAAACTACTGAAATGGCAGCTGCATCAGCAGAGTTAGGGAGGGGGCATCAGCAGGCAGAGTCACCCCCCCCCCCCAAAAAAAAGATGGCTTCAACCAAGTGTTCTTTTCTGGTTGGTTTTTTTTTAATGTGTATTACAAAACTAATCTAGAGAGGCCTGGGATATTTCCACAGCACTGAATTTAGCCATCAAATTTTAATTTAGAGTAAGTTGTCTGGCTCTTGCTGGTTGGAACCCCCGTGACTTTTAAAACCATTGCTCATGGCACATGACTCATAGAGCAAAGGTGGCTTTTGTTAATGCAAAGCTGCACACTACTGCCATATACAGAAGAGACAGAAGAGGAACAGTTGATCACACATGATTGCTGGTATGTTCATTTCTCCTTATAACAATGTTGTCTCCTGGTTTGAGAGGGGCCCTGAGCCAAGCACCCTCTTACACAGGGGTGAAATTCAGCAGGTTCTGACAGGTTCTGGAGAACCTGCAAATACCACCTCTGGCTGGCCCCAGAGTGGAGTGGGAATGGAGATTTTGCATTATCCTTCCCCTGCCATGCCCACCAAGCCACGCTCACAGAACTGGTAGTAAACATTTTTGAATTTCACCACTACTCTGACGGATCCCTTGTGCTGTTGGTATATACTGATTGCAGTGCAGAGAGCATCGGACTAGGAAAACAGTGAGGGTGGCCAAACAACATTTGGAATAGGAGGAATAAGATATTTTGTGGGGTTTTTTTTTTCATTTTCAGAATTATATTTGCATCCACACTTATCGCATTCATTTATATTTATAGATGTTCAGGTATTGCTTTAATCAGATGGCTAATTTTCATCAAAGAGCTGTTGTGACATCTGGTGAACTGCATCACAAATGATCTATTACACCACAACAACAATACATATTCTTTTTTTTCTTTTTTTCTTTTTGGCAAGCTATCCAGATTCTCAGCTGGATTCAGCAAAATAGATATGAGAAAAGAGTAAACATCTTGCAACTGATTTTTCAAAGGCTGAATCCAGTTCCCTAAAGCTGCAACAAGTAAGACTGTAGCATTATATAAATGACAGTTTTATATAATAATTCACTGGCAATTGAGCAAATCAGCCTAGCTTGCTTTGCTGATTATTCAATTGAAATTTTCAGAACTTGTGGGAAATTACAAGGAGGAAAATATTTGAGGGGGCCTTGGGCTATTCTTTCCTTTTGCAATAAGGAAAGTTACAAAACTGCATCTGAGCGGCAGCTGCACCCATACACATACAGATTGTGCTATTTATTCGCACACTTACTGCTCCTACTCATTGCTTTATAAAGTATTTTGGTACCTTGGGTACAAAATGCGTTATATAAAGCTCAATTCAGTTTCATATGCTCTACACTAAACTGCATCCAGTTATGAAACATAATGCAGCCATTCTAGTATATAGCTCCAGTCAATATAGTTTCCACAGTGGAAGGGTTTTGTCCTCTCTCTTCTGAACAATTCCAAACTTTTCCTTTTGGGGACTTTTTCCTTCTGGCATGCAACCTGCTTGATATTAATAGAAACCATCAAGCTAAGCTGCTAAAAGAAAGGTTAGTAGGCTAATTCCCAAGGGGACAACTGGAACCATTGCTTGAGTATCTGGTTGTCAAATCTACAGAGGTGGGAATCATGAATTAGTCTCCCTAGAGGGGCAATAAAAGGCCAACTCACTGTTCTGCTATAATTTTTATATAGCTTTATTCAGGATATTTAAAATGTACTGCAAGTAACAGACCAAACAAACAAAGATCCTTGACTATCAGTCTAAAAGTAATAGATAAAGTGGATGGTGATGAGAACAGTATATTGGGAGTTCATTTTTGTTTTAATGTGTCACCTGTGACTATCACACAGAAATAGTTCAAGACCTGTTGTCCAGTGATTCAGAGCGCAAGATATAAAAAAATGGATTAAGGCAAGTCAAATGTGAATTCAACTGAAGGTTGAATTTTCTGACAAGTGAGAGCAGTTTAAAAACATGGAACTGATTTCTATGGAGAATGGTGGGTTTCCCCTCAATGGATGTGGTCAAACAGAGATTAGACACCCATATGTCTGGATTGATTTAATTTAAATTCCTGCACTGAGTAGGCACATGGACATGGTGACCTCAATTGTTCTTCGCAACACCATGATTCTATGATCTTATTAAAAATGCTGCAAATGGCTACATGATCTATGGTTTGGATACAGCTAAACACTCTCATTCATGTTGGTGAGCTTGTTTGTATCATCAGTAGATGCAATTAGAGAAAGGTTTATGATGCCACATAAATTGGCCCTGTGAAAGGCACAGGAATATTTTAATTGCTGTTAGCATCCCAGTAGTGGGAACAGAAAGAAAAAAACCAGTCTTGCAAAGTGTTAGAGGGGACAGAATTGTTTTGTGAAAGAAAGGACCAATCATTCAAAGCTTTGCTGCCTGTTTGAATTTGTGAAGACATTAAATCTTGGGCTTAATTATGAAGTTCAATGTAAAAGCAGTTACAAGTTTTATGCCAAAGGAAACATTTTGAGCTCCTTGCCTAGAACTGAGATCCACTGGTTAGAAAATTTCTAACAGAAGAGAAAATATTGCTTTAAAAAAAATTGGGCATGTGTCAGCTTTCTTCTATAGTAGCTTATATAAAGAGCAAGTGGAAAATCACATTCAATAGATAAAAGTTTCTCTTTTTAGAAAGCGAAAATGAAGGCTGTCTAAATCTCACTGGGTCACATCTCACAATCTGCTTGATGTGCTCAATCAACAACAACAAAAGCTTACGATTTACTAAGACCCGGCTTCCAGTCAATACTCTTGATGAAGAGATTTATGTAGAGCTAGGCTTACAGGCTTTGGCACTGAAACTCTAACTTAAGAACTCCTGTTAAGAGTACGGTGGCCTTCTAGTTTTCTAGTACATGAACAATCAAAATAAGGGCTGGGCTTTCTCTGCCTGCATGTAGCAAAATGGGACTTCAGCTTTTCCATGAGGATATGTCAGGCACAAGAAACCTGAAGGGACATAAGGGAGCTAATCAGAGGGGGGTGTTTATTATTACTTGCATGTTGACAGGGATTCTTGCCAGACTGATGCAACTCACTATAGAAAATACTCGAGAAACACTGAAGAAGCTTTTAGAGAGGATCACCTTTCAGCCACTTCTTCCTCATCAGTGGTTCAAGACTAGCCAGACTTTTCACTCTTCCGCTCAACTAGGCTCCAGATTCCAGCCCAGAATATTGTTCCTGTCAGATCTTAAAGGAACTAAACTTAAAAACATAAAATGTGACTGTAGCTCACAGATCAGGAGGAATTATTGCTCCCCAATCAGTGGATTTATGTGGCTGTTTCATTTTTTTTAAGATTCTCTATTCTTCTTAACAGTGGTTGTTGGGTTATTTATTTATTTCTGCCAATCCCAAATGCAGCAACTGAATCAAGAATCAAATCAATGAATTACATAACTTTGTTTGGCCTGCCTAAATGTAAGAGTGTGTATTTGCATGTGTGATGGGTGCACAATTTGAAAAAGAATGGGACAGATGGGGTTAAAGATGTTAGGAAGTAATGTATAGTTTCCAGGGCATGGATTTGCCCCCACATTGATGAGATAGAAGATTCATATAGTATCTGATTAATAGTGGCATATTGTGATGCTGAATAAACTGCAAATAATTATAAGAAATTTGTGTTGTAGAGAAAGCTAAGGATGCAGAATTGTCTTAGTTTTCTTGTTATGGGGGGGGGGGGGGTGAGATTTTTACATTAAAAAAAAGAACACTGTAAGTTTGCTAAACCTGCTTCATAATACAGACTGATAATGTTCCTTCAGTAATTATCACTTTGTCACACCTACTCATTTTCCCCCTGTAGAGAGCTAGATAGAGTAGTAAATGCAAATTTAAGAGGAGAGGCAGAACAAAGGAAGAATGTATTCAAATTTCCGTGCTCTTTTTTCTTCATTGATATAAAATAACCTTCAGCAGAAGAAAGATGAGAGATTTTAGCATCCATCCAGCAATTATTAACAATATTCATGCAGCGTTGCCTGTTCAGACTTGGTAGCCTACTTCTGCAGTGATTGCAAGAAAGAAGTCACACAATCACCATTAACAGTAGCAAACGCAAGAGATAGATTATTAGCTTGACTCCTATTGTTAGGACAGATAAAATGCCTGCAGATAAAAGAATGTTCTGTACCTGGTAACGTTTTCCAACATAAACAAGTGGTAATTGCAGTTATGAAGAGAAAATAATGATGTTTCAGCATGAACTTTGCTATTTTATTAAATAACAGACAGTAGGTGTCCTATAATAGAATAGTAGTAGGGATTATATATTTTAGAACTAAGCACATTTCGGTCTACAAGATGTCCAATAGATTGGTGCCAATAGAAGAGAATATTTGTAGCTTAGGGTTGAACTGTGGGGTCTTTGGTGGTCTGTGAGCTTGGTTGTTTTCTTTTAAATGTTTCATTACCCAACTAGGTAACATCATCAGTGCTAGCATGACGTTAACTAGTCTAGTAATGAAACATCTGCAAGAAAACAACCAAGGTCAAAGAGCACTAAGGACCCCCCCAATCTAGATTACCAAAAATAAAATGGGATTGATATAAATATGAGTTGGTGGATTTCTGAATTGAATTGCAAGGGTCTGTGGTTCTTTAAACCAACATGCAGTTCTTTTCAAAATGCCCCAAATCAATTTTGGAATCTGGACCTTCTCAAGAACCTTTTAAATAGGTTTATATTCCTGGTGACAGATTGCAATTTCTGTTCTTTTCTGACAGCTTCATTTTCCACGATTTACTTATTATCTTAACAAATTTTCATCTTACTTCATGGCCCTTTCCCCTTTTCCATTTTAGCCCATTCATTTGTGCCCTGCTCCTCCTAGTGAAATTGTTTCTTGTAAAGCCATTGTTGATCTTGCATTAGGATATAACACATATTACAATAGTTTCCTTAGGTAGAGCCATCTTTCCACCTATCCCCTTGTAATTTCAGCCCTCGTTTTTAGTTTACATATTATCCTGAATCAAGTTCAGTATTCTCCCTTCCCTTCAGATTTTTTCTGTTGGTGTCTGTGTGTACATATTAATAATTTATCATTTTAATTATCCATGTCTTACCCTTAATGAAATACACTTCAACAAGTTATAATTTAAATTATTTATTTAGCATTAAACCAATCTATGATGTTGACAAAAGCACATAATGCTTGCAAATGAAAAAAACAGATGATAGAATATTCCGTTAAGTCTGATCTCCTTCTTAATGCTGGAATCCAGATTAAAACGAGCATGCCTGAAAACGTCCAAATAAGACCAGCCTTCATCATCTCTTTTGGGCTATGGGGTAAGAAGGATGAAAGCAAAATTGTTGATGGCTTTATCCATGTCCAATTGAGTATCTTTCAATCTCCCCCCCCCAAAAAAAAATATGGGTCACTTGGAAATATATGTCACTCTTCATCTTAAGTCAGCAGCTCCTGCTAGTGTGAGACAGCCCCCTCCCTCTGCCAAGAAGTCTTTTTGTGAAGAAAGCAACCACAGACTGAACCCTCGCAACAAAAGGTAGACATGCAATGGAGAGAAACTCACTAGATGGGTGAAAGCTTAGAGGATTCCTCTGGTCCAGGGGTCTCCAACCTTGGCAACTTTAAGACTTGTGGACTTCAACTCCCAGCTTTGCTGGCTGAAGAACTCTGGGAGTTGAAGTCCACTTGGCCAGCCATGCCCCCGAACTGGTTCTTTTGGAAGTACCATAGGTGGCACCATCTTATTTTTTTTTCCTTCTGCGCACATGCAGAAGCATTTTTAATCTACTGTGCATGCATGCGTAGTGCGCATCTAGCGCACGCACGCCTGAAGCGCATCCCTGAGCGAACCGGCAGTAAAAGAAGCCGGAACCCACCCCTGCCCTGTATCAATTCTTTCCTAGCATCGAAGTACAGTTTAAAGAAAAAAAATCAAGAAACTGTCTACAAACAATGAAGAAGATAAAGGCCATTTTTTTTTAAAAAAAAATCACTTTTCTAATATCTTACAGAATTTCCTTTCACTCTTGCACAGTTTCATTCATCTGTCCAAAATTTGGCTGAGTTCATGTGCAAAGAAAAGATTATTGTTAATATCATAGCTCTTTCATTGGTGGTGGTGGAAGAGCGGGAGAGAAGCAGCTCTTTTAGATGTGCCTTTTTTTACCCTCCATTTTTTTTGCTGGTCTGTGTACCTTGTCAGCTGCCTTTTGCTGTTCGTTGTGCACAATCTGGCACTGTCTCTTGGGCTTCCTCTCACCTGGATGGCAGCTGTGCTTTCTAGGCAGTCCTCTGTGACATAGCCGAAGCCTGAGGCGCTTCTTGACTAAGAATTGTGTGTGTGTGTGTGTGTGTCTCTCTCTCTCTCTCTCTGCTTATTCGTCTCCAGGCAAACGGAATCTGCCTCATTGCTGCTACATCCCTTTCCCTTTGGAGGCTTCTATCGCTGCCTTAAAGTAATCTGTTTTGCAACATTTAAAAATAAGATTAGTAAATATAGATGCTTTGTATTCCGGAGCCAATGGTAAACCATCCTGAACTGAAAAAAAGCCTTTTGGATGACTAGGGGGAGTAACCTTCATCTGCTGACCATGATCCTTTCTTTAAGAAAATATAGAAACCCTAATACAGGGGAGTCAAACTCGATTTCATTGAACGCCGCATCAGGGTTGTGTTGGACCTCAGGGGAGCGGGGGGCATGGCCATGGTGGGTGTGGCCAGTTTGACATTACTTGTTTTGGGGGGCGCCTGTGGCAGCACGAGCGTTCTGCCAGCAAAAATGGGTTCCCAAGCTCTGTTTTTGGCTGTGACAGCTTCCTGCAACCTTCTGCCAGTGAAAACAGGATCAGGAGGGCTAACAGATCAAGCCTCTCAGTTTGCAAAATGGAAAAGAGGAGATAAAAGCCTTTGAAACTTTCTTTGAAGGATCTCAATGATTTGCCTACCTAAAAAACTCTGACTGGCAGTGACTCTCTATATTGCCTTTCCTTAAGCAGGGTCTCCAAACTTGGCAACTTTAAGACTTGTGGACTTCAATTCCCAGAATTCCCTAGCCAACATGCTTTTATTAATTTACTGTGAATTCTTCTCATTCACTTCCAACAAAGTCTTTCGAGGTAGGATTTACAGTCACAGACATTATCTGACTTAGAGAGCTGCCAGGCTGATATCTGCAAAACTTGGCAAGGAGTCTCAGAGAGTCACAAGCCAATTAAGTGAACTAATTGTCTCCTGCAAACTCCACTCCTCTTTCACTCTTCTTTTATTTCCTCTGGGAGGGGCCATTTATCATCCACCTGTGGCCTTACTCCCAAGCCGACTCCTGTTCTTTAGCTGTTCCCTTCATCTGACAACTCTGCACATGCGCACACTGGAAATAGGCTCCAACTGTTCATCTGCCTCGCTGATATTTGACACTGAAGGCAGCTGATAACTGGCATATGGCTCTGGCCCCCTCTCTGCCTCCAACACAGAGCCCTCATCAGAGCCTTCCCCAGACTCCAGGACTGGCCCATGTTCCTCCCCAACCTCCTCACTGTCCGAATCTGCTGCCAGCTCTGCTGGCTGCTGATGGGCCACAACAGATCCCATCAGGAAGCATGAGGACTGAAGCAATGTTTCTCAGGCCAGACACAACCATTGTGAATTATTGTTTACTGAATACTCAGCAGATGTTTTAACCCTGGTAAAAAATTCCTTGACACAAAAGGTGGGAGAAAAAAGCCTAGAGCAGACAAACAAAAGTCTCAGTTTCTGCATTCTGCAATAGGCAAATCTTCTCCGTATGTTCCTTATTTTTGGTCCGCCCTAAAGCATTTATCTAATCACTATGTGTCTCTGCTGTAAGCCACTTTCTTAATGTGGACTTAAGTATCTGGAGTGTTAAGATTTATTGCCCTGTCTGGTAGTGAACTCTTGACAGTTGACTGATTCCCCACTGATGAATCATAATAAAATCCAAGGGTAGGTCATCACAAAACGATCATAGTATGTCATTTTCCCTCTCCCCTTGCCAATCTCTTTCCTGCCTTGGTTGTTTCAGTTCCCATTCACTGCCGGCCAGCTGACTTTTTCCCAAGACAAGGAGGGACAAAACTGAACAGCTTGAGGACACTTGAATCTTGTGGGGCTAAATAAGAGGGAAAACACTACTTTAACCGCAAGTAAAGTTATGGGAGATTCCGCTTATTTTATTCGCAGATTAGAGACAAGACAAAAGCAGTATTGAGGCATAACTTCAGAATAACTCCTTGCAAGGACAAGTCAGTGCTATAGATAGAGGCAAGTGAGGAAAGTTCTTTAGCCAGGCATATTTCTATAATGCTGGGAGGTGGGGAGAAGTCTATAGATGTTTTCATACTTGAGACTTAAAGTAGCTCTTTAAAGCTAGCTTTCTAATGCAAATGTAAAACTTACATTGCCAGAATGCTTATTCACACTACAAATGTTCTCTTGTTTTTTCTGCTACATTATCAAGAATATTGCAGTAGAGATTCAGAGGTGATGTGTGAAAACACCCTTCATTTTACATTCTTTAAAAGGTATGGGAGAAACCAAGAAAAGAGCATGTTTTCCCATACATGAAGGCAGAAAGGTGATAATTCCAAAGGCTATTCTCATTAGAACAAATAGTTTTAAAAGTTTGGAGGATTTAGCAAATTGAATATTGAACTGAATCCTGATCAAGTAAAAAGTTACTCTGGAGTAGCAAGAATTAAATAGTTGGCTGATTTTTAATTCCCCCACAGAATAAAATATTTCTGTTTCTTATGCCATAAAAGATTGAGAAAAGGCAATGTGGCATCACAGTTATTCTGCATGAACCTAAGGCAGAAGGTCTCCTTCCCCATGTCTTGAATTTAGTTCTAAAAGCTCCTATTGAATTCATATACTTAATGTGATAGCCAAGGAAAAATATTGAAGCTATGGAGAATAAATACATTACTTGTCTTCAGTTAATTTAACCTACAATAATTAGGGTAATCTAATCCATTGTGCTTTTGCTCTTCCCCCCCCCCCTCCCACCCCACACTTCCTCCAGGCCTTCTTGGTTTTTGGGATCAATCTCCAAATCTCAATTTAAAAAGGGTTTATATTGTGATCTAAGGCATAATTTTTGTAAAGCTTGGCCAAAGGCCTAATTGCTGGCATTAAAGTCATCACTGTCCAAGTCTCAGTGGAATAATAGTGAATTGACTTGGAAAAAGCTCCCACTCTTAAATTTCCACAATTTCCTACCTGTAACTTACCCCCAATCTGTCCAAATGGCTTAATTTTGAAACATTTGGGATTTGGGAATGGAGACAGAGGTAGGACTGTTAGTAACTTACTTCCCAAAGTATTCTCACTCCAATTCTCTTCCTTTAAACCCTGCAAACTCTTCCCTTAAAGAAGCATATTTCAAGGCATGATTTGACAGTTTAAAGGAAAGAGTGTTTGTGTTTTGTATTTTATTCCTATCCATAACCTCCCACCCATGGGCTAAAATATGATGGCTACGTTCATTCAGGTGACATCATTTCTTGATGTTCTGTGGCTCCTTAGCCTGTACCTGAATCCCGTAGAAGTTGTATAGAACCTGCCATAGAAAGAAACTGATGGCAGTGATACTGGCATCTTATAAAATGCCCTTTATCAACTGCTTGATTTTGTCCAAGAAATGATGTGAAGGGCAGAAAGATAGAGCAAGAATTAGCTGGAAATTAGAAGAGGGGAACGAATTAAGCACCCCTAGCATTTTGAGAAAGGATGGGAAAGAATTGCCATTTTTTTACAGCAAAGGTAGTAATCTGAGGCCTTAGATTATGTATAGTTCAAAATATTTTGCAAGTTAAATTCTAAGAGAGTTCAAAATATTCTTCCCTCAGTAAAGCAGACTCATTTGGTGGCTAATCAGTAAGTTGTTTAGAATGGTTTTGGCCTATTTGTCTATCTTCCCAATGACATGGAATCGGTGGATGTTATTTAATAATATCAAGGGCCAATACCTCTAACATTTACCTATTGTGGTATATTAGCATTGTAGCTGGTCAGCCAGTTGTTTATATTGTATCTGGTATTTATTGTCCACCTATTAAATCCTTCCCAAATACCTGGGATAGGCAAATGTGATTGTTTGATGGTGTTAAAGGTATTGTTGCAGAATGTAAGCTGTTCCAAGTAAAGCTTCTTTTCGCAATTGATTGGTGGTGATTTTGTCAATGCCTCTGGTATTCAAGTGGTGCTCCAGATGTTTTAGAATTGCACCCAAAGCACATACTGCTTGGTACTACCTTTGATAAAAATCCTAACAAATAACTTACACGAATAAATAATTGTGTGTCAAGAAAAACATTAAATACATGACTGTGTAACATTCTTTTTTTTCTGTATTTAAATGAAACAAGTGGCAATGTGAATGAAATTAATGCAAATTTAGCTTTGATTCTTATTCTGGGCAATGCAGCCTTTGACACATGTTGTTCTTCAATGAAAAGCAGTTTCCAGATATTGATTCTACCATGGCACAAAGGCCAGTAATTTTTTTCTAAATAATAAAAGCAAAATATATTTTGGAAAAGTCATACCAAAAAGTTATGTGCTTGGAAAATCTGGGAATAAAGCTCTATTTTTTTAAAAAAAATGGTGTACCCTACAGAAAAATAATACTAGCATCATATTTTCTGTCCCATTATTAATCCCTATCCTTCAGTTTTCACCTCTGTACCCAGCCACTGCCAGGGACCTGATTTTCTTCCATGCTAATAAGTGGGATAGACCAGTGGTCTCCTTTTTTTTACACTTTGGCAGCCCATGGGCAGGGGGGGGGGAGAACTGACCCATGCAAACTGGTGCACATATGTATGTGTGTGCGCTGACCCACTGCTTGCGTGAATAGTGCATGCATGCATGCACTGGTCAGCTGCTCACACAGCCCAGTTCTGAACAGGCCATGGCCCAGGAGTGGGCTTCTGCCCAGGAGTTGGGGACCCCTGGCATAGACTATGCCTCTTGAAGCTCTTCTTATACAGATTCAATAAATAGAAGGCTATTAAACACTGATGTAGCTTAAATGCCACTCATGGCCTGCAAATGAAATAAAGGCAACAGTATTGGGGCCAGACAGTACTTACCACGAGCAGAAAGTTTTTTGGTGTTTATTATCTTGGCAGCATATTCTTGTCCTGACAGCACTTTCACACATCTCCTGACAATGGAGAAAGCACCTCTGCAAGAATGAAAACAAAATATATGTGAGAGGTTTGGCCAAACAGTGGTATACCTAGCATATTTGCCACCTGAAGCCAATCCTTTTATAACAGCTCCCTCCTGCTTCCCAAGAGCGGATTTGGTGTAATGGTTAACGTGTCAGACTGGAAATCAAGAATTTTGGTGTTCTAGTCCTGCCTTATCCACAAAGCCAGCTGGATGTCTTGGGCCAGTCACTTCTTTCAGCCTCAGAAAGCAGAAATGCTGCCAGAAGACAATTCCTTATGAAGGGCTTTCCAGGTAGCAGCCAACACCTTAAATTGTATTCAAATCACTGGCAACAGAACTGGTAAGCTGCCGGTTCACACCAGTTCAGGCGAACCGATAGTGGCGGTGGCGCAAGGTTCCACCCACCCACCCAGATGTTGTCACGGACCTTCTGTGCATGTCCAGATGTGCACACTACCACTACCAAACTGGTAGTGAAGATAATAGGATACCATTACTGACTGGCAATTATTTCAAGTCCTGCTGCAATGGTATAATGTGGTAGTATTGAGATTGCCCAAAAACTCTACAGGGCAGCCTCATGTACAGTGAATTACAGTAACCTGTTTTGGACATGACAAGAACATGTGTGACTGTCCTCAGAGCATCCTGTTTGAGATAAGGGCACAACTGATAAGGCAGTCAAAACTAGGCAAAAGCTTTCCTGGTCTTGGCTTCTACCTGCTCCTTCCTATCAGAAGCCATAAGTCTAGGAGGACCTCAACTGCATGAACCTGCCCTGTATGGAAGTCGACAACCCTATCAAAAACCAAACATGGTAATCTATATTTCCATATTAATAGTGGGATCTCCAAGAACTGTTTGGACAAGTCCCTGCAGTTTCCTTTGCAAGGTTTTTTGGAAATGGTTTTTCATTGGCTGTTTCCTAAGACTGAGATAGAGGCCTGGCCCAGAGTCCCACATCTGCTTACATGCCTAAGGTGGGACTAGAACTTATGCGTCCTAGTTTGTAGCCTGGTACCTTAATCACTACATCAGTCTGACTCTTTGGCACTACAGGTAGTCCTCAACTTATGACCAGTCACTTAATGATCATTGTAAGACCTATGCCCAAAGACACAGTAGAGCTAATCAAGTTCAGTTCTTTATTAGCTTTCACCTAATAGACAGAATCTTGCCAGACTAAAGCCATGACTTTCTGACATAATAGATATACCCTGGCAAATTCAAGGGTGTGGTTACCATGATCCTTTTCCTCCCTCCCCCATTCAGTTCAGGATTGCACATTCTCTTATTTTGGACCAACATCTGGAAATTGCTGCCTCCTCCCTAGGAAGCAGCATATACAGCCAACATTTCCCCCTTACTCATTTTCCAGCTGCACAGTATCCTGTTCAAAATTACGAGTCTCTCCAGAGTTACTTATGACCCATTTTTCAGAGTAGTGACAGCCACACAAACACCCATGATCTTATGATCACATTTTGGGCATAGAGCAACCAGCTCATTTCATGGATGTTTGCAGTCATGTCACCACAATTGGAGACTTTTGTGCCAGTTTCTAGTGTTTACTCCTGTTTTTAACAAAACACCCATTGGGAAAATGGATTTGCTGAATGGCTGCAGTATTTGCTGAACGACTGCAGTGTTTATTTAGCAACTATTGTAAATAATGGTTGCAACTTTGATTTCAGTCATATGATACCTCGACTTGGCAAAAATTTACAAGTGAAATTCTGGATTCATTCATGGGTATAAGTGGAGGGCTACTTGTACACTCAACTGGCAAATATTGTTCTGTCTAATATCTAATGTTTTGATATTTGATACATATGTTATTTATTTATTTTACTTATTGTTGTTGTTATATTATTTGGCTTTAGGTATTTGATTTCTTTTTATGCTGTTATTGTTGTAAGTGAATTTCAAGATTCAAGCCTACACAATGCGTGTAGTGCTGGATCTTGTAATTCACCTTTTATTGTTTACTAAAGAAGTTAGTGTGTTATGACCCAATTCTGGAATTGATCTATAACTCATGAACAGTAACTATCAATAATCAATAACCTAATTTCACTTTACAGCCCTCCAAGTGCAAAATTTGACAAACCACAGATTGCAATAGATAATTATAAAACTTTGTCTAATTATTATAGACGGGGGGGGGAGGTATTTTTCTTTTCATGCAATACCTGTTAAAGCGGAAAAGAAAGATATAAGATATCTTGGGAGCTTGGCTAATTTTAAAATGGTTCCTGTTGATATCTGTTTAAGCATGAAAGAAAGCCTATTTGTCTTCCAAAACTACGGTAAGTTAAAATCAAAAACTGAGTTTGAATTTCAAATACCAACCACATATTTGATTCTACCTTGCATAGGAAGGAGATCAAAAAAGCATAGCTTGCTCGTACCACTGAAAACAAGACAATGTTGCTACTGAAAAAAATGATAAGCTAACTATTTGATTACCCATAGAAAAGCAAAATGCCAGTTTATATCAATTTTAGAGTCATCCTTGAACATAATATCTTTCTGCTCCTCACACACATCCTATACACTTGTCTTCATTCTATACACTTCCATTGATCCATCCATTAACATGCAAGCACATACATTATTAATCTACCATCCATCTCTATCTCATCTCTGTCATCTCTATCTCTGTCTTTCTTCTCTACCCTTGTCCTTAATAGTCTGCTTTGTTTATCTTCTCATTCCTTCTGAGTCATTTGGGACCCTATAAGAAAGCTAGCTGAAAAGTACCGCCAGAAGAAATCGCAAAGAAGTTATGAAGCTCCCTGAACAAATTAGCAACTTCTTCCATAAAGGAATTAAATCTTTCAGGAAATTTGGAGATACAATTCTGCAACAGTGCTAAGAACAGCATGGCTGAAGCTCCAGCTGCCATTGTCTAAATATCCCTAGGAATTTTCCGTTTGAGATTCAATTTTAATAGATTGTTAAGAAATGGCCAGGAGATCCTTAATAGACACCATGAAACAACTTCACAAATATAATGATTTTTTTCCCAAAAGCCAGATGCTATTCACAGGTGGGGAAACTTGAGACAGGAAATTGACATGAAATTGCTATTTATATGTGGATCATAGCAATATCTTGCTCTTTCTCCAGGAAATTTTACACTATAACATTGAAATATGGTAGAAAAAAACAGCTTTCCCAAACAGAACCAAATTCATGAAAAGAGACAATTTCTTTCTGAATTCTTCACACATTGTGAAGAACAATGTGTGAAGAACAATGAAGACACACATGTCTTGAGATCAAAGTGAGGAAAAAAGACTTCAGAAGTACATATGTTAAGCCTATCTTTCCAACCTGATATGGCCAACATGTATTTGATCCAACCAGGGATGTATTTGCACTCAAAATACATTTGAAGGAGAAAATATAATGTGAAAAACCCAAGGAAAAGAATCTTCCTATTATAGAAAGCAATGATTTGTTTCCTGCCATCAAACATTTGGCACATTCAGGGTATTTTATATTGTCTTTTCCCCACCCCACCCTCAATGGTGACTTTTTTCCACTGGTGGAAAGCATTCAATGCCTTCTGTCTTATCAAATGTTTCCCAGCACAAATGGCAATATGTGCCACATGTAATGCATTTTAATGAAAGAAAGAATGGTGCCAATCTGGGTTTTGAAAAATCCACACTACTTCAGCTTTTTCAGAAAAGGTTATAAAATATGGTGACTCTATCTACCCACACTAAGATAAAAATAAAATTACACTATTGTTTCTGGATAATACAGTTCTGTTGCCATTTGATGAGTTTCTTCAAAGAACTGTTTGGTTTCCACTTATTTCCTGAATGTAGCTAGAAGCCTGTCAAGCTGCAAAGACAAATTAAACGTTGAGTTTTCTGTGGAAATGTTATATTGAAAGACACACAAAACTAAATTTCACCAAGGTCATGTAATTCCCAACATTCTTCCAGTTCTCCTTTAATCCAACTTATCTATCCTCACCATGAGTAAATTGGTTCCCAGAGTCCTAAGGATGCTGTAAATGTAAGACAGTTTTCTGTAGGGGAGAATAAAAATGTTAAGATGGTAGCCATGACTCTACAAAGCCTCACTCCTCTTGTATGTGTGTTGCACACATGTTCTATGTAAAAAAAATGAATAAGATTTCAATCACACAACCAGAGACATCACTTTGACCTCTTTGATATGTGCCCCAGAGGTTTCTAATACAAAGCTTGGCCTGTTCCTTTCTGAATTTTTCATCCATCCACTGGATTAGAAACGTATGATTCCAGCTTCATGATCATGTCATTCTTTTTTCTGAGTAGTCCTCTACTGGATAATATGTCAAATGATTTCAGATGTGTTTAACTGAAAACAGCAATAGTTTCAGGTTGGGGAGAGAACATTTTGGGGTTGAGGGTCTCTAACTTTGCAGTACCATACACCCCTAAATGATAAATGAACAAGGCTGGAATTAGGATTGAGAAAGAAGTAAATAAATTGTGCTATATGCTTTTAGTCATCACTTTGTAATCCGTAAATACTATGGAGTTCTCAAATTGCAGCCCTGAACTGCCCACTGCATTACAGGCAAAATGAGGACTAAGCCTAAAGCTGGTTTGACAAGGCATCCATTTTGGCTGAACAGTCTGAGTGAAAACATTTGTCAAAACACTGAGATCCATCCAAGTTGCTTACAGTCCCTTACAGTTCTTAACCCAACCTACCATAATGGTGCTCTACCATTATTGAGCTCACTCCTCCCCTTTGTTTGTATTCCAGAAAAGCCTGACCTGGGAAAATATAATTGGTCTTCTCCAGACACCTGATGGATACTAGCTCTATATCAGAGTGAATGATATATTGCCCTATTCAGGAGGCCATCTCTGGGTCCCACCACCCTGGACAATACTTTGTTCTGTCTCTAATCTTGCCTTTTTAAGGCAGTTTGTTGAGAAGGTCAGTTTATACCTTACACGGACATTGGGAGAAATATTAAGTGGGTCCTTTTCAGTGAGTATGAAGCTGGGCAGTAGCAAGGAAATTACCTTGATTGCGTGTACAGATGACCTTTGGTGGGACTGGGCTATAGGTTCTGGCCGTTTCAGTGGTCTTTAATACTACTGATTATGTTACCCTTCTGGATCAGCTTTAGGGGTTAGGAGTTGAGGGCATGCTTTTGTGGTTGGATCTCCTTCCTTTGAAACTAGATGCTGTTGGTAGGAAGGGCTGAACTAGCACTGAATCCCTATTTTGCAGGGTTCCTTGGGGCTCTATGGTCTCTTCCCCATTTAATACCTACGTAATGCTGTTGGATGAGGCTATCCATAAGTACAAGATTAAGTGTTATCATATACTGATGACATACGTCTCTATCAAGGACCACGAAAGTGTGCCATCAGCTTTCATTCTCAGTAGCTAGATAGGGATGAATATAGAAGGCTTTGGCTCAATCCAGCTGTGGGTTTTAGGTTTGTTTTAGGGTTGAGAGCTCTTCAAGTTAATCTAGACCAAGAAATTACATCTACCTAGCCCAGAGAAGGGTTCCTGCCATCATTACTACTGGTTCAGCGTGCAAAAAAATTGTGTGTACATGTTTGGTGCATTTGCACCTTAAAAGGTCTGAGCAAGTGCACAACATTAGAAAAGAAAAAATACATTTTTTCAATTAAGATTGTTCTGCACATGGGCAGACAGAAAATCAAGATGGCGGTGCCAGGGATAGAACCGGTTCAGGCACATGTCCAGAAAGTTATTACTTACTATCTACTACCGGTCCGAACTAGTAGGAACCCACCTCTGATCTAGCCCATTTAGACTAAGAAGACAGAGCACGTTGCAGGTCCCAACTATCAAGGAAGTACATCTGGTGGGACCTAGGAAAAGACCTTTTAAATGGTGGCTTTCCCCTTTGGAATATAATTCCTCAGAGATAAATGGATCTTCACTTTGTTGTTCTTCCTCAAGGCCTTGAAGACATGGTTTTGTCACTGGTCTAAGGAAACCTATTCAGAGTGGTCAGGAGTCACTGTGTGTGACTTGGGCTATTGTATATATTTATTAATAAATAAATACTTTATTCATAGTTTTAGAATTTTAAAAGTCATTCTCCTTCTCCCATCTTTACATTCCAGAGAACTATGGAGAATCAGGATTGAGATGCTCTCCATCTCTATTCCTGCTTTGACTCAGATTTTTCTTCTGAGATCATTGTCTAGACTGCAACCTAGACTGCATTCCTCCAGGCTCCCAATGTTATTTTCACAGTTCATTACAGACCCTTGCAATGGGGTCCCTGGCATCTGAGGTTTCTCCGTCTACATGGGGTTACATTCCTCCAGATAGAGCTGCTTGAAGAGCAGGTGGCAGGAGGACTTCTGCACAATTCATCTTATATACTAGTTGCATCCATTCCAGGATTAGGAAGCGCTGCCCATGGTCTTTAGTGCCTTGGCTATTTGACCCTATATCTTCAAAAACTATAGTTGGTCTGGAATGTAGAAGCATAGATAGTTGTGGGCACATCATTGTATATTCATGGGACATTATTATTTTGTGACATTGCCTTCCTGTAGGTTTTGGATACAATTCAAGGTGCTTGCTAGCACGGTAAAATCCTGCATGGCTCAGAGCATAGCTATTTGCAGGACAGCTTATCTTTAGTTATGTCTGCTCATCCCATGACATCCAACCCATAGGGAATGTTTTGGATTTCATCTGTAAAACTATGTTATGTAGTGGGACTTAAGACACATGCCTTTTCATTCATGAAGCCTGCCCTTGAGAATAGCATAGTCCTGATATTCAGTTGGTCCCAACCTTGATATTCTTCCATAAAGCTTGACAAACCTGTTCCCCAACCTCCCTGCTGCACAGGCCTAAGACAGGACATTGGGTGAGCTCAACTGGTGAATGGTTTGGGTTGCTGTACATATTATACTTTCATTTCTATCCATCCACCTCATTTTG
The DNA here is from genome assembly GCF_964273705.1 of Natrix helvetica. Classification (NCBI taxonomy): domain Eukaryota; kingdom Metazoa; phylum Chordata; class Lepidosauria; order Squamata; family Natricidae; genus Natrix; species Natrix helvetica. Next base: position 285,018,123 of record NC_138548.1, read on the forward strand.
AGCTGTTTTATGTTTCATTTTTGTGGTTCTGTATTTTTTATGTTCCTTGCTTGCATTATTTTTTGTCTTTTAAAACCTACATTCATTGCCCAAAGTCATAATTGGTGAATTGGGTAGCCATTAAAAAATTGCATGAACAAACAAATACAGCAGTGGCCTAAAGATATGTTTACAGATCTGTGTCACAAGCTTGTGGGACAACATCAAACACCATATTCTGCACCCCAATTTGCAGTCTGTGAGCTTGGTAGCTTGCGTCCAAGAAGATTTGCATATGCTTCCTTATTTTGCTTAATTTATTTCATGCCTCCTCGAAGAAACCAAATCAAATCAAAATTACATAATTTAGGAATGAATAAAATCTGCTCATATTCTGTGGGCTTCGTATTAATTCCCTTAAGTCAACCACTTTACACAGAAAATAAAATCCAATGTCAGATTTGCACTTTCAGCCCATGGAGCCAAATAAGAACAATTGTGTAATCTCCTTATTAAGAAGAAAGATTAAATGGATCCTGACACTAAGCAGCCTTGCTGCCTGCAGGACTGAATGGAGACATCTAGGACCTTTCCTTGGGTTAATAATTGCTGTTTACAGCTTTTTTGTTTTGTTTTTATCTCTCTTATTCTCTCTTCCCATTCCCAGCTCTTCTGCTTCCCCATTTTTCTCACCCTGAGACCTCTCCCACTCCCTTCCCCCCATTCATTACTTCACTTTTCACCAACATATTTTTATTCCTGTTGTTCATTGAGACAAATAGATCTTTCATTTAAGAATGTGTCAGTACTAGCTGGAAATATATATATATATATATATATATATATATATATATATATATATATATATATATATATATATATATATATATATATATATATATATATATATATATATATATATATATATATATATATATATATATATATATATATATATATATATATATATATATATATATATATAATTTATTAATGTCCCATTTTATAACAGCAACTCTTTTTCTATCAATTTTATCTTCAGATTTCAATGCAGTAGGTCACAACCACTTTTTTAGAAAGATAGCCCTCTATGTCTGTTCTTAATATAGCCATTTGTGTTTTAACTACATTATTTAAATGGAAACGAACAGTTGCCAAGGTTTTTAGATAGATCAGGAATATAGCAATATATACAAGAGTACTCTTTTCACTATGAGTCCACAGATAAGTGAGCAAGGATGTTATCACTAACCTCTGATAAGTAGGTAATTTTTCAAAAAAAAATTGACATAAACATACCATATTTTTGAGATCAAAACAGTCTAGCTTTATGGAAAATAAGTGAATTTGATTGTAGCTTACATAACCAATAACACTATGCTTGTTTGAAAAAATGCCAATGAATAACAAAAGTGGTTTTATAATGTTTTGGCTTTTATTTTTGATAGGGTGAATATGTATTAGCCCTTTTCGACATCATATGCTTTTTTTAGATTTAGAGAGATCAAACAAACAATTTTAAAATGTGTTTGGATGCTTTTAGAATTTTAAAACATTTAGAATTTAGAATGTTTCTGATGGCAGTTATGTAATAATGCAGATGTTTTTAAGTCACTGTACTTGAAAAGCAAGTGAGCATTTTCATCTTTTTGCTGCATTGCAAATGTGTTAATATTTACTACATATTTTCATGTCTTTAAGTTTGCCTTTCATAGTCCCTTGAAAGGGGCATCAAGTCAAAACCTGCCAAACCTGACTAATACAGTTTTTTTTTTTTAAAAAAAATCTTCACTGGGGATTCCAATGTATTCTCTTTTTTCTCCTTTCTATTTTTTTTAGTGCTTACACTTCATTCCTTGTTTACTACCCTGTTTCCCCCCCCCAAAAAAAAAGACCTCCCTGGATAATAAGCCCAGTTGGGCTTTTGAGCACATGTATTAAAAAAAGCTCTTCCCTGAAAATAATCTCTCTCCCAAAACATTGCAACACAGCAGCAGCCATGAGGTGACCAGGCTCAGTGCCTCCTGCACTTCAAAAATAATAAGACCTCCCCCAAAAATAAGGCCAAGTTCTTATTTCAGTGGTCAAAAGAAAATAAAACCCTGTCTTATTTTCGGGGAAACACGGTGAGAAATATGTCTTTTCCCAGAAACTCTCAGACAAATTTGACAGAGTAAGGTGCTACAAGTGTACTGACTCTTGATAGGAAAGTTGAGTTGAATTGCTAAGTCACCTTTCAATCCTTATCTATATAGCCCGTTACTTTCAGTCAGAAAGCCCATGATTTCCTTCCTCAGGCTGACCTGAGTGTTCGGATCAACTCTAGAACAGGGACAATACTCAACTGAGCCTATTCACCTGAATCAGATTTGCGGATGTGTAATTTATGACTTCTGGGAAAACTGAGAGCAGTCACCGAGTAGTTATTACATAATTTACTGCATAGAGGAAGGAAGGCAAGGATGTTGTCACTAAACTACTTATCAGGGATTAGTGGTAAGGGGGAGGGGAAGAAGTCACTATGGTGATCCTGTTGAGGCCTTGGGCATTTAGGAAAGAAAGACTCTCGACTCCATTTGTAGTGAAAGGTGCTACTACTAAAGCCAAGTGGTTACAGAGTAATCCAAGATCTAAGAATTCCTGTGTAAAGCTAGAATTTTCCCCTTTATCCAGGCCCTCCCCCCTGGCCTTCCTGTTTGTGTCCAATTTGTGTTCAAATTAGTTGTTTTGGTAACAGATCTAACGTTTGGTGCCTCTTTGATGGGCGCTCACGTTCCATTCTCATGCCTGTGTCCTTGGATCATTCAACCAATGTTTCTGGTTGGCACCTCTGATTCCTGTCATCCCCCCCCCCCCCACATATCCCTCTATTCTCCCTCCTGACACTTTGTGGCAGGCTGCCATCAACGCAAAGCAGGGTTGAAGTGGTGTGATGGCAGATCTGACACCCTGACTGGAACCTACCAAATTATTTGTATAAAATATTCATATAATAATATATGGTATTATTATAATATTAATATAATATATGATAATAATATAATATTCATATGGTCTAGTGGTGAAGGCAACAGACTAGAAACCAGGAGCCTGGGGAGTTCTAGTCCCTCCTCGCCATAAAAGCCATCTGGGTGATCGTGAGCCAGTCACTGTCTCTCAGTCAATCTCAACTTACAAGGTTGGTGTTATGGGGAAAATAGGAGTATTAGATATGTTCACCGGCTTGAGTCATTTATAAAAATAACAAAGGTGGGATATAAATAAAATAAATACAGAAAACAAACCACTACTGTACTATTCTCTTCCTCTTCCCTTCCCATACTTCATGTTCCCTGATGCATTCATTTACCACAGACTCTGTATACCCATCTTCCCTTTCTTACCAACCTTTGTGTAGTATTTCTTCTGCATCCACCTGCTGCAGGGATGGGTTGCTGCCGACATTAATGCCAGTTTGACATGCAAAAAATACATCTAAAATTGCCTGCGCATGTGCAAAACTTTAAAAAAAAATACATTTCTGCAATGAAATTTGCAGAATGAAACCAAAAATCAAGATGGCAGTGTCATAAGCGAATCAGTTCGGGGGCATAACAGGCCTGGGTCGCTACCGGTTCCAGTGACCTAGGCCACCAAGTTACTACCTATGTTCTCTTTCTCTTTCTACGATTTATCTACAATATACATGATGTACACCCACTCTCCCGAAATCTACCACCAAATTTACATTCACTTTCCTCATTTCCCAGTACCATCTTCTTTCTTCCTCACCAACCTACAACTTTTCCCCAACATTGGCTCCACATGCTGCCTTCACAGAGCCAAAAGAAGAAAGGAGATTGGTGGGAAGTAAGCTTTGTATCAGGAATCTGGTGGCTATGAAGCAACTAGTGCCCCAAGACTAATTCGCAAGCTCGCTCCCTGTTTTTTTTAAAGCTGAGGACTGATGTTCCAGGTGTCAGGTTTTAACAGTGGGCTGTATATCCTAAATGGGCAGCACTAATGGCATTGAAAAATACATAAATTCAAATTTCACTTGGCTCCTTTCTTTTTCCTTATAATTTGCATTCAGGATATTCAGGCATTAACTCGTGATTTGAGACTGTTTGGAGAGCCACACGAGAATATTTTCAAAAGCAAAATGCTTAGCAGTGATATAGCAACTTAAGGAGAAGCCTGCAGCCTGCCACGTGCTATTGGCAAAAGTCCCCACAGCCAGATTACACAGGCTACCTTCTATTATCAATCTTTCTGCTAGGAAAAAAGTCTGCTAGATCTACCCCAAAATGGATATTTTTATTTATTTAGTTTACCAAACATATACAAGATAACAGGTATAAGTATAAACATGAACATGAACAAAATAAATGAGTACAAATAAATGGGGACAGTAGGACAGGGATGTTAGGCACACTGGTGCACTTATGAACGCCTCCTTTATGGACCTCTTAGGAACAAGGTAAAGTCCATGGTAGACAGTTTCAGATTGAAGCCTGTGAAGGTTTGAGGATGTAACAACAGAGTCAGGTAGAGCATTCCAGGCATTGACCACTCTGTTGCTGAAGTCGTATTTTCTGCAATCGAGTTTGGAGCGGTTTACCTTGAGTTTGTATCTATTGTTTGCCCGTGTATTATTGATACACGGGCAAACAATATAATAATATAAACAATACAACCAGGGAATGACCCAGGCACTTTAGACATGCAACCTCCCTCCATTCTACACACACACACACACACACACACACCACACCACACCACACCCTTCGAAAACATAAAGTTATGTCAGATTGAAAAATTGGGCAATAAAATTTCATTGTGTTTAGGTCCTTTAAGCTGTTCATTCTGTGTATGGGAAAACATGCAGCATTATTGCTAAGTGGGGATAAGAACACCGCAGGAATGTTGCAAGTCACCCAAGTGCTTGATTACAGCTTCCACCATATCTCAGTGAATGTTCTTCTTTGTGAATGTTAAGAAAGAGATGGTTAATTACGTATATGGAATGCAATTATATTGCTTTAATTAATCCAATGGAAATAAAATCAGGTGCTTTTTAAACTTGGTCTTTATTTAGTGGCGTCTAAGGACACTCAATATAATGTCCACTATGACTATATTGATGGTTCACTGCCCAGACAACAGATCTGACACAACTATGGGCCTCTGGTTGACTTCCAGCAGTTTAATTTCCACAAATGCTATAAATGTGACTGTTTCAATTTTCCTAGGATTATTTTTTGTTGTTTGCCTTTTCCTACTTGTTTATATTCCACTGAAATGCCAGAGACAATTTGTCTGGAAAGAATTTTATGTTAAAGCAAATAAGGCAGATTTACTTGTGGGTGCATCTTAAGACAGGAGTTTCTCATTTTCTTGCTTTTTTTTAAAAAAAAGTAATCTTCTTGGTGAAGATGCTCTGATCACTAACCTTTTTAATATGCCCTTTCTTCCTTATAATATGCACCTTGATCTTTCATCTATAATTGGGCCAGATGGGGTTTATTTATTTTATTTATTATGCCTTTGAGTCAATGATAAATCTCTGCAGTATTCGTGGCAAGTTTTTGGAAATGGGTTTACCAGTGCTTCCTTCCTAGAGCTGAGAGTGAGTGACTGGCCTTAGATCATCCAGTTGGCCTTATGCAAAGGCGGAATTCACAACCTCCTGGTTTCTATCCTGGTGCCTTAACTATGACATCAAATATTGTATAGAACCAGGGAACCTGTTAATTGGGTAGACTTGTTCTAACCCCTCTCCCCCCAGAATCAGTGGTGGGATTGAGTTTGTTCGCATCAATTCGGGCAAACCAGTTGTTAAATTACCCCATCCCACCTCCCTCTAATCCAAGTGGATCCTGGGCACTCCTCCTCAGTGGTGAGATTCAAATAATTTAACAATCGGTTCTCTGCCCTAATGATTTCTTCCAACAACCAGTTCATAAAACTGCTCAGAAACTTAACAACCATTTCTCCCAAAGTGGTGCAAACTGGCTGAATCCTACCACTTCTCCTCCTCCTTCCCTCAGGCCAGCTGCTCTGTTTCCCATTTCTCCATTGCAGCGAAGCGCCCAGGATCCATTTTGATATGTGGGGGAGGATTTAATAACCGGTTAGCCCAGGGTTGGGTTGGCCATCATGGAAGGCTCATCCAGCATGTGCAGCAGAGCTGGAGGACAAAGATGGGCCACACCTCAAACTCAAACTCAAACTAAACACCTCCCACAACAGTCAACCTGACCCTGGGTGAACAAGTTAAGTTATCTGAATCCCACCATTGCTCAGAACCCAAGGTATTCTTTCTGCTTCACCTAATCTGGGGAAGCAATTGATCTCACAGGCTGCTGGTGACACCCAAAATATATCTTGGCTATCTTTACATCTTCTGAGTGTAGTGCAAATTTGATGGTTTAAAACTTTTGAGAACCTCTCCTTATTTCCCTCTAAAGGTTGAGGTAAACAGAACAAAAATATGGCCATACACAGTGGTTTTTTTTATTCTGAATAAAAATAAATTAATGATTCTTAATTAGGAAATGGTAAAGCAGGAGAGCAGCTGTATTAGTTAGGACAGAAACCTTAAAGGGCCTGCTTGTTGCACATTTCCATACTGTTGTAGAAACACTGCTTCCTCACGAAAAGTCTTATTTAATGGGCCCCAAAACTGAAAGCAAGTTCAATTCAACTCACTGCCAGGAGTTCGAGCCTCACTGGCTTAAGGTCGACTCAGCCTTCCATCCCTCCAGGGTTGGTAAAATGAGGACCCAGATTGCTGGGTGCAATATGCTGATACTGTAAACCATTCCGAGAGTGCTGTAAAGCACTGTGAAGTTGTATCTAGGTCTCAGTGCTATTGCTATTGCTGTTATTATTACTATCTTCAACACAAGCCTGCCTTCCTCCCTATAACCTGCTCCATAGATAAGGATGACTAATTGATTTTCCTACTGGGGTGCAAGGGTGGGGTCATTTAAATAGGAACCTTATTTCAAATAGGAACCCAATGGATATGAACAAGTAGCATGCATGCATTGACATTGGCAGAATGAAGCAAACCCACACACAAACGTTCCTGGCTCAAAACCACCATTCCTGGTCACATGACAGCTAGACCTGGAAGTGGTCTAGGGGACAGGAGAGCAGAAGACAGCAAGAATAGTACATCATTGCCTGAGATCCTCTTTTGCCTGCTCTTCACCGTGGGAAGCTAGGCATTATTCTTTGCCAGTGAATTATGTAGATAATTAATGTGCCATATGTTCAGAGGACCGAAGCTTTAATTTGAATGGTGGAAAAGGCATATTTCATTTCTTCTCCATGGAGGAGCCACTGCTCCCTTTCCATTCCCTCCTCCCCTTCTATGCTTTTGTCTAAACCATCTCTGCTTTTCCAGCAGCCGGAGAGGAGGAAGTGAGAATCTTTCTGTGACAATTTCTCCTTAGCAGGCACCAGTACCTGGCTGGAGTAGGAGGGCAGGTGGGTGGAAGCACAGATAATACTCACTCAATTCCCAGAGGAGTTCATTAGTGCTTTCAAGCTTCAACTGCACACCCTACTTCTTTGGTGCTATAACTCTCTTTGCTGCTTTGCATCTGTAGTGCCATCCATGCTAGATTTGACCATAGTTCCAATCCCCACCTAACTGTAATACATTGAGTTCATAATATCCATTTTCTTGACTCCATCTCCTATTCAGGATTGCTCCTACTTCTGTTTATATCTGCCTGCCATGCCTAGATTAAGCGCACTGTAATTGGGGCATGACACATTAGCTACAGCTGATAAGCACCTGCTCCTGTACATAGCCAATCCTTGTCTCCTGTATCTCTATGATTAGCAATGCAAATTAGGTGACATCACAGATTTCCCACAGAATTCTGTGGGAAATTACGGCTTAGGGCTTTACGGCTACCCCAACCCAGAAGGAGGCATGTCTTCCAGAGAGATTTCATCGTAGTGCAATAATCTTAAAGACTACAACGTGCAGAGACTTTTAGCAAAGCAAAAGTATAACAATGCAGCTCTTGTAGAAAAGAGATAGCCCATCCACCACAGGTTTTTGCAAACTTGTAAAGAGGCTCCTTAATGGCTGGAGACTAGTTGCCATGGCAATGCAAATTATATTAAGAAGAGGCTCTTTCTTAAAAGGATGTGTTTCAGTTCTTCTATGCAAGGAGGTGGTAACAACAACACCCCTTAACTTCAGAAGTTTACACCCCAGAAAAAAATCCTGCTGTGTGACAAAAAAAACAAAACCCTTGACTCTAAAGGGGATCTAACAAGGAACATGGTTCCCCTGGATAATTAATAGTTTTGAGTAATTATAACATTTGGGATTATTACATGGAAAAAAGGGGAGGGTGTTTATACAGAAAACATCAGAGATTATATAATGGGTAGACATTTCCAAAGGATGTAAACTGCAGAAATTTGGTGTGGCATCATCTAAAACAATTCTGAAAGAATGTTTATCTCTGCCTTTACAATATACAAAGTAAACAAGGCTCATACCAACTCTTCAGCCTAAAAAAAAAATAGAACATGAAGGGAGTGAAGGTGAAATGGTGAGATTTACTTGAAAAGTCATAGATTCCTAAAGACATGCTGTTTTAACGGAGGCACCTGGAAATTGGACTGAGACATCTGTGGATAAGAGGGGAAGGGAACAAGAGTGATTTTTTAAAAGGGCTCAAGAAAGAAACCCATTTGTAGTGGCTTTTCAGTTGCAGGGGAAAAAAGAATTCTAAAGTCCTGTATTTTCTCTGTCCTGTGCTATATACATAGTTCTTCCACAGCAGCACTTACAATGATGATGTGATCCTTCCTGAGATAGAAGTGCTTCTCAAAATAATGCTTATTATTTGAATGGAGAGCTGGTACTTCCCACAGGAGCAATGCTGCTCTCTTATTTGATTCAGACCAAGATATTTATTTTGAAATGTACATCGTCAGCCTGCAGAAGGCTTCAGACCTAGAATTAGCAATTCTTTCCCACTTTTTCCCCTAGCCTGTTTGGTATAACCATGGTACTTTAAAATGATTGCACATTTACCTTGCAAGGAGTGAAGTAGAGAGTGAAAACAGAGCGAAGATAGGAAATGGCAATTGGGGCAGGAAATTTCAGGCTACTGTTTTCTGTAGGGTGAAGAGCATTTCAGCTCAACAATGGGACTATCTGATACTAGGATATAGCTCCGATATTAGTCTAAGCTCTTGCTCCTTATTCTTTTTGTTGTTACTTTTGTCTTTGAGTCAGTGTCGACTCCTGACAATTACCTGCAGATTTCTTGGCAAGATTTTGGAAGTGGTTTGTCCTCGCCACCTTCCTAGAGTTGAGAGAGAATGGATATATTTTCCCATGTATTTTTTGTTTTCCTCAATGCAAACATATGCACAGAAAACTGGTGTTCCGTGCAAATGGAGAGCTGCTTCTTACTCTATTCTAGCTTGGCAGCAGAGGATCAGGTGAGAATAGGGAAGATAACACAAGGTTTCTTGTAATAATGCAAAGTGAAAAAGATTGGGTTGAATAGGTAGCTTTAATAGAAAGGTTACCTTATGAGGACGTCCCACTTTAAAAACAGTTGGTTTTTTTTTAAAGTAACTTCTCATAATTTTAGACTAGGTTCTTGATGTAGTTACTTTTAATCCCTTGATATAATTTTATATTATTTGGCTTACTTAAGGATATACATTGGCAATTTATTCAGCACTTACAGCTTGGACCATCTGTTTTTGATGATATTGCTATCCTTAGAGATTCTCAATTGTAAAATTCAGTTACATTTTGGAAGCCACTAATCCACTTTTATAAGAAACGGAAGGAAGTTAATGAAATTAAGGCGAACTTATTTACATGAACTTGGGATAATAAGCTTGAATGTACTGGTTTGGTGACCCAATGGAAGGTTGCCTTTATGAAAATTTATTTTTATTTTAAAATGAGGTGGATACCACAGGAGATCTTATGTCTGGTATCCTGGACATCTCAAAGAATGTCCAATTAGACTTGGATGCAGTTCTATTGCTGTTGGATGAGAGTTTAGGAGCTGGAATGTTAATTCCTAATTTAGACTTCCCTTACTCTTGCCACACAGTCTCGGCTGAAAACCTTATTCACATGACTTTAAACTGATGATTGCTTTGTAAAGATGAGTACAACTAGTCCTCTATTTATGGCCGTAACTGAGTCCAAAATCTCTGTGGCTAAGTGAGATAATTAAGTGAGTTTGCTACATTTTACAACCTTTCTTGCCACAATTGCTAAGTGAATCACTGCAGTTGTTAAGTTAGTAATATGGTTATTAAATGAATCTGGCTTCCCCATTGATTTTGCTGGTCAGAAGGTCACAAAGGTGGTGGCATGACCTTGAGACACTACAATAGTCACAAATACATGTCAGTTGGCAAGCATCTGAATTTTGATCATGTGGTCACAGGGATGCTGTAACGGTCTCAAGTGTGAAAAATAGTCATAAGTCACTTTTTTCAGTGCTGTTGTAACTTCGAAGCGTTAAACAAATGGCTGTAAATCGAGGTAAATGGCTATATTCCTATTATTTAGAAATTATCAGGACATCAGCAAGTCTTTGTGTACATATGTGCAGTAGCAAAACCATTACTTTAAACAGATTGATTGCTATTTGTCAGACTGTTTGGCATCTGCCTAAATTGAAAGTAATTCTTCTTTCAAAGGCAATTCTTAGAGTGTCTTTGGCAAGAATGATTTGAAAGAAAGGGGATGGGGATGAAAAAAAATTACAACAAAACTATTTCCTATCTATCACAAATATAACCCGAAGTTGTATAAGGGCAGAATCTACCTCACTTCCTTTTTTTACTGCCTTTCTGTGAACCCGTTTCCTGGCTGATAACAAAGGAGCTTGCAGTCGGCCCTTTATAAAATGGTCTCTTGATTCACTTTGGGTCTTGGCCACGGCAGACTCACTGTGGGTAATCATATTCATGATACATGAACTATAGTAGAGCTGTCTCCATTGCCCAGTCTTTCTCATCAGGTGAAGCACAGCACTGTTTTTAAGGAGGACCAAAAGAAGCAGATGAGCCAACAAAGTAATATCACAAGTCCTTCTACAGCAGAGCTTCCAGTCAGGCCTATCTTGATCACGGAGTTTCTGGAGATTCCCCTTTAGCTTAAATAAGATTCAGGGCAAATGCTAGAGGCCTAGACGGAAGAGTTGTTAATGTTCTAATAACAGCGAGGGGGGGGGAAATCAGCGTGTTTTGTAAACATCAGAGCCAGTTCGATGCAGCAATTAAGATACCTGGATATAAATCAGACTGGGAGTTCAAGTCCTGCCTTAGGAACAAAGCTAGCTGGATCACCTTGGGCCAGTCTCTTTCTCTCAACCCTAGGAAGTAGGCAAGAAAATCTTTCCAAGAAAACTACAGGGATTTGTCCAGGAAGTTACCAGCAGTTAAGACTGACCTGGAAAAACGACAGACCGACTAATCTCTTAGCATTTTTGAAGATCCTATCTCATACTCTAACTGGAATTCATGCACTTTTTATCCAACTGAGGAGCCCTTTAAATATTGCTTTTAGTCAATGAGAGTGGGGTTTTCCTCCCCTCTTTTGGTGAATGCCTCCTTTGTAGCCTCCAAACAAATTAGTGTTAAAATTGCAGAGTTCTGTTTAAAACTTCAGCTCATTTATGCCTGGTGTGAATCATGTCTACTCTCAGCAAGATGGGATGAAATGATTAATGAAACCAGCGTTTTAAAGCTGGTGAATGACAAGTTACAGCTAGCCTATATATAAAGGGAACAGAATTGTCTCTTTCAAAGTGGTGTGTGTGTGTGTGTGTGTGTGTGTGTGTGTGTGTGTGTGTGTGTACATGTTCCGGAAGTAACCAGAAGGATGTGTATGCAAGAGCATATTGTGTGAAGATCTGTGTTCTGTGACAGGTATTCACTGTGTTCATATTTTAATTTGCATGTAGGTGGTTGAGTGGGTGAAGTGTCTCGATTGGCATTCAGACATGCTTGCAGTTTGAGGGTGAATACTGTATGTTCTTCTACTAGTCGTTGCCCCTCCTTCTCCAATACTTTCTCTATACAGCTTTCCTGATGAACACAGATAGAAATAAAACAGTCCACGGAAGGGCTGAGAATTAAAGGATCTAACAAGACATATATCCTTATATTTATCAAGTGATAGTATATTTCGAAGAAGGCTGTTTCTTTCTGTAATTGCAGCAAACGTGAAGCTGAAGGAAAGGAGAAGTGAATAGTTTTCTCCCCCAGGCTCTTCCTTCCATATTCCTAAGGGATTGTCCTCTTCTGAAGCAGCTATTTGAAGAGAGAAGAAATCACAATAGATATCTGCTAAGTTCAGGGGAAATTTACATAAAATCTCTCCTTCATATCTACTTCTCCCAGAGTTCCCTTTTCCTATATGTTTTCTTCTGAACTGTCTTCACCATTGCCCACAGGGAGAAAAACGGAGCTGATTTATGTGGGCTTTCACGCCTCCCATAAGCCTGATGTGAAAAATGGGCTTGAATGTTCTGCACCAAATGATCCGGTTAGAAGCTACCAGACCTGAAAGTAGCATTAGGAAACTAAATATTTATGTGATGTTGTGAGAATAAAGCTGTGTTAGTTAGAAGACACTTTATAGGTCATCTCTTCTGCCCCCTTGCTCCACTAAGCAATCTCCCTAACAGAAAGATGTGAGGAGAATGACTTCACAGGAGAAGGAACAGCAGTATTTTTATTTATTTTTTGCTTTATGGGGACATTTAATGCTCAGGGCTGATTCCCAAATGGCTTTGGGAGTGCTCCCTGTGGATGGGGAAGCTCCTGGTTATACTGATCAGCATATTCAGCAGTATCTCATTTCTGGGGAATGAGGAAGATCTGAGGAAAAGCTTCTAAGGCAAGACATAGTATATCATTTCACCCCCTCTCCTTCCCAAGACACTTACTCAGTGTTGGCCAAAGTAATTTGCCCTCCATGCAAGGTAGATATATGCACAAGCTCCACCCTTTTCACAAGCAATAGAATTCCAGTGAACAACTAACTCCTTGTAGTCCTTTCAGAAAACTCAAATTGTCCCTGAAGTGACCATTTCACATCCCCGACTGATTGCTTTCTCACACTCTCAGTTGAGGCTACAACACTGAATACATCATCCAAAATGTCAATGAAAAGAGGTAATTCTTCTCTCCAGAGATACAATGTGATCTTTTCTTCACATTCAGTTATTCTTTGGGTACTTCTTACTACTATGTTCCTAGGTTAGCTTTCATGAAATAAACAATATATATATATGTATTAGTTACTATAACCAAACCAAGTCTTGCAAAGTAAAGGAAGTCAGAATTCCTTATTTTCTTAATCCAATCACATCTGACACCACTTATCCTCATATCCTTTGGCTGAGTTCCCTGGTTTTCATACTGCTTATGGTCCACCAGTTTTGTCAACTCAATGTGCAGATGGGAACATTGTTGGGTTTTGGCATGACAAGAACATTCCATCTATTTTATTTTCTAAATTACAAGACTCTTTCAAGGTTTCTGGGTAAAAGAAGAAAGAAAGTAGTAGTAGCAACAAGGAAAACATTTGCCGCCGCCCCCCCCTCCACTAATTTTACTAGCATTGTACTGAGGAAAGCAATTCCACCATATGTGCAGAGTTATGAACCCTCCCCAAAAGAGATGTATGCCTTCCCCCTTTACAAAGGGGAATTCAAAGGCTGAAATTGATATCCCCCCTCCCAGTTGCAATAAAATGAATCTCACACAGACTAGCTGAGTCTGCACAATTTGTTAATCTGAGTTGAAAAAGTGTTGGGAGGAGACAACCATTGCCTCAACATGTTGTGTGAACTAGGTCATTGTATGATTTATTTAGGCACTTACCGGTATATTGTATGAACTCAACCAGTTCTGCTTCATTGATGCCATAATGGTAATGCTCTGCGTGAATTTCAGCCAGGCGGTTTTCTTATTTATTATGCATTCCTTTAGCATGGATAGACAGATGAGGTCAATTTTTGTGCCAAGCTTGGCACTTGGTCACACTCATGTGATTTTCCCAACAAAGAGATGGATGGGGTTTGCCATTGCCTTGTTTCCAGGTTACTGTTTTTCAACTTCCAAGTTACTCTACACCAAATTTCCTAGTGGCCATCCATCCAAACCCTAGCCAGGTTAACCCTGTTTAGCTTTTATTGAGGTCAGTCGCGGTCTGCTAAGGCTTGTCCTATTCTGCAGAAAAATAGAGGGAATAAAAATAATCTCAAAGGATCCTTAGCAGTACTTGTGTTGAACAGAGTTGTCTTCCTTTTTTTCCCTAACCCTTGAAGAACTGCAAAATCTGCTAGGCATTGTCAATGAGGAATGTCACTGCAATAATTTAAAACAGAGGCAGGAGAGAGAGAGAGAGATGCTGGCATCATTTTCTGCAAACCCAAGGACAGATGGAAAAGGCCCAAAGATCGCAACTTCCTTGGGGAACTGGAGCTGCATTCCGAACATTTGGGTGGATGCAATAGATGAAGGGCTATTGTGGCTTTTTCAACTCGGTTTGTTCTGTTTTACTTTGCTCAGTCTAGTACTTTTATCAATAAACTCTGCTATTCTTTCTTATCAATGATTTTTGCCTTGAGATGGGAAGACACGGGGCTTCCTTTTGCTTTCAGACTCTGAGAGCTGGCAGAACCCTGCAATAGCAGCATCTTGGAAGCAGAGACCATTTTCTACTCCCCTGTTCACACTTTCCTTGTTGGCTTGGAGGCTGCCTGCCTGCCTCCCTTGCATTCCTCCTCCATGAAACCATTTTAAGAGTTTGTCTCTTTGCTAGCAAGAAGAGTGTGGGTTGGGAATATTCTTTTTCTTCTTATTTTTAAGCAAATCTCTCTCTCTCCCCCCCCCCTACATCTCTGGAATGAGGTGCCTGATTATATGGTGCCTCATGATAATTTCACTTAGCCTTTTCTTTCACCTGCCAGTGGGAGTGGATTCCAAGAACTCAGCAAGAGTTATTCTATTCTTTTTCTTTCTCTTTCTCTCTCTTCCCCCTGCATGGATTTCCTCCAGGTTTTTTATGCACAATGGTTTTCTCTCTCTTCGTTCCTGTCTATATTCTTCACTTGCTTCCTTTGTCCTTCTCCTATTTCTCAGTAGGGGCCAAGTGACTGAGTACATTATGACAGTTATTAGGGAAAAAACCATCTGTGTTGTTTTTTTTAAAAAAAATATCAGCTCCTCTTCATTTTTTGATTCCACAGTCTTAACAGACTTTCGTCCAGAAGAAGCCAATTTTCTCATTTTGCCAATGAAAAGAGGCTGCTGGGGCTTTGGCCATATTGTCAAATCTGAGGAATGGGAGAAACAGTGAATTCTGGGAAGGTTGCCTTCGCATGCTGGGGGAGGGAGAAGAGGAGTGGGACTACCATTTAGATACACCCACTCTTGTGCCAGGAGGTATTGCACTGAGTAATGTGTTGTCACTTTTTCTCTGATGCTTAATTCTACCAGTCTGCACTATGCAGAGAAATAAATCCAACTCTCACACTTAGTGATTTTATGCAGTCAAATCCACAGTGACGTTGCGGGTTCAAGATCAGAGGGGGAGGTGCTATCGCTAAAATGATAAAACAAATTCATAGAAGCAATCACATACACAGCACGGCCATACCAGGAACGTAAATGCTGTCTTTTAACTAGAGTTTTAAATTATTGGAAAGTTCTTTGTATATAATAATGAACAAATACATCATGCATAATTAAAATATCCCTTGCTTGAAAACAATGATCATGGATTTTTTCTTGGGGGGGGGGGGTTTGATATTTAATATTTTTAAAAAATCGTAGATGGAGTTTAAAATAGACTTTTTACTTCTTCTTTTTTTTTTACAAATTACTGAAATCCAATAGTAATCCATTGTGTGTTTTAAAGTGGCACAATTTTCTGCGTGAAGTGAGTTGAAACGAAGACACGGCCAGGAAACAAAATGTAATTCAAATTGCAACTACAAAAGCAACCTGGTCCCTGTGGTCATGTTTCAAGTAGAAAGAACCAAGATCCTTGGTTTTCTTTCTCTCCTTTTTTTAAGGGTAGCCAAACATGAAACCAAATTAAAGGAGCTTGTCTCTGTTCATTTACTTTAATTCCTGTGACAAACATGAGCAATGGTAAACATTGCAAAGGCGAGTCCTGTCTCATTCCTCTTTGCGCTTTCTTTGTGAGTCTCATAAGCAAGTTGCTTTCTGAGCCAGTGAAGATTAATTGAACTTTTACAAAGCTTTTGATAAAGATCTTTACAAAAACTTTCTGAACAAAGCTAGCAGTCGTGGCAAGGCTATTATCTAGCCAGTTTGCAGAAATTGGTTATTACACACAGAACTCCTGGCCGCCTCCTGTCTCTCCATCTCTTCTGGCACCCCGTTTACCCATGATGTTCTCCAATTCTAGATAACAATAGCACTTGGCTATAGGACTTAGACTTACTGTATATACCGCTTCACGGTGCTTTTACAGCCCTTTCTAAGTGGTTTACAGAGTCAGCATATCGGTCCCAACAATCTGGGTCCTCATTTTACCTATCTCAGAAGCACTGGTGGATTTCCATTTTTTTACTACTGATTTGCTTGTGTGTGTGGGCGTGCATGACGCTGGGTCATGCACGCCCACGCATGATGATGGGTGAGCAGAGCCTCCCACCACCGCCACTACCAGTTTGCCTGATCCAGGCCGAACTGGCAGAAAGCCACCTCTGCTCAGATGGATGGGAGGCTGAGTCAACCTTGAGCCTGGTGAGATTCGAACTTTCAAACTGCAGGCCGCTGGCAGGCAGCAGAACTAGTCTGCAGTACTGCATTCTAACCACTGTGCCACCACAGCTGTATAACAACTTGTGATACAAGGAGAGATAGTCCAATCCAACTTCTGTGTGTGTGTGTGTGTGTGTGTGTTTGAGAGGGGGGAGGGAGAGAGGGAGGAAGGAGGGGAAGGGAGAAGAAAAAGAAAGAAGAAAACTTCTTTCACAAAGGAGAAAAACAAATGCTGCTGCTTTAAATCGGAACTGAGCATGCCTGGCTGTGGAATTCTGGGAGTTGAAGTCCACAAGTCTAAAAAAAATTGAAACCCACCACTGTGTCAGTGCCTCACCAGCCATAAACCTCACTGCACGTCACTGCCGTCTGTGTGTGGTGGCTCTTGATGCACTGACTCCAGCCTCAGTCCACTCCTTGGGAAAGTCCCCAACACTTTTGAATGGCCTTTTCCTGACATACCTCTCCAGGCTGCGGTCATCCCTGCTGCTTGTGCACCTTTCTCTTCCACACTTTTCCCTTCCACTTAACTTTCTATTAATGTGCTTTGATACAGCACTTTGGGAACATCCAACTTCTTTTGCAATTACCTTTTGAGGCTTTCCCTCCTTATGGAAGGTGTCAATGATGGTTTTCTGCACAACTGTCAGGTCATCAGTCTTTCACATGATTGTGATTCCTACTGAACCAAACTGAGAGACAATTTAAAGGCTCAGGAAACCTTTGCAAGTGTTATGGCTTAATTAGCTGATTAGAGTGGGACACTTTGAGCCTAGAATATTGCACCTTTTCATAATATTCTAATTTTCTGAGATGGTGGATTTGGGGTTTTCATGAACTGTAAGCCATAATCATCACAATTATGACAAATCACGGCTTGAACTATCTTGCTTTGCATGTAATGAGTCTGTCTCATATATTAGTTTCACCTTTTAAGTTGCATTGCTGAGATAAGTGAACTTTTGCACGATATTCTAATTTTTCGAGTTTGACCTGTATATCAAGAACAAATATATTAACTTCAAGTATGTACAAATTGAGTCTAAACTGATAGATCTTGGGATTGTGTGTGAAACACTGCAAAAATACAAACTACACATCAGAAATAATTAAGCCAAGTGTAATTAAGCCAGGCGTAAAACTACTACATGTGGAATATCATGCAGAGATGTGGTTAACCCACCAAGGAAAATACATTGTTGGGCTAGATAGAAAAAGTGAAAGGCTATAAAAATGAAAAAGGGATGGGTTATGTCAGGGGTGTCCAAACTTGGGAACTTTAAGATTTGTGGACTTCAACTCCCAGAATTCCCCAGCCAGCCATGCTGGCTGGGGAATTCTGGGAGTTGAAATCCACAAGTCTTAAAGTTCCCAAGTTTGGACACCCCTGGGTTATGTCAACAATGAGAAAAAATATGTCAAGGCACTAGTGTTCCTAGAGTAATGAATATTCTTCCCCATTTTAGTGTATGTGTGTATATATATATATATGTAAACATTTATTCATTCATTCATTCATTTGTATCCTGCTTTTATTATTTTTACAAGTAACCCAAGGTGGCGAATATATCCAACACATTTTCCTTCTATTTTCCCCACAACAACAACCGTATGAGGTGAGTTGGGCTGAGAGATAGCGACTGACTCAAATTCACCCAGTTGACGTTCGCAACTACGGTGGGATTTGAACTCGAGGTCTTCTGCTTTATAACCTGGTATCTTAACCATTTAAAAAGTATTTCAAACCTTGTCCAGAACTTGAAGATTCCACAAGAACAATTCATGGCCACATTATCACACAATTAAATTAGTGTGATGTGTGTTATGTAGGGCTGCCTTTAAAGGCCACTGGAAAGCTGCAATTTGTACAAAATAAAATGCTTAGATGCTGCCAATAGGCAATCTGAAGGGCTGAGTTTGGCCTATAAAGCCAGGGGTGGGATTCTACCAGTTTGAACCAATTTGGGCAAACCGGTAGCTCCGACGATCAGTTCCCCCTCCCTCCCGCACTTTACTGACCTATATCCTCTCAGCTGAGTCACACAGCAGAGGGATTGCCCCACCTCAGCTGTGACACTCCCCAGCAAAAATGCAGAAGGTAAGTTTTCTTAAAACTGCAGACACATGCAGTGCGCATCAGGGGCTTGTGCGATCACTGAACCAGTAGTTAAACCAGTAGTTAAACCAGCAGGATCCCACCACTGTATAAAGCCATTTGTGTTTTGTGCCAATGTATCCATAGGAGATGAGCAGATGGAGCACAAGGGCAAGTTAAACACATCATCAGTCGAGAGTCCCTTACATTCCCACAAGAGGCCTAAGTCCAGCTTGCCGTGAATTCCATTGACTCTCATCTAGCGCCAATTTGGTTTGACCATTAGTAGATCAGATTCTTGTGTATAGGTAGCATCAGTGGTAGGTTGCAGGTGGTACACCGTTCTGGTTCTGTGCTCCGGAGGGCCCACATGCCCATCTGCACTCCTTACCTGTTCTTTAAAGGCTTCGGCACTTCCGCGCACACGCATGGCACGTATAGAGCCTGTGCAATGCTCCGCCAAGCAGCTGGAGCATTGCGGAGGCTTGCGGAGGCATCGCTGGAAGGTAAGTCACATGTGTGCGCTGCACGTGTGTGTGTGCGTGCGCATGCCACACGCTTTCATGTGGAGGACGCCGGGCCCCGTTGCAAACCGTACCGGGCATCCGGAATCCACCACTGGGTAGCATGTAATAAACATTTAGTATCTTGAACTCAACTTCTGACATTAATCTGATATACCGTATTTATTCGAGTATAATGCGCAAAATTTTGTACCAAAAAAAGGAATCAAAGTTTGGGTGCGCGTTATAAACGAGGGCTGGGGTGGGGTGGCAGTGGCGGCCGGTCCATTGAGGGCGCAGGCGAATTGTAAATTGTAAATTTCCAGACTGCAGCCTCGATCCCGGCCTCAGGCGGCGCCGCGCCGTGCTCAATAGTCGCAACTCAGCTGCCTGCCGCCTTTCCCCTCCTTTGTCTCCCAGCCGGGGCGGCCCGCCGCCGAGTTGCGACTATTGCCGCCGCTGCTGCCGCCGTTCAAAGGACCCGCCTCTCACCCTCTTCCTCCAGTCGGCAGGAGGAAGAGGGTGAGAGGCGGGTCCTGTGAACGGCGGCAGCAGCGGCGGCAATAGTCATGGCCGCATGTGTTCAACAACGTTTTTTTGTCAATTACAATGCTTGGTGTGAAACAAAATTTTATACCAATTTTTAATCGAAAATTAGGGGGTGCGCGTTATACACGTGTGCGCGTTATACTCGAATAAATACGGTACTAATGGTCAAATCAAATTGGCACCAGATAAGGAACAACAGGATTCACGAGTGGCTGGATTTAGATCTCTTGTGAGAATATAAGGACTCTACACTGATGATGTGTTTAACCCTGTCCTTGGGCTCTGCCTACTCATCTCCTACAGCAGAGGCGTCAAACTTGCATCGCCACAGAGTTGTCACATGACATATTGGGACT
The DNA here is from genome assembly GCF_964273705.1 of Natrix helvetica. Lineage (NCBI taxonomy): Eukaryota > Metazoa > Chordata > Lepidosauria > Squamata > Natricidae > Natrix > Natrix helvetica. Next base: position 285,038,411 of record NC_138548.1, read on the forward strand.
TTCTTCCCCTTGGCTAAACTGGGCATGGGCAGTGCGTGACAGATCTGGCCTGTTGGTCGCGGGTTTGACAGCTCTGTCCTACAGCGTCCTTAGAACTGCATTCTCCCATTAAAACCGATCTACTAGAACATAGCTGGAAAACCTCTTGAGGATCTAGATTTTCATAATATTGTGTGTGTGTGTTTTTATTCAAAGCCCTGAGAGGTGTATTTTTCTATAATGGCTCCAACATTGTAGAACAGTCCCTTGCTTCCAATTAAAAACTGAATTGAGCCAGAAACTTTTGGTTGTTGATATCATATTTCTGATGTTAGTTTCTTATTGTGTGTTTATGTGTGCGTGGGGATAAGCTAGCATGAGTTATGAGAATAGTAGTGAGGTTGATTATAATTTAGGTTTTGCATGACCTTACCATGCATGCCTTTATCATGTAGATTTTAGTGTCGGGGTGTTGCTGTTGTTTTAGTATTCTTGCACATATTTTACGTATTAAATATGTTATATTTTGTTTTAATTTTATTGTATGCTGCCATTGGTCTTATGGAATTGGCAGTATAAAATCTGAATAAATTTGGGACTTTATTATCATTTGAACTATTTTTGTTCAGTATAATAAAAAAATATAATAACTTTGTTCAGTATAATAACTATTCCTCCTTATTTGAAATGTAGTCTATAAATTTGTACTATGCACACAACACATTTGAGATCTTCATTCCTGCTTTTGCCTTGTGACAAGAGCATATGAGCATTCTCACAGAAGTATGAATGAAGAATTGGCAGGGATAAGTTAATTTTTTAAAAAAAGCAGGAAAAGAATTACTACAGGTTTTTTTGCTGTTGTATGGCTTTTTATGAAAACCTAGTTGGTCACCATGGAAATCAAGATCCTGGATTTGGTTTTGCCCAATCTAGCAAGATCCTTATGTTCTTACAGTAAATTTATTATTGATTTGCTGGCTGAAAAACCTGCTGTCAGGAACATTAGCTTAGCTAGTGGCAACAGCTGGCAACTAATGATAGGTTATTCAGAATTCTCTAATTATCCAGAGTTTGTGTGAACTGCTTCAGAACCATTGGGGACTCATTTTGTATGAGTCTAGATAGTTGAACAAATGAATGCAATCATATTTCAATATTGTAATAAGCTATAAATTTACAGCTGGAAAGATTCCAATGAGTCATTGAGTACAGCCTGCTGACCTGAGGACATTTTCCTCATTGCTCTGGGACTCTTTATCAGAGAAAAGCAAGATTTTAAAAGTGTAAATAATTCATTTAGCAAGAGAGATTTCTAGCATGAGTCTAGGGGGCTGGTTTAGTTCTATATGCTAATCAGTAATCATTTGATGTGATCACCTTTCTGGCTTCTTAAACAAGGCATCCTATTTACTCAATGCATCTCTTGTTTTTCTTCCTAATCTTTCTGTGAACACTCCCTATCTGAAACTGTCTTACTTACCCAGTATAGATAATTTAACTGCAAGAGTGCTTGCCTTGAAAGAGCCTTCTTAAAGATTAATTTGATGCTGTCTTGAAAGACATTTGACACAGTCATGTAAATCATAGCATTATATCCATTCTAACAGAACCCTACCTTTACTTACATAAAGTAAGTAACCCTACATAAAACATTGAGATAATGCATTTTGGATCTTATGCAAGTCCACTTTGTATATAGTGTGAATATACTCCAAAGTTCTCCAGTCATTAAGATTCCAACGGAAGACATTTTAAAAGAAAGAAAGTGATTTTTACCTTTTCTCAAGATTACTTTAGAAAGCCTTTTTCACCTTTGCCCATATTAAAAAAAAAATCAATTGGAACACCTTTTAAATTAACCCATATCTTGATTTGTTGATAAATAAAAATGTTTATTTTTTAAAAAAATTAGATCAATCCTTCAATACACAGCCAATTTAGAAATATAATTACTGAACAAAAATAATGTCCATGATAAATACTTTGCACGGCAGAAGAGCCTGGGAAGATATTAACTCAATCTGTTTTTCCCTCTTGTTTCTAGCGTGCCAAATATAAATTTAGAACATTCTTTTGCTTTCTCAACCTCAAGTGTATTTGTCTTATATAACATAAAGAGCTGCATTGCCAGCTTCTTTGACCATGCAAATAATAGCATATGACTGTAGGGCAATTTTCTCCAACCTGATGTTTTGCAAGTACTGTATATTAACCTTGCTGTTTGTTAATTATGGGGATTGTGGTCCAAAAATATAAAGGACAACTGGTAGGGAAAAGCTGTCATACACCCAATTATGTCATCGGCATCCACAGTCGCTAAATTTCATCAAAATGACCGGCACAAGCATTCTGACATCATGACGCATGTTCCACATTATATGCTTGCAGTGACATACTCCAAGTATGTAAGAGGCACAACATCAGCCATTGCATACATTACATCATCTGCTCCCTTCCGCTGTCCCCACTGACATCAGAGAGGAAAATACCAATCTTTGAAACATCCAAGCAAAAAGAATGCTATGAGAGAATAACAGAGCCAAGCCTATCCACTTGACTAGAGGACTAGGTTTCCATCTTAAGTCTAGCGGGATTTAGAAGCTCATAATGGTGTAAAATTAAAACTTTTTTTTCTCCAAATAATATGTTTTGTTACGTATTTGAAATAGCATGAGGAGGTCACGACGTTGACTATTTCTCAAAATAATAAATCCTTGTAGATAATGCCAATGATGGCTTATCCAAAATTAAATCCTAATCCCTTAGTTCCTTAAATATTCTCTTGTTACACATTTCACAACAGTGGGTTCTCAGTTTAAGGACTAGGATATATGTAGCCGATACAGATGTGTATGGATGTACATTCATGATGTAAATACGCAATTCTTTGCATTTTACAGAAGACAATCTCTAGCAATGTCCTACATACGTTATCGCAGGACAATTCCATAAGCTCGCCTCACGTTAAGTTCATCCCCTCCACAAAATTCTATTGGTTTGACCCTCCTTGCTAAGGATTTGGGCATTTGCAATAAGATTGAATAATATGTGAACCAATAGCTAGATGACATTAACAAGACCAAAATACTATGGGATATTTAGGGCAATAGACACACAGTATTTAGGTGCAGATCTGCAAAGATAGATTCTTCCTCGTGCAACTTATATCTCCCACCTGCCTGCTCCCACCCTCACACCCACACATCATAAACAGCAACATTTCATTGCCATGAAAACATCCAACTGTCCCTGGGCTCTTCCATGGCAATAACATTCTTTTGCTTCTCCATCTCCCACCTGTGCTAGGATAAAGTAAGAGACAAATGGAGGCTACACCACACCCTGTTGTCCATATATATTCCTGAGTGAACTAATAAGAGAGTGAATGAGGATCCAAGCAGAAAGAGAGAGAAAACAAAACACAAATGGTAATAACACTTTGGTGGCCACCCAAAAAAAAAGACTTTTTGAATCACTATTGCAGAACTCAAAATGCTGCCCACTTTTTTTCTTTCTGAGCCATGCGCCATTGACACATTGCTCTGTTGCACATACTCTTATGCACATTCTGCCTAATTCCTGCCCAAACGACCCTTGCAAGTAATATCACAGGAGAGTTAGTCCACATGTAGAAATCACCTAACAAACTGAGCTTGACTTTTTCCCAGGTGCACATTAAAGGAAAACAATGCTTAAGAATGCTTGTTAAGGATTGGAATGAAATATATGTCTCCATTTATTGTAGAGACCTGCTCATTGACTCATCTACCATCTACCCATGTATGATTTAATCACCAAAATGTATGTGAATATAAATATGAGGTTGGTGAAAAAATGTAAACTAGTAATATCTAAACCATTCGATTTTATCAACTTTTACGAAGTTGACTTGTATGGAATTTGGCACACTTTATCTTGGTCCTTTATTTACATTGACATGCGCTAATAAAAGAATTAAATGTCCTCGTCTCCGGAATTTTTGTCCTGCATATATATTTTTTTTCAGTTTGGTTTGTTGTATAAATTGCATATACCTAAGTACTTCCACACAAATGCATGTATGGATGCAAAGTAGCAATGTGTGTTCTTAGAGAAACAGAGCATCCACATATTCAAATCGAAATGCATATTTCCATAATATTTTGCAAACACACAACAAAAAATGCAAACCTACAACAGAAAAGTTAAAACAAAGGAATACATTTATAGATGCACAGTGAAAATAGCAAATGCATCAGAAAATACATACATGATTCCAAAAACAGGGGGGGGGGGAGTATACAAGTACTCAGGCATCATTTAAAGAGTCAGAAATTCTGCCCGTATTGAAAATAGAACATAAAGAATTATGTGCTATAGCCTTATAAAGATGCATTATAAAGAATGAAATACATATAATCCCAAACACTGTCTCCCTAAAGCCATACACAGCTCTTGATTAGCTTCCCAGAAATTTAATCAAATAAAGTGACTTTGTACTTGCTTCACTGAGAGTAAACAGTATCATAATACAAACTCACACATATTCTTATGCACACAGATATAGGCTTGGACAAACACATGTGCTAACTAACAGTACAACAGAAGCTTGTGTAATTGTGCATGCAAAAACGAGACTGGAAATATGCAAAATTAAACACATAGACCCATCTGTTTGTTGCAATGTTGCAGCACCCAACTAGCGTGCTCTCTTGCACTGACTTGGGTGCTTTTACCCAGAGATTTCAAGGTGGCTATATCATTATGTCACAAGGAGTAGGTTTTTTTAAAAAAATGCAATGGGACAGGGGTTGACCATTCCCAGGGAAGAGAGTGCCATTGTTTGGAAGTTGCTCTTGTTAGACAAATGAAGCATAAACTTCTCCCAAATTCACAACATGACAGAATTGTTATACAGGACCATAGATCCCTTGTCCTCTCTGGCTGGGACAGCTCAGAACTACTGGCTGAACCAACAAGCATTCCAATAAGAGAACAGTGTCATCAAGCAGTTGTAACCTTCCCATGCTTATTTCCACTGCCTTAATTTTAACAGCAGGCTAGTAATGTTTGATTTTTTCTCTCTCTCCTAGTGCACTCTTTCTGCTCTCTTTAGTGCCTGCATTTCCCCGCTTTCCTATGAGTTTGTGGCTGTTATTCACTACATTCCCTCATCTGTGCCTTGAGATACAAACTGCACTTATTCCGATCAAGGTTTCTAACCACCCCCATTTTTGCACAACTCAACATTTGCTATTAGATTAAACACAGCTGTTGTTGCTGCTGTTGTTTTTCCCCAGATCTTTCTCAAACTTACTTCCCCAGCTCTTCGAAGAGCTGATATTCTTCTGTAAACCGGTTGCAGGTGATGGTTGCCATCCTGGATGGTGACTGTCTCTCCTGGTGTGAAGTTTAACACTGGCACCGTTGCTGCCTCGAGCACACAAGTTCTCCTTTTGCTCTTTGCTCCTAGTGCTGTTTGCCTCTCGGAGGTAAATAAGTGAATATGTATGATTGACAAGCCTGGAGATAATGATGAGGGCAATTTGTCTTCTCAGTCTCCCAAGCCTTCGTCAGCATCCAGTTCTCCATAGCAACCACCTCCGGAACGCCCTGGTTCTGTTGCCCGGGTAACTACTTCCCAAACACCTGCTCTGCTTGCCGCTTCTGCAGCTCTCTTACGCCCTGAGTCTGCGAGTGGGGAAGCTGCATTTTGAGCTGGACAAGAGGTGGCTTGAAGGAAAAGGCTTTTGGAAACAACAAGGCAAAAAAAGTCAATATTAAAATACAATTAGATCACACAAGTAAGAATTAATTAGGTCAAAAAGATTACTATGGAAACAGCAGTTTCCACATTGCAGGACGGTATTCGGAAAGACAGGATGTTGTTGCCCTGGTAACTGCATCTTTTACTCCAGAAAGACAGGTGTTGCCGGGTTGCCTGGCAACTATTCTAAGGTTTAAGGAAACAGGATGCTTCCTTCAGTCACAGCTTCTTAGGAAAGATGGGATAAGGGCTGTTTCTGTCGCTTCTTTTTGGTATAACTTAAGGTAATTAGAACTAAATTCTTTTAAAGATCTTCTAGTGGTTCTGTGGCTTTGGGAATAAATGAAATATAGCAGAAAGTGTCAGTGTTTCTCAAATTCCAATAGAGGGAGCAGCTAAAACTAAAGTTGATCTAGATTCTGAAAAATCTTCTGGAATGCAGCTACTGAGCTTTATTCCCAATGGAGTATCTGGCCCAGATTTCTTACACTTTCTGTTTTGGCACTTGTTTTGTTTTTGAATCGCTCCATGTGAAAGAGTTCATGATGCACTTGTTAGTTATATGCAGCTTCTATTACGGAAAAGAACCCAGATGGAAAGACATACTGTCTAGCAGACATCAATCCCTAAGTGGGAGTGATTGTGAATTATGGATTAGTTAAGGATCCTGAATAGTATGCAACAAATCGATAGTCTGACATTAACTTTAAAATCTTGCTTCAAAACAGTTCGGAATGGAATGATAGAAACTATTCACAGATAAAGGCTTGGCTTTAATAATGCTGGGTAGGGAAAATTATTATACATGCTCAAGTGTTCCTCATTTTTCTATGAATGAAGGAAATTCTGCCAAGTTGGATAGAAAATGTTTACGGTACTTATTATTTGTTTTTACATTTTTCTAATGTTCTTGTTAGGGTATATGTTGTTCTTTCATCATAATTATGAAAACACATTAAAAGAAAATAAATCTGAATTGCAAGAATCTTTCATTTCTTGCAATTGCACACAAGTATTTCTTCTATTATGAAGTACATTAAGGTGGCTGGGTTATATAGAGACTGAATGAGGACTGAATCCCAACTAGGAAGGAAGAGTCAGTGGGACAGAAGAAGGAGAAGAATAGAATTTTGTGGCTGGACAGACTTGATGAGGACTTCAAACAAAAAAGATTAAATTGGGAGGACAAAAAGTGTTGTCAGCCCATGGACATATGCTGGTCCCTTATACAATGATGCAAACATAGAAAGTTTTGGAGAGGTATGAGCCAACATGGCTCAGTGGTTAGAGTACAGTATTGCAGGCTGACTCTACCCACTGCTAGGAGTTTGATCTGACTGGCTCAAGATTGCCTCAGTATTTCATCCTTCTGAGGTCAGTAAAATGAGGGCCCAGATTATTGGGGGCAATATGCTGACTCTGGAAACCGCTCAGAGCGTGTGGTAAAACACTTTGGCGTTGTGTATACAAGTCTAAGTGCTATTGCTATAATGAATATACAAACAAATACATGCTCCTTGTTTTATTTAATGAAGTAAAATGAAGCAAAGTGCTGAAAAAAATAACAAGAGCTGAAAAATATAAAAATGCAATTACAGAAAAATAAATTCCACATATACGCCCTTATATATGGATGCAAATCCATATATTTGCATATATGGATGCAAATATGTAAGATATTTCACATAACAGTTTCATTAAAGGAAAGCATCTTTCACTGTAAATGTCCTTGCATAATCTTTGTCTACTTCTGCCAACCTAGCAGTTCGAAAGCACATAAAAATGCAAGTAGAAAAATAGGAGCCACCTTTGGTGGGTAGGTAACAGCTTTCCCTGCGCCTTTGGCATTTAGTCATGCTGGTCAGATGACCATGGAGACTTCTTCGGACAGCGCTGGCTCTTTGGCTTTGAAACAAAGATGAGCACTGTCCCCTAGAGTCAACTAGCACATGCGTGTGAGGGGAACCTTTACCTTTAATCTTTGTCTATAGAAATCTCAAGTGTTTTTTTCTAGTAAGACCAGTCTATCAGGCAACCTGGTCTATCCAATTATGGGATGGAAATACTGCTTCCACTTTCGTCTTTCAGCCCCAATCCAGGAGCCTTCACAGGCAGTCACTTTCATGACAAACTATTTTTGTGTTGAATTTATGTTTTACCAACAAAGAAATAAAGCAAGGCTAGATTTGTTTCAAGCTATTTAGCTCTCATCAGCTAGCCATACCCTTCTGCATACTATGTAGATATATTAACCTCTAAGCCACCGGCTCTCCTCACTTTGTTGACCATACCAGGGGAGAGATTAAGTGTTTTTTCCAGTGAGACCAGTCTATCAGGGCACCTGATCTACCTAATTATGGGACGGAGCATACTATAGAAATCTCATTTATAGAGTGGAAGTAACATCATATCTTTGACCCAATGAATAATTTGGGTCGTATATTTGTTTTCCGATGTTGAAAAGCTAATCTTTTAGCAATAATCAAGACAAATTTTGTTGTCCTGCTGTACCTAATCCCAACCCATTGGGAAGGCCACTTTCTTCTGCTACACAGAAAAAGTGGCATTTGATACTTTTGGTGGTGTACACCATGCTGATTCACCTACATTTCATTTCATTGTGGCAAATGCTTTGTGCCAATTCGCTACTGTGCTCTATGGCAGGAACAACCCCCTTCCCTATGGTTACTGGTCACTGGTCACTGCTTCCATGGTGAAAGATTGCAATGGGGAGGGGGATTCCTTCTTTTGACAGATTCAGCTGTGACACAATGTCATAGTGAAATAGAAACCTTTAAAATCAGGTAAAAATGATCATCCTTCTACTACTTTGCCCTTTTAGACAGAAAAATTGTACAACTGTGAACGTTTCCTTCCTATCCTACTGGTACCAGAAACAAAGACATCAAGTAAAAAGGGGGAGTGAAAATCTAGGGTTTCAACCAAGTTGTCTAACAGTGGGAACTGCATGTTCTCAAAGGCCTGCTCATAGACATAAAGCATTATTTGCTGCATTTCCCTGAAATGGGAGGGATGAAATACAGAGGAATTAACCCATCAAAATCCATCATGATGATTAAAGCAGAGGAAAGTATTAACATTTGAAAAGGGATGCCTTAAAGTAATTTCATTTCTAGTCAGTTCATGCCCAGAAATGCAAAATACATAATTCTGCATTGCAGAAAAGCCCTACCTCATATTTTCCATATAAGCCCTGCATTGTAACAGGTGCAAAATCAATACAATGAACATTAATATTTTCAAAACAAGATTCTACCTGTTATGGATACATTGATAAGCTTGAAACTTATAAATAATGACTTTGTGATGAATGGTGGGAAAGATGGAGCTGAAAATTGTGGCTAAGAACAGGGAACTGACAAGCAGATAAGCCCCTTCGATCCTTCTGGACAAAGAAAGGATGTGAGATTGCCCAGGCTGCACTCCATATATTTGTTTCTCACAAGGAGACTTCAAGGAGTAGTCACTGGAGGGTGGGAGACGACATAGCCAAAGGAATTTGCCATACTTAGTCCAGCTGCAATTGGAGCCTTTAAAGGGATTTTTTATTGTACTTACTTTACTAATCACTTTTGGAAATTGCATATGGCTACTTTAAAGAGGTACACATTTAAAATGACAAAGTTAGAACACCAGGGGAGTACCTTCCATCTTTAATATAAGAAAATGAAACTTTCTTTATATGTTCTAAGAATTCAAAATAAACAGCAAAAAGCAAGACAAGGTTTTGGCTATAGAAAGTTTTAAACAGATTAATGGGTCTGTAAACATATGGACATTGGACTTGGAATATTCAGACTTTAAAATTAAGTATAAAGATTACACATATTTTTGTTGGAAAGAAAATGTATTTTTAATATTGGAGACATAACAAGATAACTTGTAATGGCATTCAGAGACATTTTTGAGGAATTTGCATCGGTTCTTGAATTATTGATGTCAGCTGTGTTGTCTCTTCTTAGGAACAGTCTATTCCCAGATAAAGCTGTTATAGAAAAGGATTTGCAACAAAATCTATCTGAGAATGTAAATTTGTCATTAACATACAAAAAAAAAATCAGGTGAGGCTTTTAGAAATAAGAAAATAGGAATGCCAATTCCAAAGAATAATTGGAATAATTCTTCTTGCTGGACATACAAAAGAAGCATTTTAAAGATTAGAAGAAATTTTAGACAAAGATAAACTATTATCTGAATGGATTAAAGAGCAAGATTGTTTTACCCAAAAGAAAGGAACACAAAGCTGGTTCATTCAATCCAAATTAAAATGGAATGTGTTACTTCGGATGGTTCATTTTGGACTTGTTGACATCTGAATTGGAAAAATGTTTTCTATTGGATTTATTTACGGTTAACGTGCTTTTTTCCTCACAGTCACTCCATGTGTCCCAATCTGACAGTATCTAAATTGATTTAGTGTTTAATTGTCTTTTCACTTAAATAAGGGTTCTTTGTGAACTTGCTGTCTTTGAAGGAGATATTTCCCCTCTTTATCATGTTATATTTCAGCCTTTTGTTTATATTAGAATACTAGGACCACTTTAAGCCTTTCAAAACTGAGTTTGCTTACAGTTAACAGTTGAGATATGGAATAATGAGTATTGCATTTGTTAATTAATGTTACTATTTTAGGGTTCTGCTTGGACTGCTAATACCTGGACTAGAGGAGATGGTATTTATTGGATTTGCCTATAATTAAGAGTGGAATTATGTGATGAAGAATTTTATATCTGTTAATTACGGTAAGAGGAGGTAAAAAGATAATGAAATTATTTATACTTCTCATGATAAGGTGTAGTCACTTTCTTTGGGTTTCCCCGCCGCCGCTGCTCCCCCCCCCTCTTGTTTACTTACATCTTTCATTTCTTCCATTTTTCCTTTCTTATTAAATTTGCATCATATTTTAATATTGTAATGTAAACTTTTAATACAATTATTTTTTTAAAAAGATAAACTTGACACTTTTGTGCCCGTATCTGTTAAAAATACTCAAGTTAGTGAAGTAAATTTCCATTAAGACCTAACCTAAGTCTTTCTCTGCATAACATCCTTTCCATAATCAACAATCTGATTACATATATACATATACATATAAATATACGCATACGCATACGCATACGCATACGCACATACATACATACATACATACATATATATGTGTGTGTGTTTTCGTAGATTTTCACGGGTGTAGGTATGCTGGTCTTGTTGTATTCGGGTCTTTTCCCATGTAAGATTGAGATTGTCTTGGCAACGTTTCAGCGAGGTCTCACTTGCCATTGTCAGGCTGGGTTTTGGGCTTAAAGCATTTATTTATTTATTTATTTGATTTGATTTCTAGACCGCCCCCTCTCCCCGAAGGGACTCGGATCTGCCATCTTTCTATAAATCTTGGTGGGTTGGTGTGGAGTGCTGGCTTTGTTTCAGTAAGTGGAATTATTGTTCATGTGGTTGTAGCATGATTGGTAAATTGGTGCTGATTGGTGCTGGCTGTGTGTCCATTATTGTTTCGTGTTGTAACTTCCTGCAGCTTTAAGGTGATGGAAAAGGGAGGAAGTGGCCACCATGTGGTCATCCACTGGCACTTCCTCCCTTTTCCAACACCTTAAAGCTGCAGGACATGAAATTAATTTTGAAGGACCAGGTTAATCTCCAAAACTGAACACTTCAACAAGAGAATAATTATGGAAGCTATCAAAATAGAGAAACACCCCCACCACATGAATAAATGTGATGGTACCTCCCACCTACCAGACATCGGGAAACCAGCCCTAATCAACAAACGAGCCCCACCCACCACCCATGCCGTTAGAACATGAAACAACAATAGACACACAGCCAGCACCAATCAGCACCAATCTACCAATCATGATACAACCACACGACCAATCATTCCACTTACTGAAACAAAGCCAGCACTCCACATACCCCCACCAAGATTTATAGAAAGATGGCAGCTCCGATCACACTTTAATCCCAAAACCCAGCCTGAAGATAGCGAGTGAGACTTCGCCAAAACGTTGCCAAGACAGTCTCAATCTTACATGGGAAAAGACCCAAATACAAGACCTGTATGTGTGTGTGTGTGTGTGTGTGTGTCTATAAGAAGATTATAGATTAATATGATCAATCAGATCAACAGGATTTGATCTATTCAGCATCCTGTTTCTGATATATACCATCCAATGAGTTTGAAAAAAGGTTAGAACCCGACTATGAAGACCATAGTTCTATTTTGTGATTCTTCTGCAAGTAACTTTCAGTGGCAAGGGAGAAATAATAAACTTTGCTTTATTATAGAAACACACAAGAAATGTCATTGTGAAAATTTATGGGAGGCCCGAAAGAAGATCATAAATGCAGTAACACTGTTCAGCACCCTTTATATTTTCAAAAAGAAGAAGAAGAAGAAGAAGAAGAAGAAGAAGAAGAAGAAGAAGAAGAAGAAGAAGAAGAAGAAGAAGAAGAAGAAGAAGAAGAAGAAGAAGAAGAAGAAGAAGAAGAAGAAGAAAATTACTAGAAGGGCTATGTCAGGGAACATATTAAGAAGCAAAGATGAATCTTCTCTTAGTCTATTTAATGTATACATAAGATCAGGTTCATTTGGTGAGCATATTATATCAGTTTTCTTATTCCATGATACCAATCACGAAGCAACCATGTGAAACCAAGAAAGTTTGCTCTTGATCTAACATTTATTAGGAAGTCATCCTGATTCAATCCTGGAATTTAGAAAGAATTCCAAACAATGTCATTTTCATTTCTAATTCTCCCATATTCCCCACGCTTTATCTTCCTTCTTTCCTTCCTCATTCCTTCCTTCCTTTTTCTTTGGCAAGATTGAGCAAGAGGAGGAGAGATTAATGAGTGATGCAAGAGGATATTTTTTTTCTGTACCTGTGACGTATTAGAATATTTTCAACTGGAATTCTGTGGTGATTTGCATGGACAGGAGTGTGTATGTGTAATTGCTTGTACTTATTCGGTGGTTTGCACATACTTACTCTGCAGTTTGTTGTGAATGGTGCAGCTGGTAATAAGCTTTTCTGTACCAGCACGGCTGGCTGGCTGCCAGCCAAAGAGTAAATTACCAGGCTATAAATCTGTCACAGGCTATAGATAAGTAGCTTCAATCTCTTCCACACACTAGGTGACAGGGGGGGCGGGGGGGGACCTCCCATTAGATCTGAGAAAAGACTGTACAGTCCTTGTAGCCCAACAGGCAAGGCAACAATCTAAGCGAGCAATTAGGGAACAAATCCAAAGGAAAAAGAAGAAATAAGATGAGATGAAGCCCAAAGTCCAATGCACAGCAAGGCAGATTATTTTCTTAAACCAGTTTCTCAGTCTTGGCAACTTTAAGGTGCATCTGGCTGGGGGATTCTGGGAATTGAAGTCCACACATCTTAAACTTGCCAAGACTGAGAAACACTATCTTAAACTCTCAGAGCAGAGGTACAGATGTTATATTATCTCTTGTTCCCATTTACAGAGTTTTACAGATTGTACAATTATGGGGTTGTACATTGTAGCATTGACTTCACCCAAGAATAGCTTCCCTCTCCACTCATTCCTCCAGGTAGGCCATGCTCTAGATTTCCTCTTTTAAATCTTTCCATCTTATCGGACCTCAGAAGTGTGCCTTTTGCCCTGTGGACCAATACCCTCCATCCCCATCCAATATGCTACAGTCCCCACTTCTGATTGACTTTTGACAAGCCATTAAGACCTGGCTTTTTCTCTTGGTGTTTGGATCCAGTCTGCAGTCTTTCAGTTGTTTAATTATTAGAGTCAGTTGCCATTTTATGTTTCATATATTGGGTAGCTTTTTTCATGTGATGGGATGGGGGTGGCCGTTGTTGTTGGCTTTTTGCTGTATGCCACTTAATGTCATTCTAGTCTGAGTTGAGCAGCCTTATAAATCTGAACAATAAACAAATCTTTTATGACCAGAATCTCTAGTTCCAGGACCACTCTTGATTGTTACAATGAGTAACCAAAGAATCAGGTTCTGGTCACATTGCCTGCAGCTGCAGCCCCCAGAAGCTGTTGATGAAATATGCAAAGGATACAGGAATAGGCCAAATGGCACCCCCAACTCCAGTAATAAAAAATAGAGCAAAAAGTGCTACACACACACACACACACACACACACCAATATCCTTGTCAACAGAAGCAGCAGAAAATATGTAATGCAGACTTGGACAGAGAACCAGAAACTCATGGTATCTGGCTGTCTCCCAGTTTAAATTGATGTACTGGGCAGAACACTAGCGCCAGATGTATAAGAAGCCTAGCTACGAAGGTAGATCCCTCCACAGAAACCAGGCGCCTGATCTTTCCTGTGGTCCAAATGAAATGGCCATGTGCCTAGTGACCCAATGCCTTATAGAAGCTGGCCAGATCTCAGCCCCTGACTGCATTATTCTCTGAGAAAGGATCATAAATCATGTTGCTGTGAAAATAGGGAAATATAGAAACACTACTTTAACGAGTATTAAATGATGAGCTAAATAATGCTTTAAGTGGTTTCTGCTGTGGGATGAACTGAAGGCAAAAATCACAAGAATCTGTCATTTAAAAGTAATCCTGGGTGACCTTTGTGCTGTGATTAAAGAGGTTTGAGAATAATTGGAATATACTAGAAGCTGAAATATAACTACTACTACTTTTGGCTACTGTAATTAGTAGTTTGGCTCATTGTAGTTTGAAAGAGCTGTAGTTATTGGGCAAAGTTTTGACCACTTGTTCATTTATTTAAAAAAAATACTTAATTTTGGGCTCTTGTGTATGTGGCTACAATTCTTCCCATTTCAGCACAGCAATCATCCTCATGGAAAGGGACACGGAAAGGGTTACTCGGTGTTCCTCAACACTCAATGCAATTTGTCTCCACCCACAAACATGTGGATGAATCAGGTCAGATTAGAGAAGCACATTATTACAGTCATCTCAACATGTTCCCTGGTAAATTCAAACACCTTTACCCAGGTTTTGGAGGAAGACTCTTTCAGGATCAGAACATTGACTGATTCATTGGCCGTGGATTGGGGAAATTGTTTAGCAACAGCTCCTTTGACAAAAAAATAAGGCTAGACAGCACCTGAACAGCCTAGTTATAACAAAGCATAGATTCCATTTGTCTGCCTCTCTTACATAGCTACCTCAACAGTGACTAATAAAGGTTGCTTGTTTAAATGCCACTGAATAATGTTGAGAACAATTTGTGGGCAAATGGCAGGAGAACTCACTTAGGTCTTGAAATTTCAAGTAATGGATGAACAGAAGATTTATTCTGCTGGGTTAGAACAATGGATACTTAACCATAATGGTGTTTTAGCTGAATCAGAGAGATACACAAGGAAGAGCCTTTCTGATAAAGGATGTACGCATAGATGCCTTCTTGGTTTTTTTCTTTCATTATTTTGTCTGTTTTTTAAAAAGGACTTATTTTCTACTGAAGTATTTTTTAAAAAATCAATTACACTAATTTCTCTAAATCGTGCAATTCAAAAGGATTTTGGAAGCCGCCAAGTCCATTTTTTTGATCCGGGATTTAGCACGCCAGATGCACTCATATCTGTTCAGTCTCTGCTTAAATATGTCCAGTCTAAGCAATTTGATCCATTGTCAAACAGCTTTCCCTGCTATGAATTTTTTTCTTAATGTTTAATTGAGATTTATTAGCCTGCCATTCCTACCTGCTGTTTCAAGTCCTCCTCTCTGGAAATCAAGCAAATACATCCCATCTCCTGTTAACACCAATCTTTTAGTAATACTTGTTAATTTTTTCTTGGACTAAACATAATTAGCTCTCTAAATCATGGACTTCTTTCCAGGCATCTGACTGGCCACACTTAACAGGCTTCCGTTTTGTGGGCAGTCTTTCAAAATGTACTTTCCAGAAGTAGACATGGTCTTGGCCAATGAAGAATAGAATGGACTTGAAAGTCCTGTTCAAAGAAGGATTGCCACTGTGCCCTTCCCATGAAAAATGAGCATTCATGGAAATACTTATGGATATTCAAAGAAGTCATGTGTCAGTCGACAATATATTGGGAGTTCTTAGAATCACAGGGTTGAAAGGAACTTGGAGATCTTCTAGTCCCCTGCCTAGTGCATAAATCCATATACCATTCTGGACAAAAAGCTGTGCAATTTTTTTTTAAGCCTTCACTAACGGAACCTTCCCAGGCAGACTGGTCCATTGCTTAGGCAGGAAATCCCGCCTTAGTTCACCTTTGGTTTTCTCTGTAAAGCTTCCACCCACTCGTTCTTGTCTTACGGTTCTTCACTTGTGAAGCTGGTATGTCTATTTTAAATTCACTCAGATATTCTTTCTGATACATTCTATCAGAACTATGCAGTATTTCTAAATCAAGCTTAGAATTATCTCTTTTTCAATATACTTGGTAAGGATCTCCCTTATTTTTCCAGGAATACTTTATTAGCTGTGATGAAATTCTTTTTTTTTTTACTACTGGCTCTGTGGGTGTGGCTTGGGGGGGGGGCATGGCAAGGGAAGGATACTGCAAAATCTCCATTCCCACCCCACTCTGGGGCCAACTAGGGGTGGTATTTGCCAGTTCTCCAAACTACTCAAAATCCACTACCGGTTCTCCAGAACCTGTCAGAACCTGCTGAATTTCACCCCTGCTTATTAGGGTAAAAGGAAACACTGGACTTCTGTGTAAACTAAGCTGTGCACCTCCAATATCCCTTTTCACCGAGTTGCAGTGGGACATTGCCAAGGAAAGCCAGTTGATGGTTGGTAGCTTTGGAAAACAATGTTAATCGCTTTGAGAAAATGTTTGCTGCAATTTGTCCTTTTCTGTTTATAATTTGACAGATAATTGCAATCCCTCAGAATGATACATTATGTCTAGTGCCATCATCGCTATATCCGAACTGAAAGTATGTCATTGCTAGAAGCCTGGGACTGGCGCCTGAGAACCTCTGCAGAAGCACAATAGAAAGCTAATTGAATCTGAGAGATTGCTCCTTATAAAACTACGGATTTGCCTACACCTGCATTTATAGTTCAGACATTCTGGGACTGCATAGAAGTATCACACATAGTTACCATAATTTGCAGGACACAGTATCCTCATGAATAACTAAATACACACAATGTTCCAATGCATATACTATTTTATTTGCACATTTGTATGCTAGCTACCATGAATTGAAATTGTATTACTTCTGAGTTTTGTGAGAATGTTCAAGCTAAAAATTCTGTACTGGGGACTGCTAACCTTAGTTAAGTATAATTCTCCAGGCTTCGTAAAGGGATAAGATACCAACATTTCAATATTAAATGTATGCCCTAACGGTCTATCATAAGGCATATTTAGATGTTAGGACAGTGTTCCCTAAACATGAAATCCTCCAAATCATCCCTAGATTCTAGCCAGAGGAGCCAATGACTTTATTGTCTGTCAATGATGGAAATAAGAATCTATCAGATTGAAATGGGACTATGTTAGGGGAAAAAATATTGGGACATAACCATAAATAAGCCCAATTCAGAAGGGGTTTATTTTTCCCTTTAGTTTTCATTTTTCTGAAAATATAAAAGCAGGACTGAGTGACCTATATTTCTGTTAGAATGTCAGAAACAACTGTGATTATCTATCTATTCATCATCCATCCAGTTTGCAATCTTACTTTTGTGTTGGCTGTTTTGAGCTACTGCAGTATTGACCTGGTAGAGAAATTTTAAAGCAAGGGATTTTTATTTTTATTTTAGTATAAAAGCCCCTTACTGGGGGATAAGGATATTTGCATTCTACCTGGGCTGAGATTTATTTTAACCAAGATTCTTTTGAATGTTTTTAATAAACAAAAATAAAATAAGTCACAGAGGATCAGTGTGATGGATACAGATGGCATCGTTTCTTGAAAATTCAAGGCAGCAAATTTTCCTCTTGGATCAGGGAAGGAAGATGCAACAGGGCATCCAGCTTGAACCAAAACAAAGACAATGAAGCTAATGAAGAACTGATGATGGGGTCGGATAATTTCATTAATCACAATCAGCCAAGTGAAGCAGCCTGAAATGTGAGAGTGAATCAAACAGAGGAGATTGTTTTTAAATAATGAAGATTAAAGAACTTTGATGTAGCTTTAATGTGAAGAAAATACTATCAGGCAGGAATTTTCAAATGATATCAATGTGTTCAAATAAACCTGGCTTTGGAACCGCTTTGTGGCAGCACTGCCATCCATGGCGATATTGCAAAAGAAGAAGAAGAAAAAAAGATCTCCACTTGAAAGTCTTTTGATGTTTTATATTTTAGCCTGCCATCACCCAGGCACTTTACCTTTTGACTTCCTTCATGTTTTTTTTCCCTAAAACAAGTCAGCTGTAAGGAGCTGAATAAGGCAGCATGAATGAAAAACAGTGAAATAATTAAATGAGGAAGAGGTACTTGTATGACTCTGGAGTAAGCCATGAATATTCTGCTTTCAGTCTTTCTCAGAATTACTTTCCCATTAGGGTCCATAACCACCGTGGCTCCTTTGCTTAACATCTTTGCTTTATGTTGCTCCTTTGTCCTGTTAAGAGAATGCTGAAAAGAGAGATCCCCTGGCATTTGCAATTTGAAAATCTGCACCTTTACAGGACCCTGGATAGTTTAAAGGGAAAAAAATCAATAACATTTCTTTATTAATACCTCCAGGCATTCATTTAAAAGATTTTGGGATTCCTTAAAAGGTACTCCATTCCTCTGCTCATAATAGAATATCTTATGCCACCAGGCTTGAAATGGACAATCTGGAACTGCGCCGCCTGCGGTCAGACCTAAGCATAGTACACAAAATTGTCTGCTAGTTCTTGCCTGTCAACAACTACTTCAGCTTCAACCACAATAATATAAGGGAAAACAATCGATACAAACACAAGGTAAGCCACCCCAAACTTGATTGCAGAAAATACGACAAGAAAATATGGCAACTGAATGGTCAATGCCTGGAATGCTCTACCCAACTCTGTAGTTACATCCTCAAACCCTCACAACTTCAACCTTAAACTGTCTACTGTGGACCTCATCCCATTCCTAAGAGGTCCATAAAGGGAGCATGCATAAGTGCCCCTGCATGCCGAGCGTCCCTGTCCTACTGTCCCCATTTATTTCCTTTGTTCATGTCCTTGTTCATACTTATACCTGCTATCTTGTACATGTTTGACAAACAAACAAATAAATTTAAAAACAGCCTCCAATGAGTTCATGAATGAGAATCCTTTACTTTCTTCTGGTTTCCTTAAAGTCCTCATCTATCAGACTCTAGCTTATCTCTCTTTATTGTCTAAATCTATTATATGTGAGTTTGTTTCAGTTTATTTTTAAATCACCTTTTGGACTAGTTCAATAACACAATGTGTCCTCATTTAGCAATTTATTTCAGAAAAATGGCTAAGTGAAACTCAGTAAATCAAACATGTGACTGACAGAGACAGATTGTGAAGATCCCTGGTTGTTGCCATCTCAGTTAGAAAAGTTTTCTTGTGCAGCATCATTTCCATGTGCATGATCAGATATGGAAATTTGGAGATAAGTGTAGACATTGGTCAGCAAATGATTTTTTTATTACTGCTTATTACTATTGTACGTATTTGCAAATTGTTGCTAATAGGGGTAGTAACTGTAATTATTATAATATATTAAATTTACATGTTACCTGATTCTCAGTGATTATATATTTTTCTTGCATGGTCAGAGAACAATAGCATGTAGAACTTTCATTCAGAATGTAGACACATTTGGAACAAGAACTGAAATTTAGGTAGGATTAAGGTACAACTAATACGATAACTTCCTGTGGTTTTCATAATTTTTCAGTTGTCACATAAAATTTGTTGGTCATTTTCAAGGAGGTTTTTGCCACACTGAAAACATATTACATCCTATTTACCATTGCTCACAGCATCTCCAATCTGACGTCTTGCCTAGTTGTGACATGGCACAGAAATAGGAGGAAATTTGAGCTAACCTTGGTTTTTTTTTAAAAAAAATCCTCCATTTTGTTCACTAGAGAAGAGTTATGGGATCTTTCCCATGATATGACCATGTTAAACTATGCTTTGGTTTGCAGCTGGTGGTCAAGGCCTTCTCTGTTCTTACCTTCCTGCTCATGGTCACCAGCTGATAGGAAAACCATCCACCCATCATCACAGCATTGCTGATAGAGTTTTCTGGAGCCTTTAAAAGAATTCCCACTCACAGTGCCTGTCAGCTTTTCAGTAACTTGATTGACAGGTCATGTTGGGGGGAGGTCTTTGTGGTAGCAAGAGAGAACCAGCTCTTCCTCCTGCACCATGGGCTCCTACCCCTGCATCTATTAAATGTGGCTTCAGCTCTTTTTGAACACAGGCACTCTCTCCTTTGGCTCATAGGGCAGCCCTCTTCCCCTACATTGCCCCATTGCTCAGGGCAATGACCAGGGTCTCTGAACTGGTGGGGCTGGTTGAAAAGAATGAGACTGTTTCTGCTTTATTTGGACAGTTCCCAGGGAAGGAACTGGGCATGGCTAGTCTAGTGAAGAGAAGGACCAGGTGAGACATGACAGCAGTCTTCCAATATTTGAGGTGCTGCCACAGAGAGGAATGGGTCAAGCTATTTTCCAAAGCACCTGAAGGTCAGACAAGGAATAATGGATGGAAACTTACCAAGGAGAGATTCAACCTAGAAATAAGGAGACATTTCCTGACAGTGAGCGCAATCAGCCAATGGAGCAGCTTGCCTTCAGAAGTTGAGACTTTCAAGAAGAGATTGGACTGCCATTTGTCAAAAATGGTGAAGGGGTCCCTGCTTGAGCAGGGGAGGTTGGACTAGATGTCCTATAAGGTCCCTTCCAACTCTGTTAATCTGTATCTGAAGATGAGAGCCTAAAAGCATCAATAGGAAAAAGGGCCATAGTTGTAAGCTGAAGGGGGAAAAGTACTTTAACTCTAGACAGGTAAGGACTGGGGCAAGAAGGCAACAGTTTAAAGACTTGGCTGAAAAAGGAGGCTGCTAGGACATGCTTTTGCTTGGTTAGATGCAAAGGGGCAATGGTTCACGATGTGTAAATAAAATATTCTTAAAGACAGATGACTTAAAGACAGATGGTGAAAGGACACACTTGTGCTTTGATTCAAAGCCTGCCTCTCCGATCTTTCTGTCCTTAGAGAGGAAGAAAGCAAGCTGAAGGGGGAGTCAGCCTTTACCATCAGGGAGAGCAGAGACAAACAAGGAACAAGGAAGGAGAAGCTCATTGACTCTTGCCATTCTTGATGGCTCTAGAGAGATCAGTAGAATCAAAAGTGCAGAAAATGTCTCCTTCTGAACCAGTAGCACTAACTCCTCCAAGAAGAGATGAACCTCTTCATTTTCTTTTTCTCCTTCAATATTGTTCACTCTCTATTGTTCACAATATTGTTCTCTTCACTCCTCTCCTGCATCTCCTGACTTGATCTTCGTTGAACTCCATTAGTGACTTTCATTTCGCTTACTGCCCCTACTTGTCAAGTCTGTGTAATATTTTGAAGAGCAGGCAAACTTTTGATTACACATGAGGTTTACTAATTCATTTGTTACATGTGAGCTGTTATTGGCAGATGGCTTTAATTATATGCCTTATGTAATTAATCAGCATTTTATTATTTGCATACTTAAGCTAATGGGTCCTCTGTGGAAAAATATAGGCTAATTTCCCCAAAGCTATCCTGTGATTTTTTTAAAAAAAAATCTATGAAAAGAAATTTAGCATCTGAAAAGGCTTTGATTTAATGATTTTGTCCTCATGTAGTCCTCACGATGACTTGGGATTGAGTCTCCTGCCCTAGAGTGTGCCAGGAGGTTTAATCTAACCTGTGGGAAGCCTATATAATTACTTTTTACTGGGGAACCCTGGGGAGAAATGGTCTGTTATAAATATTTTAAATTACTTCTCCTCCCACTTCGTAAAAGGCATAGAAATCTCAAATGGGTCCAGATAGGCAGTGTGCATTCACAATGACCGATAGCAAGTATTTACTTCCCATAATAACAATGTCATAATTTTGGCTACAGTTGTTGTTGATGATCTTTTGTAAATTGCTTTCAATAGGAGATGGGCACTAAACAACAGTTTATGAATTTTATAGAAATAAAAGTGAGGGTTGTTGATATACTAAACACTGCGTCCATCCATTTTTATGGTTTGGTTTATACCAGGCTTAATTAGTTGATGATCTGTTGAAACTGTGGTATTGATTCCACAGAAATATGGTATATAATTTGGATCTTGTTCTTTCTAGATCATTTTAGTAAAGTTCCCTATTAAAAATCCATAAATGTTTATTCCAATCTATGTTTTGTGGGTGGATTTTTTTTCTTTTGAAATTATTCATAAAATAAGTCAACAGTTTCTCAGACAGAAACAAGGTCAATAATAGATAAGTGTACATAGGCCTTGTCCAAATCACAAAATAATACACAAAGAACTGATTAATTAATATATTGAATTATTTATGCATGGGTCGGAATGTTAAGTTTTGCACACAATGTTCCTAGTTTAACATAACGCCATCTTCTAAATACCTTATATTTAGTTTTTGTATATACCCCATAACCTATAGTGAAATCATTTTGTCTTAGTTCTCTTTCCCTTTACTTTTCTCAGCATTAAAGCCTCCTCCAGAGAACTACTGTACATCTTCACATAATGTGTTCAAACTAGAGACCTCTTGGTTTATTTGTTCAATGATCCACTTGTTTGTTTGTTTATGTCCACAGTATTCTCAGAAGTCTTTCCAGTACCAAAATCCAAAAATGTGAATAGTCTTCCTATCCTGCTTCTTTGAAGTCCAACTTTTACCTACAGAGAGCAATACATAGGAATGTGAGGGGGAGGGGAGGGAGAAGGAAAAGAAGAGGAAAAGGAAGAAGAAGAAGAAGAAGAAGAAGAAGAAGAAGAAGAAGAAGAAGAAGAAGAAGAAGAAGAAGAAGAAGAAGAAGAAGAAGAATTCTAGTTTTGAGCAAACATGAAGAAAGAGGATCTCTTGATCTTTGAACTGAATGGAGAAGTCACTATGTGAATTTTCTTCTGGTCTGCAGGTATTTGTAAGATTTTAGAGAAGGAGGCTTAAAAGAAAGCAATGTGAGATGTGGTACAACAAAGCAATTTGAAATTCGACAGATTTGAAATCATTTGACCCAATCCACACCTGACCCATCACAAGATCCTGACCTGGTGCCACCCTGACCTGATTTGACCTCACCATCACAAGACCTACTTACCACACCTAGCACTTATAAGCAGAATAAAACCAACACTGACATCCCCTAAATTCCGCTGAAAATATTACCTAGCCTGGTAATGAAATGTTTGGAAACCAATGCGCAAGCTCACAGAATAAACCTCCACTCTCATCCTACTCCTGAGCTCCAGATATTTGCCACTATCACAGATAAATTGTCAGAGAAACCCACGAAGACATGATCTGCTGGAAAGGTAGAATTATGTGGCAATACTTATTCTTTCTTTGTTAAATTTACTATGATGATGCCATTCTGTTGACTCCATTTCAGCTTTGCCAGCACTAAATATTGTTGGTCAAGAGGTCAGAACCAGGCTTCTTGGTTACTCACTGCCAACTTTGCAATTCTATCAGAGCTATAGTCAAAGATGAATCTCACTCATTATTGTTACATCCCACCTTGTGTATGATTCTCCTTCTTCCCAATTACCTGAGTGATTTTTCATTCTCTTTCTAAAAATAGAGAGATGGGTATGGAGGAAGAGTTGCACCAAGCAGGGAGCTGATGTGCTCCCTCCTACCTCAACCCACATTCCTTTTTAGTGCTTGTCACTGTTAATCAAACAACTGAAGAGGTATTCTTAAATGCCATTCTATGTATCTACCACAATACATGCTAGTGAAAGTGATTGTTTTCCTATTGGAGGGAAAACAAAGACCAGAGAACCATAAATCCTTTTTCTTGGCCCAGTATAATGTAATCCAATAAGTAATCCAGGCAAGAAACACAATTCTGAATGCTGGCTCTGGCTTTGTTATAAGATCCCATTAACAGAATCTTGCAAGTCTGAAAGTAGTTCTCCTCTTCTTTACTTTTACTTTCCAGAAAATTAGGTTGGGTCTCTTCTGAAATGTCCTCTCTCCATGTCCTTTCATCCCAGCTTCTATAGGCTGGGGTGTTTTTTGAATGATGGGTGTCTATTTTGGGCTCTTCTCCCCCAAGATCATTCCCACATACCATTACAAACAGTAATGGAATTGGCCTACACCAACCCCGTTACTGTTGCAGAACAGAGATTGAGGGAAGGCCATAGTACAGTTTATATGCCATCATACTTTTTTGCAGGCTTAAGGTGAATCATAGTTGAACTTGACAATCCAAAAGAGCCACAGTGCTTTCGGATTTTGTTTGTTTTGTTTGTTTGTTTTATTGGATTTATATGCCGCCCTTCTCCCAAAGGACTTAGGGCGGCGTACAACATTAAAAAATACAGATCCCGAAAGTTAAAAAGAAATTAAATACATATCCAAAAAAACAAACCCAATTTATAGGACAATACATTTTAAAAAATGAGATAAAAATTAACAGCCAGGCCAGCTTGCTGGAAAAGCCAACTTTTTAGGGCGTGTCGGAAGGACCGGAGGTTTTTTTGTGCAAGGCCAGCAGCCTTAACTGGTGTAAAACCTGTTGGCCTTGTTATCCATTATTTTGGATGGAAGTCAGCTGTCACACAGTGACTGGGAACAGAGGCATTTGAAGGAGGAGAGCGATTAGCAATGGAGGCAGCCAATTTCACATTGGTGAAGTTTTCTTCCGGGTGGGTGGAGAGCTCTTTAACTCAGCAGTGAGAAAGACAAGAAAGCAACAAGCTGTGTCTTTTGTTCTGCACAAAGAAAAAAGGATGTATAATGAACATAAAATAAAGCAGAAGGGAGGAGAGCCTATTACAGGAAAGAAACTCAAGAGGCCATGAACTGAAGACATCAGAGTCTGAAGCTTTAGGATGTGAACTTAAAGCTATTTCAGGAGCCTTGTTAAGAGCCCAATAGAAAGCTGTGGACTTTGCTTAAATGACTGTATGAAGTGTCTATCAGTCAATGTTCTTATGAGAATTGACTGGTAAGAAATCTATTGCACATCAGAATGACCAACAGAATGAACTATCTTCATAGTAGTTAGAAGCTGCAGTTGTAGCAGTAGACAAAGAGAACAGAAGGTACAAGCTAGAACAAAGCTGGCTTGTCTAAAGCACACACACACACACACACACACACACATATACACAATGCCAGAAGGGCTGTGAAAAGGGGGAACAGATCAGGCTTCCCATTAACAAAGTGATCTGTTGCACCATATGAGCAAGCAATGCAGACTCTTGCTGCTTGTCTGGGCATAAGTAGAGGAAGCCTTCTGCTGAAGTCTAGGAGAGAAAAAGTGCTAAATGCCATCACTTTCATGCTTCTTGATGATGGATCCTGTTGTCCCTTGATACTTGTTACTTGCTTTTATCAAATGAGGATATTTATTGAAAGCTTTCACATAAGTTGCAGTAGCTGTGTAGCTAAAGATGGATCTTCAATAAACATTAAGAGCTGAACAAAGATTTTCAAACCAAAGGCTGGACAAACCTAAGTTTGGTTGTGGAGATAGTATTGGATCATGTTCTCCATCAATCAAGAATCATTACCACAGATGATGAGAGGACTCGGAATTGGGATTCAATAGCTAGAAGATACTTTCTGAAGTCAGTCCTGGGAAAGAACAGCAGTCTTAAAGTTAAGACAGGCTGGCCAACTAGCTTTGCTAGACATTTCAGAGATAGATTTGCAGCTACTGTAATGACATCCATTTGTCAGACAGAGTGGTTTTTGTGGAACTGGAAATCACTTCCAGGAAAGAGATTCAAATTGACCAAAGCCTTGTATAACTTAATTGGGCATATTCCTGTTATTCTTACACAAAGTGTAAGCCTAGGGCTGAATCACAGGGGATGTCAGCCTGGAATATCTATTCATCTAGCTTTAGTGTGGGTTGGTGCATTGCTTGGCATGCTCATCGCAGAAGCGATTAGATTAGTCCCTGCCTTGCCTTCCCATCATCCTCCAAATATTATCAAATTCTTACAGGCAGCTACATGGTCGGTGTTCTGACTTAGGCTTCCCAAGAGCATGAAGCAAAGTCCTGGTTTTGACAAAAACCTTTTAATAATTTACTGTGAATTCTGTTCATTCACATACAGCAGAACCTTTCAAGGGAGGATTTACATTCACAGACCTTATCTGGCATAGAGAGCTGCCAGGCTGATATCTGCAAAACTTGGCAAAGAGTCTCGGAGAGTCACAAGCCAATTAAGTGAACTAATTGTCTCCTGCAAATTCCACTCCTCTTTTGCTCTTCTTTTATTTCCTTTAGGAGGGGTCATTCATCATCCATCTGTGGCCTTACTCCCAAGTCGACCCCTGTTCTTTAGCTGTTCGCTTTGTCTGGCAACTCTGTGCATGCGCACAATGGGAACAGGCTCCAGCTGTTTGTCTGCCTCACTGATATTTGACACTGAAGACAGCTGATAACTGGCATATGGCTCTGGCCCCCTCTCTGCCTCTGACACAGAACCCTCATCAGAGCCTTCCCCAGACTCCAGGATTGTCCCATGTTCCTCCCCAACCTCCTCCCTGTCTGAATCTGCTGCCAGCTCCACTGGCAGGCCACAACAGTCAGTGAGATTACTTGCAAGGTGAAATATCTTTATATGTATAATGGCTGGAACATTGCAGAGGGCTGCTCCTCTATCCTGGTCCTATTAGACCTCTCGGCGGCTTTCGATACCATCAACCATGGTATCCTACTGCGATGACTCGGGGGGTTGGGAGTGGGAGGCACCGTTTTACAGTGGTTCTCCTCCTACCTGTCGGATTGGTCACAGTTCATGTTGACTGGAGGGCAGGGATCGACCCCGAGGTGCGTCACTTGTGGGGTGCTCCAGGGGTTGGTTCTCTCACCCCTCCTGTTCAACACATATATGAAACCGCTGGGTGAGATCATCCATGGTTTTGGGGTACGGAATCATCAATCTGCTGATGATACCCAACTTTTCATCTCTACCCAAATGATGCCCTCGACGTGATGTCCCGATGCCTGGAGGCAGTGCAGATCTGGATGGGGAGGAACAGGCTCAGGCTCAATCCCTCCAAGACTGAGTGGCTGTGGTTTCTGTCATCCCGATTTGTGCATCTTGTTCCATCTTTGATGATAGGGGGAGAAATTTTAGCCCCCTCAAAGAGGGCCCACAATCAGGTAGTCCTCTTGGACACGCGGCTTAGTTTAGAAGAACACCTGATGGCCGTGACCAGAGGCACCTTTTACCAGGTTCGCCTGGTACATCAGTTGCACCCCTTTCTGGATCGGGATGCTCTGTGCACAGTCCCTCATGCCCTCATCCTTTCTTGCCTGGACTACTGCAATACTCTCTACATGGGGCTGCCCTTGAAGAGCACCCAGAGGCTTCAGCTGGTCCAGAACACAGCCCCGTGGGTTATCATGGGGGTACCTAGGTGCTCCCATGTTACACCCCTTTTAGGCAGCCTGCACTGGTTGCCGGTTGTTTTCCGTGTGCGATTCAAGGTACTAATTATGACCTTTAAAGCGCTCCATGGCTTAGGCCCAGGGTACCTGCGGGACTACCTACTGCCACCAGTAGTCTCCCACCATCCAGTGCGATCCCACAGAGTAGGCCTCCTGAGGGTGCCGTTGGCCAGACTGTGTTGGCTAGCGACCCCCAGGGGGAGAGCCTTCTCTGTGGGAGCGCCTTCCTTCTGGAATGAGCTGCCCCCAGAGCTTCGCATAATCCCCGACCTCCGGTCCTTCCGACGCGCCCTAAAAAGTTGGCTTTTCCAGCAAGCTGGCCTGGCCTGAACAAAATAAAATAAATACTTGATTTAATTGTTAATTTTAATCCATTTTTTAAAATGTTATTGTTCATACTAATTCGGTTTGTTGGATACTCTATCTAATTTCTTTTTAACTTTTGTAATATGTTTTGGGTGGGGCAGGTTGATATATTTCTACCTTTTTATTAATTATAAATATTATTCAATCCTTTAGGTTCAGAGAAAAAGGAAGCTTCCCTCCTGGCAAATGTATTAACTGGTTATTTTAGGGGTATTGTTTTTAACTTATTGTGTGTGTTTTAGGGGTTCAAAATCCTATATTTATATATATTGCTTTGTACAGTTCTTTTAATTCCATTTTTAACCTCCTCCATTCCAACTGTACATATTCAATTTTTATTGTATTTTGATATATTTTGCATGGACTGTACACCGCCCCGAGTCCCTTTTTGGGAGAGGGGGCGGTCTAGAAGCATGAAAAATAAATAAATAAATAAATAAATAAATAAATAAATAAGCTTATAAATTTAAATTATGGTAGGTTGTATCCATGCATTAGTTTGGCAAGTTTAATTTTTGTAAGCATGTACAGTATTTGAACTGAAAGTTCAAGACAGTGCAATATTTTACATTTGTATCCCAGGAATTTACTAATATTATATTGCATTTATTTTGGATGTTTTGTCTTTGATATCATTATAATAGCAGCAATGACCTCTATTACAAAGAAATAAAATAATAAAAGATTGTACAAGTATAATAATACAGGCTATAGGATTTGAAGGTATATTTTAATTGCAGTAATACAGAATTTAGCCACAATATTGGTAATGGTAGCTTTAGAATTAGAAAATAGAACGTTTATATATCAAAAGTCTGTCTGTCTTATAAAAATAAAAAGATATTAAATAAGATTTCTTACGTCCTTGTAAAAATTGCAGAACAGCAATACATAGCAGTGTACTTTTAATCTCCTCTAAACCCCATGGACAAATTGAATAAGATTTTGATATTTTTGAATCTGTTATTTTAAAAATACAAGAAAATCAGTTGAGTTCACTGGGTGTTGCATTGACTTCCATGTGGCTTTTAGAACTGGGTTTCAAAACCTGGATAACCAGGATCTAATGGTTAGCTGGATTTTTACAGTGCTCTGGTGGGTCTAATTTGTCTGGAAAAGTTCGGCATTTCCACACTGAAATCAGTGAGAGTTTAAAATACTTTACAATGCTTTGATGCTTTAATTCAATTTACTACACTTGAGGGTCAATTCAATAAAACCTAAAGGCCATAATTCTAAAAGATTTGGAGTTTGTTGTAATACTGGTCAGATTGTACCCTGAGTGTATGCTTCCTTGGTTTGGTTTATGGTGCTATAAGTTATGTTCTCATCGGGTTAAGGCTTATATCACAGAATTGCATTACCGGTGTTGTTAATTCTTAACCATGCCTTATTAATCTATGAAAATGAAACAATTTATCCAGATTATGCCAAATAAAAATAAACAAGTTATTCCATAACAAATTTGTATTTGCAACCCAGAGCTCATGAACAATTCTAGAGAATCTTCTATCATAAACTATTTCTCTCTGCCAACAATTCTTTTGAATCATCTTCCTTAACAATCCCAGATTTTACAATGTCTGGTTGCTACTACTTTCCCAGAAGGAACTGTGTGCTCATTTCCCCATTGCAGGAATGATTGTGGGGGGGAGAGAGAGATGGTGACCAATCTGGCATGAACAGCAAGCTGTCTGTTTCAGGGTGGATCAGGTTAGGAAGAAGTCTAAGAACAAACTGTCACATTTCTGCCCTCTCCCTTTGGCAGCATTCCTGGGCTTTTAAAGGAAGTTGATTTATACTGAGTCAGAGCATGGGTGCTGCAAGTTTAGGACTGTCTGCACCAGCTGTCCCCCATCTGGTTGTGTCGGATTACATCCCCTGCCATCCAACCTGTCTGAGGAAGGAAATGCACCTGGAACATGCCAAAGGGTAACCCAGCCTTATTAGCCCAGGCTTATTTTAAAATGGACGTGCCCAGTTATCTACTGTAGGTTGATGGAGATTATCTTGTAAAGGTAAGCAGAGACTGAGTTGGTGGGTCCTTGAAAGGTGCCCGCTAGAAAAATCCCCTAGATGAAGAGTAGTCCAGGAAGTAGAAAAAAAACACCTCAGAAGACGAAACGCAACTTTGTCTTGTGAGGGTGCCAAGTAAACCAGACAAGCGCGTCTGCGAAGTCATCAGCGTCAAGCTTGGCTGAAGGGAGACATTGCCTCTTTTCTTCTCCAGCCCTCAGCGGGCCTTCTAGGAACTGCTTGTAGGAGGATCCAGGCAAGAAGCAGGAAAAGAAACTTCATTCAAAGTTGTCACATCTGTGGTGGGATGAGGTTTGGTCTGATGGCTCTTACACCACGAGCAGCACAAAAGCCTTTGAAGAGTCCAGGCCTGTACTGCTATGTGATTTACCCAGGAGGTTTTGGAATGCTTTGGGACAAAGCCAGGAGCTGAAGGAGCCACCACCGCACTTTTTCTAGAAAACCCCAACGATGTGCAAAAAAGGGCAACCGTTTCTTGCAGAAAGTCACTAGGGGGCACTGCAGCCTTCACTAAAGAGACCCAATGAAGATGTCTACTATCCTAAAAGAAGAGGGTCTGCTGTATGTATAGAATGAGTTGACAGGTCTGGCAAATAAGGATGCAGTTGTGCTGAGTAGTAATAATTATTTTCTCAACCTGAAAAATCCAGGAAGGGGCTATTCTAACACACACGCAAACATCAACTGTTTGCTCTTCCACTTTCAAATGCTCTGGGTCAGATATACAGCTTCTGTGTGTCAGCTGCAAACAAGACTTTGTAAGCTACGAGGGGTGTGTGTGTGCATCAGCCCTTAATACTGAATATGAACAATTAAATCTCTCACAGTGTTGTCTGTTTCTCTCTCTCTCTCCCTCTCTCATACACACCATGTCATTCTGAAGTACATGTTATTGATATTAAATGTATCATATTTGGGCTGCAAAATTCCAGACAGTCACTAGATGGCAGCAACAAGTCCCCATTTGTAAATTTGTAGCATGCAAACACATTCTCATCTCATTCTTGGGAAGTAGAGAGAAGTCTCTCCTGATAGCAGTGAAAAGAAAACTAAATTATTAAGAGGTAATCATGCTGAGCACTGCCTAGCAGTGAATGCCTACAAAAAGCATATTAAAGCAATTGCTGTGAAGCAGCATAGCAGCAAACACGGGGTTCTCTGCAGTGACTTTAAGCACCCCATTTGACTCAAAATCTAGGTACATTGAAAGGCTATATATATATGGGTTTAAAGCATGGTCGGAGCTTTCTATAAATCTTGGTGGGGGTGTGTGGAGTGCTAGCTTTGTTTCAATAAGTGGAATTATTGGTCGTGTGGTTGTAGCATGATTGGTAGATTGGTGCTGATTGGTGCTGGCTGTGTGTCTGTTGTTGTTTCGTGTTGTAACTTCCTGTAGCTTTAAGGTGATGGAAAAGGGAGGAAGTGGCCACCACGCGGTCATCCACTGGCACTTCCTCCCTTTTCCATCACCTTAAAGCTACAGGAAGTTACCTTAAAGCTGCAGGACATGAAATTAATTTTGAAGGACCAGGTTAATCTCCAAAACTGAACACTTCAACAAGAGAATAATTATGGAAGCTATCGAAATAGAGAAACACCTCCACAACATGAATAAACGTGATGATACCTCCCACCTACCAGAAATCTGGAAACCATCCCTAGTCAACAAATGAGCCCCACCCACCGCCCAGGCCAATACAACACAAAACAACAATGGACACACAGCCAGCACCAATCAGCACCAATCTACCAATCATGATCCAACCACACAGCCAATCAATCCACTTACTGAAACAAAGCCAGCACTACACACACACACACCAAGATTTATAGAAAGACGGCAGCTCCCATCACGCTTTAAGATGAAAACACCAGCCTGAAGTTGGCGAGTGAGACCTCGCCGAAATGTTGCCAAGACAATCTCAATCTTACACGGGAAAAGACCCAAATGCAACAACACCAGCATATATACATATATATATACATATATACATACATATATACATACATATATACATATATACATATATACATACATACATACATACATACATACATACATACATATATAATAGATAGATAGATGACAGATGATAGATAGATAGATAGATATTATAGATAGATAGATAGATAGATAGATAGATAGATAGATAGATAGATAGATAGATAGATAGATAGGTAGGTAGGTAGGTAGGTAGGTAGGTAGGTAGGTAGGTAGGTAGGTAGGTAGGTAGGAGGGAGAAAGGGAGGGAGAAATAGAGAGAGAACTGGGTAAGTTCATGTTAGTTGATGTAGTATAAATTATAATTAATTTAGAGCAATCCATCTAGGATACTGGAATGCCAGGGTTTCAGGCAAGAGAAGTGAGTCACCTCTTCTGGGAGTTTTTTCTTTCCCTGCTTGTGCATTTCTAAACAAAATGTCTGAATATCGACATGTGTAGAGGGATTGGGAGCACTCCTTCCCTATTCATCCCCACTTCTTTCTTGCAGAATAGGAAATCATGAGGCCTCTGCCTATATTCACTGTCATAGGGACATTCAGGGAGTTGTATCCAGATCTCTGGAGAGAATTTGGTAAGGTCAGCTAGTGCTGATAACAATGACCTAGATAGATAAGGAAATAGTTTGATAATAGGAGGCAAAGTCTTGTGTAGGCAGATGTTCAAAGGATCTTTTAAGGCAGCCCTCCCTCCCTGTTTCTTTGTCATACCAGCTGGGAGTCCTGGCTGTTAACCTACCAAGAGGTGCCAGATTAGGACCAGCTGCTCTTAACATCAGTGTCTGTAGCAAGCCACATTGATTTCAGTTTGGCCACATGTGCATCATATTATTATCACACAAATGATCAATTATGTACTTGCATCATGGTGTCTGGTACACACAAGTTGCATCATTTGTCTGATGACATATACTGTAAGTCAGCATTGCCCTCTCCTACCTCTTCTCCTCCAGCACACTCACAGTTCTTAACATTTAAAAGACAAAAAGCAATTCAGTGTTTAAAGCAAGACTAAAATTATAGGGGTTCATCTAAGCAGCAGACTCAAGTTGACTGATCTCAAAAGCCTTCAAAACAAATACTGTATGTCTTTTAGGTTTTGTGTTATTCATTGTCATGTAAGGATCTTGCATAATACCTGGAGCCTGATTCTTTGAACATATTTAAGGGCAAAAATGTCAGCCAAACCCAGAAAACCATTCCTGTTTTCATATAGTGGACACCATCATATTTAATGCCATATATTAATTTGCACATTATCTGCATCTTGTATAAATAAATGCCGGTTCAGCTGTAGATGTACCTTAGGTGTGTAATGCCATTTTCTAGACAAAACCAGGACATGGCCACTCCTATTAATTGACTTTAATTCTTCACGAAACATGCAGCAGGAGACGCAGAGGAGGAAAACACTGAATTATTGTGCTCAGTAGGAAGGCAGAACAGTCTTATGGCCCTGAAAATGCCACCCGTGCAGCTGGGCAGTCATCCTGCAAAACGAGAAAGAGCCATTTCGCATTGAACACCCAGCATTTCCACAAAGTGGTTCTTGAACTTAATTGCTGTTTGTCACCGGCTGTGACCTTTATGGATTGACACCAAGCAGGAGGTAACTCAGCCGCTTTCAGAGTGCTTCCCCCAGGCGATTTCATACTTCTCAAGTATTCACAGCTTCCAAGCTTGAAGAGAGTGACAGGCAGAGAAGGCTGGGGGTTTAATGGGACTATTAGATATGGGGCTCCACTTAGGAGAGACGGCTGCATTTAGAACAGGCATCCTGTATGCATGCATTCGGGCCCCAAATCTGATGCTGCTCATGAGTGCGAACACATTTTGGCTGAGACCTCTGGGTTGGGCTGCCTGACACATTGAATTGTGCTTTAAAATACATTTAGTTTCTGAAGCATAGCAAGAGAGAGAATGGTTTTCCTTCTCTCGGCAGTTGTTCCTACAGCACGGAGACGTTGCAGGGGCAGCGTCATGCTTGCCAGGAGAGAAATATTGGACAGCCTCCCTGCTCCACAATTCAGGTGCGAGAACTAGACGAGATATGAATATTCCTCCTTGTGTTCAAAGTGAAATGTTTGACCTTTCATGCCAACCAATGAAATACTCTGACGTTTTCAAAATTCCAACTGTTACGTGTACATTTGCGGGTCAGGGTGTTTCTTCTAACCTCATACAATTTCCACACTAAAAGTGGCAATGAATAATAATTGAATTATTGGGCAAGTAGAGTTAACGTATTCAGAATTGGCGTTACAGTGATCTCATGGTTCATTATCTGATTTTTAAGCCTTCTTCTCCAAAGAACAATGTTATCATTGCCCCAAATTCAGAAATAAACCATTTTGTGTTGATTCAAATTGCCTCAAAGCTTCAAATCAAAACACATAAAGGCTTTGGTTTTCAATGGAATTGAAAAAAAATGTATATTTTTTCGCTTGGAGGGAAAGAAGAATGGCAAATACCAGGCGAGTCAGGTGTTTATGCATTGCATAGCGAATTCAACAGAAAAATCGGTAATTTTTCCACACTTTCTTCAATTTGAAGGAAGGAGAAAGAATTAGGTCCAGGATGTTCCAGGATCTTTTGCATGCAAAAATTGCATCATTTACAGCTTTTTAAAATGGAGGAGGAAAGAAACCAGAAATAAACATTTTGTAAGTTCCATTTTGCTTGATTAAAAGTCTAACTGGTCCAGAGTTGGAGAATGTGTGGTATTCTGGGTTGTTATATTACAACTGCCACCATGATTAACCATTGGCTAGTTAGCTTAAGTTCATGGCAGTTGGAATCCAAAAAAACATTAGAAAGAACACAAGTTTTTCTCCCTGCCCTATGACAACAGGCAAACAAGCAACCACCCACCCACCCCCATGAACAATCAAAAGCTTGCCATATTCGATACTTTCATATTTTTTCATATTCTGGAAAGTCCTCACAGCATAGTAATAAACATTTTTACTCAAAAGTAATTTCATCTTTCTAAAGGATTGTGATTTGAATTAATTTGGTTCAGGAGAAGCAGGGGGAAAAAGGTCTGGGTTTAGAGCACAAATTCTCCCAAATCGATGGGAGAAACATGATTATCTATCTTCTTGAGGCATGGAGGGAAGATCTTGCAGCTGTTGCTGGCTGTCCATTATAGAACCACACAAGAAATGGTTTGATGGGAAACACATCATGTACAGTATATATAACAAAACAATCTGGAGTTTTCACTAGAGGAGCAAATAATCAGCTTCACAGTATCCTAATTTGGACACATTATGAGATGATCTAGCTTTCTGAAGAAAGCACTAGTGCTGGGCAAGACTGTAAGGCACGAGAGGAAGAAGATGACTACTAGCAAGGTGGATGGACTCAGTTAAAATGGCAATGGCAATAAGTGCACCTTTGGATGAAAACCTGAAAGATTAGACTTGGAACAGATCATCATGGAGAAAATCTATGCTTAAAAGACTTAAGAGCTAACATTGGCCTGATGGCATGTAATCGAGTCAATATATGAAGCTCTTTAAGACTGCCCATGGATTCTTCTGATAAAATGCTTTTTTATTTTTGTTTTTTTACTAAATGCAGTAAAATAAAATGGCATGCATATGAAAAAAAATTGATTAGTCAGAAAAAGTGCTACCAGACGCCTTCTGATTTTTTTGCCCCCCTAGACTAAATGGTTCTCCTCCTACAATGACTAAATGTAGGTAACTGTTTAAAAATGGACATTTGCCAGCATGTTTATGTAAGCACCAAATGCATTTTAGCATTTCCTGGGCGCTTTAATAACTAATATAAAATAAGGAGGAGGAGGAAGAAATCAAAGATAAAGACAAAATTGCAAGAAAGAAAAATAAAAAAATAGAAAAGAAAATTTCCAATTTTCTTTATATCACTTATAAGTACAACTATAAGTTTACCATAAATCATAAGAATTTTTGTCCTGTTTCACACAAGGAGTATATATGGGAAGGGTATGCAACAGAGGTGGGTTTCAGCCGGTCCTGTCCGGTACGGGCATACCAGCTGAAAGAATTAAGTGTGTCTTCCCATACCGGGGCTTCTGGGGGCCTGGTACCAGAACGGTCCCTCCCCTGGCATGCCCCACCCCAGCTCGCCCACCAGCAGAAGCCTTCTGGGAAGTTTTG
The DNA here is from genome assembly GCF_964273705.1 of Natrix helvetica. Lineage (NCBI taxonomy): Eukaryota > Metazoa > Chordata > Lepidosauria > Squamata > Natricidae > Natrix > Natrix helvetica. The sequence continues at coordinate 285,074,297 of NC_138548.1, forward strand.
GCTGGCAGGCATGCGGTGGGGAATCGCAGAGGGAGGAAATCACATGGATTCCCCACCTCCTTCATTGGAAACAAGGCAGCTGTCAGAGGAGAGAGCAGCTCATGCCCGTGGGCTTGTCCAACGAATCCTCCCCTCCTGTTCCTTCGTCTTCTGTTTGAACAAGCCGTGTGGGTCACGCTCCCTTGTCTTTCACAGCCGCCTCGTTTCCAATTGGGGGCGGGGGGAAGAAATTGATCTTTTCCGTCCCTCTCCATGGATTCCCACCCCAATTGGAAATGAGGCGGCTGTGAAAGACAAGGCAGCGCGACCCGTGCAGCCTGTACAAACAGCAAAAGAAGGAACAGGAGAGGAGTTCCACGTGGGGCTTTTCAAACAGCCAAACTCCTCTCCTGTTCCTTCTTTTGCTGTTTGTACACCCCACATGGGTCGCGCTCCCTTGTCCCAGCTGCCCCTCTGCCTCTGGCTTCCCTCTGAGAGTCTCTGCTCTCTGGGGCTGTAATTGTGCAGGTTGTGCCCGCGTGCCTATGTTTTCCAAGGCGTGGAGTGACTCCCGAGCCCATCCGCGACCCCCTCATGGAAAACATAGGCGTGCACACACAGCCTGCACAATTACAGCCCTGGAGAGCAGAGACTCTTGGAGGGAAGCCAGAGGCAGTGGGGCCGCCAGGTCCCTCGCCCTCAGAGGGAGGAAGGGCCAGTTGGGAGAGGGGCTTTGGTCCTGCTGCCTCTGGCAGACGGAGCTTTACTGTCCTACGGCAAAGATTCCATCCCTCATTCCGGAGCCTTCGTAACTTGTTCTCACTTGCCTGGGCTTGTGCAGAGGCTTCACTCTCCGGGCCTGTAATTGTGCAGGGCATGCACGTGCCTATGTTTTCCACAGAGTGGGCCACGGCCGGAAGAGGAGGAATGCGAGGGGGACCAGCGGTGCCTCGTTCTTCTGAAGAGGATCTATCCCCGAAGAGGGCAGATGTGGTGGCAACAGACTTGGGATGTTCTGCGGAGCCCCCAAGGGAAAAACGTCATTGCCAGGTATTTTTAACCATATATTTTGGTCCTATGGCTGCAAAAAACCATAAATAGGGGCCAGTTGTTGAGCATTTCAAATGTGATTGGAACACTCAACAAGGTGACCACAGTATGTGTGTGTGTGTGTGTTTCTGTGTCTCTGTGTGTGTGTGTGAGAGAGTGAGGCAGACAGACAGACAGACAGAGGCACACAGAGAGAGAGGGAGTGAGAGACAGACAGACACACACACACACATAGAGAGAGAGGGAGGGAGGAGAGAGATACAGAGAGACAGACAGACAGACAGACACAGAGAGAGAATGTCAGAGAGAGACACAAAGGGGGGGAGGGAGAGAGAGAGACAAAGAGCCACACAGAGACAGACAGACAGACACACAGAAAGAGAAAGAAAGAAAGAAAGGAAGGAAGGAAGGAAGGAAGGAAGGAAGGAAGGAAGGAAGGAAGGAAGAAAAGAAAAAGGAAAGAAAAAGAAAATGGGAGAGAGATGAAAGAAAGAAACAAAGAAAGAAAAGGAGAGAGAGACAAAAGGAAGGAAGGAAGAAGAGAGGGAGAGATAGAGAAAGAAAGAAAGAGAGAGAGAGAGAGAGAGAGAGAGAGAGAGAGAGAGAGAGAGAGAGAGAGAGAGAGAGAACTTATGACCACAATTGAGCCCAAAACTTTGGTTGCTAAGCAAGAGCGTTGTTAAGTGAGTTTCACTACATTTTCCACATTGGCCACGCCCACCTGGTCACATGACCGCCGAGCCACTCCCACAAAACAGGCCACACCTGCAGAATAGGTTCTAAAAAAATTTGAAACCCACCACTGGTATGCAATAAACTTAGATATTGTCTTTTCTCCGATCAAGAAAGTCAGTTTGGCCATCTGAACAAATTCCATCATTTTTACTAACCATTTCTCCATTCCATCTCCCTGACTTTTTAATAAATGTAAATGTCATTGTCCTCCCTTCCTCTACCAGGACTATCCAGAAGAATAAGGTAATGTTGTGTGTTAATTCAGCACTGAATTAGCAGTCAGCTCTATCCATTCTTTGTTCTTTCTGGTTTGGAAAATTGACCTACTTCATGGGCAAACAGGGACAATTCTTTTGAAATGCCTCTGAAGTGATAAATTAGACTTGTTGTACGTTAGCTACTTCTAAGAAACAATTGCAACTCTCCTTCTCCTTTGCCTCCTTCTCCTTAACCCATGAATACGTTAAGCCATCATTCTGGGAGAACCACAAGTAGCAAATTACATTATGGTGCAAATTACACTTTGTTCAGAAGTCAGAAACAGATCTCCAGGGTACTATGAAAGGAGTACATTGTATACTTGGGTAGTCTAAGCCCTGCCAACTGTCACAGATTTTAGTGACATGAAAGAAAAGAACCTCACACAGCTCATCAATGAGTTGACAAGTCCTAAAAGGGCTCATTTTCTAGGGACAAAAATAAAAAAAATTAATTCACAGCAGGGCTTTCGCCCACGCACACTGTACCAACTAAAACCTGTGGGGAGAAAAATGTAAAACGCATTATGTAAGTGTAAATAAAATCAAGCTCCTACGATTAACTGATTTTAGAGCTCTTTGCCCTCTTTTTGGATAGTATCCTCTTTGGTGGTGTACATACGGGAACTATTTCACAAAACACCAAAAGGAAATTGTGTGGTTGTGATCCAGGCAACCATTGTCATTTTGTAGGAACATCTCAGAGGCTTCCTACCAACCAGAGATATCATCTTCTTCTTAGTCAGGCTGGAAAGTCAACACCACTCTAATTTAAGATCAGCATTTCACTGTTCATCAGAATGTGTCCACATGAGTCTGCATACAATCCTTCAGCATCTCTGCCCCAAGGAAGCCCCAGGCAAGCAACACTGCCTAGCTTTTAGAAGGGAGAAGCACCAGTCCAGAAAAGAGAAGAGAAATGGAGTTTAGTATCAGGTTCTGGAAAGGTATTCTCTTTAAAAGCAACTTTCACAAGCTTACTCCTGTGTTTGGCAAGGTGGGCAGGAAGAGAGGTGTGTGTGTGTGTGTGTGTGTGGTTCCAGGCAAATGCAAAATGGATCTTAGAAAATTCAAACCAGTATCTTGCTCCTGCAGTGACCCAGGAAATACCCATGGAAATCCTTCAAGCATCACCAAACTCTCATATTCCTTGTCAATTGGTATTCAAAGACACTTACTGCCTTAGAGACTCAGGGTAATGTATAATCTTTAGGGCTGAGCAATCTTTGAAAGTGACTCAGAAGAAGCATTGTGGACCATGTGAAAGCACACCACCTCTCTGCAATGCTTCAAAGTGGTTCCTCTTGCCCAAGACCTCTGCACGCCGTCCCGAGTCCTGCCTGGAAAGGGAGCGGCTAATAAATTCAAATTTATTATTATTATTATTTAAAAAGGCACAACTTCTTTAAGGAGTTAATTCATTCAAACAAATCGTTTAAGGAGGCCAACTTTCTTTTTTCAGACTTGCCCAAGAACCAAATATCCGAATTTTTCCAGATTGCTAAATTCTTTTTTTTTTTAGATCAAAAGCTTTATAAAACAAAGAAAGTGTCAACATAACTAAAATATAAGATGGCAAAAAAAAATTCTGCTGGACAGACCAGCAATCAACTTTATTCAGTCTTTGTGTCCCTCAGGTGCCAGCCAGATGCCATTGGAAATTTCTAGGCCTGTGATGGCGAACCTATGGCACCCGTGCCACAGATGGCACACAGAGCCATATTTGCGGGCACATGAGGCGTCAGCTCCGGCACGCATGCGTATGCTGGCCAGCTGATTTTCGGCCTTCCGGAGAGTCGGGGAGGCCATTTTCGCCCTCCCCAGGCTTCAGGAAAGCCTCCAGAGCCTGAGGAGGGCAAAAACTCCCCCCACGCACACATGGGGGTTTGTGAGTGTATGCGCGGGGCGGGGGTGTCATACGTGCATGCGCAGGTGGGTGGGATGAATTGTGGATGTGGGCACACGTGTGCGGGATAGCATGCACACACACAAATTTGGCACGCCTTTACAAAAATCACTGTTCTAGACCATTCATCTTTATCTTCAACACTTTGTTTTATGGTTTGAATATGAAGATTTAATTTCACAACCATGACCTAAAATATCAAGATGGTAGATAGTTTCTGCCTTTTAGGATCAACCGTCCACACTATAGGAACCAGCTGTTAAGAAATATGTTCCCCAATAGCATTTGGAAAAACAGCCCTGAAGACTTTGGAAAAGGTATTCAGATGCTCTGATGTAGCTACACCTACAAAGAATAATCCATGGAATTCTCTGTCATGATCTATGGAAGCAAAAGTTGTACTTTGAAGAAGCAGGATGGGAAGAGTCTTGACCCTTTTAAAGTTTGGGGTTGGAGAAGACTCCAGAGAATATTTCAAGGCAGCCAAGAAAACAAATGGTTGTAGTGGACAATCAATCCAAAGTTCTTGTTGGAACTGAAAGGACCAGGCTCAAAATATCCTACTTTGGACGCATTATGTGAAGATTTGGTTTTCTGAAAAGGTTCTGGTGCTGGGAAAGGTGGTAAAAAAGAGAAAATGAGAAGACTGTATGCACCATGGAAGACCTGAAGGCCATATTAAGGATAGCAATAGCACTTAGACTTATATATCACTTCACAGTGCTTTACAGCCCTCCCTACACAACATATCGCCCTCAAAAGCACGCTGGCCAGCTGAGGTCATCCTTTTTTAAAGCCATTTTTCGCCCTCCCCAGGCTCCAGAGGCTTTATAGGAGCCTGGGGAGGGCGAAAAGAGCCCCCCCCGGAGGCCCTCTGGAGGCTTCATGAGCTTCCCTGAAGCCTCCGGAGCGCAAAAAAACGGCCCTACGGGCAAACCGGAAGTTCGGGAACGGAATTCCTGCTTGCTCAGAGGGTCGTTTTGACTGCTTCGGAGGCTTCAGGGAAGCATCCTGAGGGTCCCTGGAGCCTCCGGAGGGCTTCCGGGGGGTGGGGGAGGCTGTTTTCGCCCTCCCCATGCTCCTATAAAGACCCTGAAGCCTGGGGAGGGCTAAAAAAGCATGCAAAAATGGGGGGTCGCACCTGTAGTGCACGTATGTGCACTGGGGGGTCGCGCATTGCATTATGGGTGCGGCACGCCTGCACATGACCCCCCTGCGCTCCCCCCACTTATGGCACGCAAGCCAAAAAAGGTTCGCCATCGCTGTGATAGATCATCCCCAATCCATGCATCAATCAATCACCCTGATTAACTCACATTAATAGATAAATGAACTGCTTTTTTCTTTAAAAAAATATAAATTCAGCTAGTAATCATCATATTTGTAAAAATTAATTCTGCCTTTATGAAGAAATTCAAGCATCTGCTCACCAAACAGTAAGATTTTAACTATTTGTGAGCTAATCATGAGTATTTGCATAGTTTGTTTTACATACAAATTGACGTATGGAAGCAACTTGCAATTATTCTTCTGTATTTGAATAGATCTATAGATGAACAAGAACTCATCTGCAGTACACTCAAAATTGCAGGAAAGAAAATCTGCATAGTAAAAAAAAAACTATATAAAAGCAGTCATTCAGTGGAAATTAACAGATCTGTCAATCAATGTAAAAATTCAGCTCTTATCAACTCCTTCTGCATATATAAGACTATGCTCTTAGATCAAGCAACACTCAAACAGCCTTTACTGATGCCCCTGCCCACGTATACAAGATGTTTGGCTTTATACATATTCAGGGGGTGGGGGAAATTGCACCACACCAGATCTGCATTTTAACTCTGATAAAAATAATTGTCCCAGGTCTTCTGTATCTACACCCACAGGCACTAAAGTGATCAGAAGGAGGCAACTACAGTCTCCAGGGAGAGAAGAATCCACAATTGCTTTCTGAGAGCAAAAACATTATGTAAGATTATTTATGGTCAGCATTCCATTAGTCAATAGCAAATATGGAACAATTTCACCCTTAAGCGATTCTTTCCCTGGGTAAAGAACAATTTCATCTTTGGTTAAAGAATGAGAATGTATAACCTTCCCGCTAGTTCCTGAATGGCACTGCTGCAATCTTCTAGGATGACTAATTGCGCATTGAGTACCATCTCATGTCATAACATTTAAAAGGAAGGGACTATGTCAAATAGCGGTTGCAAAGTCTGCCCGTATTCAGAATCAGCAGCGTTGGTGCTGAAATTGGGGGAAAGACGAAGTGGGATGGATAGGGAGACTTGGTTATCCCGACCTCACAATAGGGGAAGAAGAGCTGATAGTCCATCTCACTTCACTCCAAGTTGAACAGAAAGGAGAATGGTCTACTGCTCTCTCCCCCTACTTCCATTTTTTTTTTGGGGGGGGGGGAGGGAACAGCTCTCTTCCAACCTGACTTTTGCCAAGAACCCAGCCTGCCCCATCTCAGATGCGGTTTGACATCAGTCTGGTGTTCAACTTTTTGAAGAAGGAGCGTAGCTTACAGATCTTGCACTTCTTCTTCCTCTTTTTGTTTTTGGGCTTTCCGTGCCCTACTTCCCATCTTTCATCCTCTTCTGTGGCCCAAGGTCCCCAGGCACCACCATTGAAGTCAGGGTGAGCTCGTGGGTTTTCCGCAGGGTATCTGACAGGGATAGCAGTCTGGTTGTAATTAACCAGCCTAAAAAGTAGAGCCCTGACCACATCAGGACGCTGATCTGACAGGTCATGGCGCTCGTATGGATCGGCTGTAATGTTGAAAAGCCAGACAGACTGCCGCATCCCGTCTGTCAGGCGCTCTAAGTTCCACCAACTCCCTGGGAAGTTGGTAAGAGTCTGTGGTGGGATCCAGTCACTGTAGCCAGGATCTCCAGTAAGAAGTTTCCAGTCTCCCACCCGTACAGAGGCCTGTACTGCTGTATTCCAGATGCCAAAGCCATTCTCTAAAGAGCCATATTTGGCATGATTATACAAAGGGTCAATGTTGTGCAGGATTTCAGTCCGGGGTGACTCTTTGCCCTCGCTGATAGCTGGCCACACATTATAGCCATCCAAGCCATCTGCTTCAGACACATTGCCCCTAGCCAAAGTCACTAAGGTTGGGTACCAGTCAGTTATGTGGATGAGGGCCCTGCTGGTCCTTCGCTTGCGTTTAATCAGTGGACTGTGGACAAATCCAATGCCACGCACTCCTCCCTCCCAATATGTTCCTTTGCGGCCTCGCAACGGCCAGTTGCTTCCCCCAGAGAACGTCTGCCCTCCATTATCTGTAGAGAAAACAATAATACTGTTGTCATAGTAGCCATATTTCTTCAAGGTCCAGGTGATATTCTTCACAGCTTCATCCATGCATGTGACCATGGCAGCATATTTGCGGCGGGCAACATTGCCCATGGAGCGATAGCGATAGATGTATTCCTTTGGGGACTGCAAAGGGGTATGCACTGCCTGGAATGCTATGTAGATGAAGAGAGGCTCCTTGGGGTTGTGGGTTGCCAAAATTTTCCTGACTCGCTGGGTGTAAAGGAACGTGGAATACTTGCCACTTTTCTCCCAGGCTACATTTTCCCCATCATGAAGGTCATACCCACATATTCCTGGCCCGTCACAGTTGTCATATGTATAATAATCCACATTTCCTGTCAGTGAGCCCAGGAAGGTATCAAAGCCTCTGCGGGTTGGCAAGCATTCTTTACGATAAAAGCCTAAATGCCATTTGCCAACCATGTGGGTAGAGTAGCCAGCTTCCTGCAGTTTCTGTGGGAGAGTGACCTGGTTCAGAGGCAAGCAATTTGGCTGTCGGGGACGGATGATTGAGTGCTGAAGACCTGTGTGGATCTGGTACCTAGGAAAAGAGAGGGAAAGAAAGCAAAGACATCATCTTACATTACAATATCTCCATCCCCCTGTGAACCTACAGTTGTGTCCCTGAAAAGTAAGTTTCCCTGATAGAACATTACTTCTACCTGGATTCCTTCTAAAAGCTGAATGGCATGGTTTCAAAGAATCCAAGTTGTAAGCAGACACAATAATAATAGGTATCTATTTCCAGGTTCACTGGTATACATACATAAACACTTTTTTTTTATTTTTATAGTAGTTTTATTAAACACTACAATTAAAAAAGCTTTAAGCCTTAAAGAAAGAAAAGAAAAATAGAAAGAAAAGTAAAAATGAAAAATAAGAACATAGTAAACACACACACACACACACACACACACACACAAATAACAGACACTCAACTCTTCTCCTTGTCCAAAGGAATTATGAATAGCCGGCCTTCTCACCAGCTCTTCATTCCACTGTGGTTGGGGGCTCCTTTTTTAACGGAACTATAATCAACCACCAAGTTTGCCCTTTCTTCTCTGGATGTCTCCAAAATAAACACATTTTTAAAGGATGCATAGAATGTTGCTAAATTCCAATATTTTTCTGGACTACTTTAGGCCCAATTACTTTTTCATTTATTTCTTCCTTCATATTTGCTCACCACTCCTATTTCCACTTCCCTGTTAGCCTTTACCTCCAATTGAAAAGGTTAACCACGTGCTGAGATCCAAGCCAGAGATGGTAAAAGTAACAGGAGCAAAAATGGAGCAAAAACAAAGTTCAATCCATTTTATATATAATACTTTCTGGGTAATTTTGCTGTAAGTATAGATCCAAAGATCCTTGTCCGGGAGTCCCAGACAAGGTGCATGGGAGTGCCATGGGAGGTTGGCTGGGAAGGGCATAGGAGAGCTGGTGCAGGCCATGCATGAGCTGGGGAAGTTGGGAAGGCCAGCACAGACTACACATGAATTGTAGGAAGGCCTCGGATAGCCAGTAGAAGCTGCAGGAGGTGGATGAATGCTACAAGCAGGGAATAAGCAGGAGTGACATACTTAAGTAACCTCCCTGATTTTGCTTGTGGGAAGCCTGAAAGGAAGGCTTCAAATGGTGATTGTGTGATCGTGACTGTCTTGACCCAGTAACTGTGAACCATGTACCCCAGTGCTCAGATCTTGATCATGTGACCACAGTAGTGCTGCAATGGCCAGAATTTTGAGGACCTATTATATATCCGTTTGTTCAGCACTGTTTGAACGATTGCTGAACAAATGGACGTAAGTCAAGGATCACCTTTATCTGTAACTATATCTGATCCACTATGTGTAACGCAAATCCCAGTGAGTTAATTTGATATTATAAATTCTGCATAATGCAATCTCTTTTTTTCCAGATGAGAATAATTTGACATGTTTTGGAGCAAAAAGCCCAGCATACGCTTGTGATGAGACAACACACCAAGGAGAACAGCATCTTTACAGTCTATCACCTCTGTCATCACTAATGTAGGGAAAGCCTATTAAAACCTTCAATAGTGCTGATACTCCGTCTTCCTGAAGATTAGGTAGCATCTGCCAGAAAGACTTTTTGCATTAATACTTCTGACAAATTCAGAATCACAATCAACACTATCTAGAAAGTCAAAAGTTAAAATCTGAATGGTTTTTGCTTTTAAGATTTACAATGATTCATATTTAAATGCAGATGTTGCAGAGAGTCCTCGACTTACGACCCAAATTTTTTGTTGCAAAGTGAGAAGTTGTTAAGTGACTTTTACCCCATTTTACAACCCTTCTTGCCATAGTTGTTAAGTGAATCACTGCAGTTGTTAAGTTTGTAACCCAGTTGTTAAGTGAATCTGGCTTCTCCATTAATTTTGCTTGTCAGAATATTTGCAAAAGGTGATCACGTGACCCTGGGACACTGTAACTGCCATAAATATGATCCAATTGCCAAGCATGTGGATTTTGATCATGTGACGCACGGGGAATGCTGCAATGGTTGTAAGTATGAAAAATGGTCACAATTCACTTTTTTCAGCGCCATTGTAACTTTGAATGGTCTCTAAATGAAGTATTGTAAGTCATCCTCATTTGGTGACTACAGTTGGCATTGTCAACTTGATCATCATGTGAAATGATCACTAAGAGAAACCACGATTGTGCTTATGGTCTTATTTCAGCTTTCCTTTGTTTTATAGACCTGCAAAGGTTATAAATGAAATGATGGGTAGCTAAGGTGCTTTTTCATCACTGTCATAACTACAATTGGTTACTAACCAAGGCAGTCACTAAACTGTATTGATCTCCATCCACAAGGGATCGATTCAGCAGGAATTAATATTTCATATAGACATGCTTTGTTTTCTGAAAACTTGTATTTATCATCTTCAAAGGACTTAGTCCTTTTAAAACTGAGGCAAAAGAGGGCAAAATCTCTAGTTTCCTGCAAGGGAAGGAATGCCCTTTTTTTCCCTATAAAAGGTTGGACTGTGCAACTCACAGAGTGAAATCACATTCATAGTTTCTCAGAAATGAAGCCCAAATGGCTTACTCCCAGATAAACGGTATAGGATTGCAGATTTAATTATGTCCTTGAAATCCACTGCAATATTTATTTTGGAAGTCATTTTATTTAATTTTGTGCCGTAGTGCGAAAATGTTAGAATGTTATAGAGGACCTCAAACATTTCCAGATTTATTATGGAACAAACGTTCATACACTGAAAGCATATCATCTTATTCATGGGATAGGGCCTCCAGCTAGTTAGGCTCCAATGCTCAAAAATCTGAGTCTTCAATAAGCTTCAGTGGTACTCTATATCTATTGCTTTCCTTCTAGTTCAAAATATTTATGGAAGAAATCCACATACTTTTGCCTCACTGTTAAACTGTACATCTCATGATATGCATGCAGGTAATAGCACTCTGAAATTGGATGCAAAAGTAAATAAAAATAGTTTAGCTAGCCACAAAACAGATGTCTACTTTTCTAGAAGTGTCTTATTCATTGTCTTAGGAAAAATCAAAGATCTTGCAATGAGCCTTTTCTAACTATCCCACAATACTCCAATCCCTAAACTTTTTTTTCTCGGGAATAATTACAGTTGGCTTTGAATTTATCCCCCTGCCCCATTCCAACACACACACACACACACACACCCCACATACACTGTTGATTTGGAATGTGTAGCTGTGGGAAATTAAGCATGTTTTATATCTGGCAAATGCTTGGATGATTAAAATAAGGCAGGTTTCTTTGATTTCTGGCTCGTGAACAGCAGAGCAAGCCACTGAAAAACTGGCAAAACATACAGATCTGTGCAATACAAAGTTTCCACCCAGAATGTTCATTTTGGTGTTTGGCAAATATTTAGAACTGGACTGTAGGACTATTGGTAGGTTAACTGTAGCAGCAAAGCAAAGAATATTGTATTTTTCAGAGTATAAAATGCACCAGAATATAAGATGCACCAAGATTTTGAAGAGGCAAATTAGAAAAAAAAAGTATTTGCACTCTGCAGACCTCGCAAAAACGGGCCCGTTTTTTGTCCCAAAAAAGGGCATGCATAACCTTTAGGAGGCTTATAGAGTGCTCCTGGGGGCTGGGAGTGAAAAACGGCCCATTTTCGCTCATTTCTGCCCTCCCCAGCCCCCAGGAGCACTCTGGAAGCCTCCAAAAGGCTCTGCATGGCCATTTTGGTGAAGGAGACGGGGTTTCGGCAGGCCAAAAATGCTGTATTCAGTGTATAAGACGCACTCAGATTTTCACTCTCTTTTTTGAGGGAAAAAGGTGCATCTTATACTCCGAAAAATACGATATATTTCATGCAATGTTTGGGCAGAAATTTTCATGATCTCCTCTCTGATGGGTTTCAGTTTGCTAAGGAAAAATACTGTAGATTATTCTGGGTTTTAGGAAGACATCTTGTCTTTCTTCCCCCTATATGGTACATCCCATATTTTACATGCCAAAGATTCCTAGACTTCCTAGGCTGAATCCCCAGGTTCAAGAGGTACAGTGGGAAAACCTCCTTCATGAAATCTGTACATATACTTCTAGTCAATGTTGCCAGTACTGGACCAATCGAGTAACTCAAAAGAAAACTTTTACTTACTGTATGTTTTAACTACCTTTTCAGCGGCCTACGTAGACCAATGTTATTATCATGGATACGTATATTGTTAATCCCAAACCAGACCATTTCTTTAAAAGGGATGCTAAATTGCCTTCGCTGCTAACAAAGTAAATGAATCCCTTGCATTGATGTTAGCCAGTCAAGATTTGGGAGGCTGATGAAATCCTGTTAATTCTCCAAATGCTGCTGTTTCTGTCCTTATCATCATCCATTCTACAACTGCATTTTAATTGTATATAGAAGTTTTAATTGTATGTACAAGTACAAGTTTGAATGGTATGTAGTGTGAATCCTAATGGTAACCAGGTACAGGAGATCAGTAGTACTATAGCCACATAAATAAGGAGCAAACAATGTAAAGTAACTTTTTTCAAGAAAAGCTGGCTTCTCTCTGAAGGGAAAGCTGTCTGAACTGAAAAGTGGTGCCCATCCCTTGGGTAACACTGTCTGTGCACCAGTACGGTTACATTTTACAGCCTAATCCTATGAAACAAAGCTAATATTATTACTCCTTACTATGCCTCATGATTACTGTTTGCACACCAACACCGTTCTGATTCAAAATTCTAATGCAGTGAAATCCATTTACCGTTTTTACTCATTATTACTCATTATTATGCCTCATCTCTCCTGTCTGCACATTAATTTCGCTCAGCTTTAAAGTTCTATTGGAAGTAAAAGCCATCTAACATTATCACCCTCCAAAAAGGCTAGCAAATATTCCGCTCTTTCACACTTTAATTTTGAATCCTGAGCAACCACATTATCTCTTTAAAGTAGCGAGGGTTGTTGTTGCTGTTTTGCCTTTCGCTTTTCTCAATCTGGTTATCCATTCTCTCTCTCTCTCTTTTTAATTTGAACATAACTTATACAAGTTTATCCAGGGGGAGGGCCTTGGCTGAAGTTCACGGGGCTTCCTTCGGGCTTCCTCTCCAGCACCCACCGGGGGAGGCTTCCTTTTCCCTTTGGACTTGATTATCCCGTCCAGTTCTCCCCGTGGACCGGGTGGACCGAGTGGCGTGAAAGCGGCGCTTCTGCCCCTCCTTACCTTCCCGTGATAAGCTGACTCCTGGAAGGCGTGCAGATGGGCTGGATGTAATAATTCTCTAGCTTAACCCCTTCGGCAGCCAACCTGTCCAGCGTCGGAGTCTGGATGTCCGAGCCGTGGTAGCCCACATCATGATAGCCCTGGTCATCGGTTAGAATGAAAATGATGTGGGGAGGCCTGGAGAAAACAGGCGGGAGGCGAGGTTTCCCCGCCGGGTCCCCCGAAACCTCAGCCACCAGACCGGGCTTCATCCAGTCCCAGGATAGGTAGCCGAAGCTCAGCAGGCTGACCAGGGAGAAGCCAGTCAGGGCATTGACGGCCATGCTGGACCGAGCCCCTAAGCCTGGACGAGAGGCGCTTATGATGCCGGCATCTCCCGCCAATGGGGGAAATCTCGCCCGCCCGCCCGTCTCGGCTAGCGGGGCTGCCCTCGCTCAAGCCGAGCGGAAGAGCGGCCGAGCTAGTTAAAATCGTCCGCGGGAAACGCCTCAGGGATGGGATTCGTAGCGGCGGCTCGATTCCTGAGCAGAGCCTGCGGCGTCGGGGGAGAGAAGAAAAGGAGAGGGAGAGGCGGCATTCCCGCCAAGTTTTGCGGGCTGTCAGCGCGAGACCTTTTGCCCAAGTCTAAAAACTTCTCCCGAAACTCGCGCCCAAGTTCAGCTCCATCGGCGCCGAGTCCCCTCCTCCCTCCTGGGCGGCGGGACTTGGGCTTCCCTTTCTTTACGCCCCGTCCCGTCGGAAAGTCTGGGCCAAGAGCGGCTGTCATGTTGCCTCACCCCTCCCTCGGGGTGGCTTCCCTTCCCCACCACGTTTCTTCTTCGAATCCCCCCTCCTCGCCCCTCCCCCGGTCCTCCAAGTATGTCAAACTTCCACCCCCACCCAACCCCAATCCCGGACGCTTGTTTGGAAATATGGGGGCCACGCAGCCAGGGAGAAAAGCCCCCTTCGGAGGGAAACCGGGAGGGGGGGATGTGAGAAGTTGTACAACATCTGCCCGGGGGATCCCCGCCAGGTTCTGGAGGGAGCTTTGAAGAACTCCGCTCCTTTCATTGATTCCCAGGGAACCGGCCGGCGAGATCTCCGCCGCTTCCTGGGTCCTAAGACGAGTTCGGTACCCGTCACTCCAGTCCAGTAGATCGAGGGGTCAGTTCTTCACCTTGTACAGTAAAAAGTAGTGAGGTCTCCTGCTAATCAAATTTGGCTTCCCCCTGACTCCATGAACATGCCGTCTGATCCAGTTGTATGGGCAGTGTTACAGAAGTGGTTTGCCCCCCCCCCCCCAGATCTTCCCAGCCTGGTTTCCAGTCCCAGGCTTCTTTGGTGGGAGGTCCGTCCAAGTTCTGACGATAACTAAGCCTGATAAATCCAGATTAGGTATTCTAATCAATTGGGTGGCTATAGCAAATTTAATAAATTGAACAGAATTGAATATACCCATATGCAAAAAATAAAAAATAAAAAAAATTACCTGGCAAGACTCATTAGTTAGGATGACCCTATCTGGACTGCTAAAAATCAATCAATACATGGCATCAGATACTCTTGATCCACCTGCATCATGTAAAGTGGCCCATGGAATGTTTCCAAGTTTCCATGTCAGACACACACAGAGATTTCTTCTTTCCTGCCATCCTTTCCATTCCAGAGAGCTAGACAGTGGCTGGGATGACACACGCTTACCACCATGATTTAGTAAATTAACATAATGTTCAGACATTGCCCAACATATAACCCACGAGCTCTATGATTGGGGACTGCCAGTAGTCTGTGAGGGCATTGTAGAGACCTAGGTGTAGGCACCAAAATATTAATGCTCAATTTATTACGAGAGTGCCATTTCATTTTATTATTCTATTTTATCATTTTTAATTTTTATTATTGATTTTGGTTTTGACACCTAAGGCTACAGGCAGTAATTGGTTCAACAATCTTACCAGTCGTCAGCTATGTGAGGTTTTAAAGCTGACAACCGGCAGAATTACAAGGATATTCTGCAACAAGATAGGTATGGTAGACTTTTAAAAAATTTAAATGTTCCTGTAATATATCTTCATAACATAAACTGCTATATCAGGAATTTCTGTACCCATCTAAAATATGATAAAGTAGATTTGTTTTATTTGTTCTATGCAGGTTGTTCTCCAGCCAACATGATTATGATATTCTAGGATGTGGGATTTGGGGATCCTTCTGGTGGATCATTTATATTGGAGTAGATACAAAAGTCTTTCTCCTGGGTGGCTGAATGGATTCAGACATGGAGATAATGTTTTATGGGAATGTTTTCTGATCTTTTCTTTCCTAGCTTATGTTCCAGAAATTGGTGCTCTGAAGAGCTTTAAGTTGTTCTCTGCTTCGAGAGCAGGTTTCCTTCTACATGTTTTAGGCTATGGTTTCCAGACAGCATGGGCTATGCCTTATTAATTAGGAACTGTTTTTTTAAAACAATTTTATTAAGGTTATCATAATATAAAATACAAATGTGAATAAAGACTGCCTGAAACCTTGGACAGCTGCTGCCAAAAGAGGAATTAGAGGGGCCCACTGTCCATATCAGCCAGCCATCAGGACTTGTCATCCAGATCTCTGGAAAGCACGAAGCTGTCTATTCCAGACATCGTTAATAGATAGCATGTCTGCCTGCCTGTATTAAGATTGTCTTGAAGATGCCTTACTGTCCTTTTCATAAGCATGCATCCACGCCTTTCTTCTCCTCTCCAGCCAAGGCCAGTTCACTTTCTTTCCCCTAATCATTGTGAAATTAGTGCTTTATCTTCTCTTTTTTTTATTGAAAAAGTTTTATACAAACAAATTTTTCCCCTATTAACCCCCCCACCATACAATGTAAATCACATACAAATACTATGCCCCTTCCCGTCCCCCCAACCCAAAAATATTTCTCATTCAAATATTATACCAGATACTTTACCCCCTCTCCTCCCCCCGTTTTAAAGTAGATTACTCATTCATATATTGTACCCTCTCACCTCCCAACAATCATAATGTAAGTTTCTCTTAAAGTAACAATAGCCCATTTGTTAGATCGGGGCAACGAGAGAACAGACTATGGACACGGAGTGACTTATCAGCTCTTTATTAATAGTAGTAGTGATCCAGCTTGCTCTGTGGTCGGAGGTTTCCCCTTTTATAGGGATCGGGTACGCCCCTCGACCAATCAGAACGATACCTGTTTCCCGCTGTAGCAGCGGACCAGAGAGGAGACTTGCCTCGATATATGCTAATATCTAACACCCCTCCCCTCCTAGACGGAACACCCCTCCCCTCCTAGACGGTAGGTAACATAGTCTTTTAGGTATGTTGGGGGTTGCCTTACTCGGGAGGAGCGTCGTAGTTCTGGTTGGTCAGAAGTGGTTGCAGGATCGGATGCTTTTCCTGTTCCACGTTCTGAAGGTTTCGTGCCCTCGTAGCTGGGGCGTTCCGGAGTCTGCTCGGTTGCGTTGTCTGGGGGTTGCTCTGCTTCGTGCTTGCTTTCTTGTTCCGAGCTTGGTTCGCAGGTGTCGTAGTTTTCTATGATGGGGCTCTCGCGTGGCTGACTTTCTGTAGGCAGGAAAATCTCGTCTTCGTTTCGAAGGTCTGAGTGTGCTAGGCGACCCCGAAGTTGATCGATGTGCCTTTTCCAGTTCCGCCCATCTTCCAGCTCCAGCAGATACGATCGTGGACCCGTGATGCCAATGATCTTTGCCGGCATCCACAATGTTCCCCCTGCATAGTTGTGGGCGTATACGGAATCCCCTATGCTAAAAGACCGAATTTTGCTTGTGGAGTCTGGGGGAGCTGTGGCAGAGTAATTTGGGTGAAGACGGTCCAGGTGAGACCGTAAACGGCGGCCCATGAGTAGTTCAGCGGGGCTCCTACCCGTCGTTGCGCTAGGGGTAATATGCTGAATTAAGAGGTAATGGTCAATGCGTGTTTGCCAATCACCTGGACCCATCCTAGCGAGGGCCTCTTTTGCAAATCGCACCATTCTCTCTGCCTGTCCATTTGATTCCGGATGGAATGGCGCGACGAGGGCGTGCCGAATTCCCTGACCTGCTAGATATGTCTCAAATTGTATGGCCGTGAACTGGGGCCCGTTATCGGAGACTAGGAGGTCGGACAGGCCATGGGTGGCGAAAAGTCGCCGTAGAACCTTAATGACTGCCTCTGCCGTGGTTGAAGTCATTAGGACTACTTCTAGCCATTTTGAGTATGCATCCACAACTATAAGGAAAGTCTGACCTTGGAATGGCCCTGCGAAGTCGATGTGTATTCGCGACCAGGGTGCTTTAGGTTTCTCCCATTCTGTGGCGGGCGCTTCCGGGGGTGCTGGTCTCGATTCCTGGCATGGGTCGCAAGTGGCCACCCACTCCTCTATTTCTTTGTCCATGTTTGGCCACCAAACGTAACTTCTTGCTAACGCCTTCATCCTAACAATCCCCGGATGACCCACATGTAAAGCATCTAATACATTCCTACGTAAAGCATACGGAATAACAACTCGATCCCCCCACAATAAGCAACCTTGTAACACTGAGAGTTCGTCCCGTTTTGACCAAAACACTTTGAATTCCGGGCCCACGTTTCCCTTCGGCCACCCCCTCCAAACCCAAGTTTGAACTTGCTTTATTAAATTGTCTTTAGAGGAGAACCTTGCAACGTCGTATGAAGAAACCGGTCCAGAGTCCAAACAGTCAATGAGCAATACCGGTACTTCTGGAGTGGGGTCTGGCAGAATGTCAGGTAATGGGCAACGGCTGAGTGCGTCTGCATGTCCGAGAGTGGAGCCCGGTCGATGAATCAATTTGTATGAGTACGCAGCCAGGAAAACAGTCCACCTGGTCATGCGTGGAGAAAGGGAGACCGGAGTGGGGCAGTTTCCCGCCAAAAGTCCCAACAGCGGTTTGTGATCCGTAATCAGTTCAAAATCGCGGCCGTAGAGGTATTCGTGGAAACGTTTTACTCCAGCTACAGCAGCTAGCGCTTCCCTGTCCATTTGGCTGTAATTCCTTTCGGCCGATGAAAGAGTCCTGGAGTAGAAGGCAATGGGTGCTTCTTTTCCGTTGGGCATCCTGTGGCTGAGGACTGCTCCAACTCCGAAGGGTGATGCGTCGCAGGTCAATACCAGCGGTAGGGTCTGGCTGTATTGGACAAGCAGTGAGTCAGTGGTGAGCAGGCGCTTTACTCCGGTGAAAGCTGCAGCTTCGGATCGTCCCCATTTCCATTGTGCGTTCCTCTGGAGTAGACGGTGTAGTGGCTCAGCAACGGTCGCCTTCTGCCTCAGAAAAACGCTGTAGAAGTTAAGTAGTCCGAGGAAGGCCTGCAACTCGGTCTGATTTCGTGGTGTGGGGGCGTCCTGGATTGCCTTAATTTTCTTTGAAGTGGGGTGTATTCCCTGACCATCGATTCTATAACCCAGGAATTCTACGCTAGGCACGTTAATTTGGCATTTTTCCTTTTTGAGGCAGAGACCCTTTTCTCTGATTCTGGCCAAAACAGTTCTGACTCTTTTATTTAATTGCTCCTCGTTTGCAGCGGACACCAAGATGTCGTCAAAATAGGGGACGACTCCCGGTATCCCTTGCAAAAGTCGTTCCATGATGCTCTGGAACAATCCTGGGGCAATACTCACACCGAATTGTAGCCGGTTGCATTTGAATGCTCCTCTATGCGTCACTATAGTTTGGGCCTCCGCTGTGGCGCTATCAACTGGCAGTTGCTGGTAAGCTTGTGCCATGTCTAATTTAGCAAATACCTTTCCTGGCCCCAACGAGTGCAATAAGTGTTGTACTACAGGCACAGGATATGCGCTCTGTTGTAGCGCGACATTAATTGTGCATTTATAGTCCGCGCAGATGCGGACTGACCCGTCTGGTTTGACTGGGGTCACGATGGGTGTTTCCCAGCGCGTGTGATCCACCGGCTCAAGGATTCCTTGCTCCACTAACTTATCTATTTCCTTATCTATTTTTGGGCGGAGTGCAAAAGGCACTCGTCTCGGTTTAAGTCAGATTGGTGCCACTTTGGGGTCTAAATTGAATGATATCAGTTTACCCACATACTTACCAAGACCGGGGCTGAACACATCCTCGAACTCCTTAAAAATCTGTTCAGCGCTGCTGTTTTCCACGGCGTTGATTCCGGTGACTTCTAACCCCAGGGCTTCAAACCAATCAAGCCCCAGAAGGCTCTGTAATGGCGCGCTGGCGATGGTCACGGGCAGCTGGGCTACGATGTCCTTGAAACGGATCTGGAATGTGCCTTGGCCCACGATGGGGACTTGGTTCCCCTGGTAGTCTCGTAGCAGGACGTCTGGAGCGCGTAGTTGGCTCTTTCTGAGGCTAGGGATAGCCTGTTTCATGGATGCCCATGAAATGATCGTCAGGGTTGATCCTGTGTCAACTTCTAGCTCGCAAGGTGAGCCCTCCAAGAGGACTGTGACTCTCAGCCTTTTGGGCCGCTTGGGGCGGACCTGATTTATCGTGGTGAGATACGTTCGCAACTCCTCTCTCTGGGTCAACTCTATCTCATCATCTATATCCTGAAAATACTCTCGTTGAGCGTCTTGATAGAACGCTCTCTCAGCTCTTTGCGTGTAGTCTCTCTGGGGATACGCTCGCTCAGCTCCTTGTGAGTAATCTCTCTGGGGATACGCTCGCTCAGCTCTTTGGGAACTTTCTCTCTGGGTAAACACTTGTGGATTTCTCTCTGGGCGCCCTTTTTGATTCCGCCAAGCCCCTGGGTTGGGCTTCTGTTGGCGGTACATGGGTGGCTGCCGTGAGGCAGGGACTCCGCTCCGGCACACTCGTGCGATGTGCCCAAGTTTGTTGCAGTGCGAACAAACAACGTTCCTGAACCTACAAGTAGACCTGGGGTGATTCCCTCCGCAGCTTGCGCAGGGCGGCAAACGGGATCCGGGTCTCCCCCCAGGCCTCAAGTGACTGCTCTGCATCAGGTGACTGTCCTCGAACTCGGGATCCTCGTAGTCGGGGCTTGTGTCCTCGTAGTGCACTCTGGTCTGCCTTGGTGCTGTCTGGTTTACGCTGAAACCTCGTTGTATGGTTACCGATGATTTCTCTGCTGACTCTGACGCTCTTGCTTCATTTAGCGCTATCTGTAGGGTTAAATTCGGGTTTGCCAACAGCTTCTTTTGTAGTGAAATGTCTCTTAACCCACAGATGAGCTGCGCTAAGATGTGCTCGTCCAGATCCCTGAACTCGCAGTGAGTTGCTGCTTTACGCAGGGCTGCAACATATTGATTGATGGATTCTCCCGCCTTCTGGTTCCGCGTGTTGAATTCCTTGCGGCAAACATGGCAGGAAGGTTTTGGCGCGTAATGAGTTTGTAGAGCCTGTTGCAACGCCGTCCACGATACTGCCTGTATTGGAGTAGGCGCGGTGAGGTCTCTGGCCGTGTTGAAGACTTCTTTTCCGCAGTAGCCGAGGAAGATGTTTTTCTTCCGGGCGTCGGTGATCCCCGTGTATTCGTTCGCTTCGAGAAAACACTCGAAACGAATCATGAAGGCTTCCCATTCGTCGTTCGCTGGGTCGAATGGAGCGGGGGGAGTGTGCATCGCCATCTTCTCTCGTTTGAATTTGCCGCGCTGCGGTGACCTGAGATGGCTGCCGGAATTTCTGCCGAATTCCTAGGCTGGATCAAATCCGGAGATTCTGGAGGTAGCGTTCTTTGTCCTATTTGTCTCTCGATCCCACCTTCGTCGCCAATGTTAGATCGGGGCAACGAGAGAACAGACTACGGACACGGAGTGACTTATCAGCTCTTTATTAATAGTAGTAGTGATCCAGCTTGCTCTGTGGTCGGAGGTTTCCCCTTTTATAGGGATCGGGTACGCCCCTCGACCAATCAGAACGATACCTGTTTCCCGCTGTAGCAGCGGACCAGAGAGGAGACTTGCCTCGATATATGCTAATATCTAACACCATTAATCCTATCTTCTAAGTTAATTAAACATATATATATCATAATATAAATTTCTCTTAAAATAACAATATTTCATTAATCCCATCTTCTAGTTTAATTTTGCATATATATTACCCCACCCTCCACCCTAACCCTCCCCCACCTCCCACTCAAACCCCGCCCCTGACTTCCACTATACACCACTCTAACAATTCCAAGCATCCCATGTATTATTTTCTCTGATCATCTATCAGTCTGCTTTATCTTCTCTTAACCTATATGTATAAGTTCATCCGCTCAGGTTGAGGCAGCATCGGCTGGAATGTGCCCCATTCATACTGACTACTCTGGGTTGCTGCAAGCATGTCCAGACTCTGCTCTTGGGTGACTGCCGATTTCCCTGCACAGCTATGTTTATTTGTGCTGTTGGATTGATGTGACAGCAACAGCGCCAGTATTATTGGTGGATGCAGTAGACCAGAACCTCTCTAAAGCAACCTGTCAGGATATTTCTACACAATTCGGGCAGACAGGCAAGCACTGAGCAGCTCTTATATTTAAAGGTCCTGACAGATGACTATCACTTCCTCCTCTACCCTCAGTCCTCATTAGCAATTGGTAAATGCTTTTCCTATTGGCAGGGAAATTGGCCAATTCCTGCTTTAATATAGCCTTTCCTGAACTGCTAGGGCAGTACCACTCAATGGCCTCCTTTTAGAGGGAGGGTAGGTTATGTAGTCCAGGTTATGTAGACAGGGGAAATAAAAGACATTAAGCTGCCTACATTAGATGGGCCAGGTATCTGAACTAGGTTCTTCTCTTCCTTTACTAATTTCCAGGAATAAATAGGAGGCCTGAATGGAAGAGTAAAAACTAATGTCACGACAACGGAAATACAAATGAAGTGCCTTTTTGCATGAAATATTTCCTGGAGATTGGCAGAACATGATGAACTAAAACATGATCAGCTATTTTATGGTTCCATGTCCTAGGATACAGAGGCAGTTGGTTCAGCTGGGCTTTAGTTTAATGTGTGGCAGAAATGCATGCCACTGAATTCAATGAATTGCAATCCAGATAATTAAGGGATTGCACGTGGCATGGACATACCTGTTGAGGTAGCAGTAGGGGGAAAAGAGGCCCTACCAGAAACCTGACCATCTGTAAGGTATAACTTTTCTGTTTTGCTGCCAGAAATCACCTGGCCGTTATAGTAAAATCAATTAGAAAAAGACAGCAGATAGACAAACCACAAGATAATGTGGAGTGTTATTATAAACACTGCAGCTTTCCCATTCAAAAAACGCTGTACAAATTGTCCTACTTAAAACAAAATGAGACAAATTTAGCCTCCTTAACTGCACCAGCAAGTTGAATCACAGGGCAGCAAAGCTATGCATAAACATAACAAATGCCATTATTGGATTAGGGTAATACATCACACAAGAGGAAAATCCTGTTTTAAACAATCAGTCTCAAAAGGCTGTCCTGTTCCCAAGTTTTTTCCATCCTTGTTGAGGAGATTATAATCTTTTCCATTAACCTCACTTTCAGACAGACTGCAAATCACAGTGAAGACATAAGGGAAACTTCTGACTCTGCACTAACTTACTTTGAGTTATAAAAATCTCTTCACAAGCAGAAAAGGAGTGTGTGTGTAGTGTGCCTGGAAGTTAAAATGGAAGTGCTAGAAGAAAAAATCAGAAGATGTGGAGAGACCTAGCCCATAGAATCGCCCAGAGGTGGACTTAACTCAGTGCTTCTCAAATAGTGGGGCGCGCCCCCCAGGGGGGGCGCGAGGCTCCATAAAGGGGGGCTCGAAGCCGGGTCAGGATCGGAGCGGGCGCTCCGGTGCGTCTCCTCTGCCCGCTTTTGTTCCGCCCTGGCGGCAGGGATTGCCCGTCAGGATCGCTGAGCCTGCCCGCGTCTCTCTTCCCTTAGCCGCCCCTTCTCTTTCTCCTTCTTCCGACCGGATGCGTCTCTGTCTGGAGAGTTTCCAAGGCTCCGTGGTAAGGAAAGGCGAGAGTTTCCAAAGCTTAGAGCGCTCCGGTGTTTTATCACGCTCTCCTTCCCTTTGAGCCCCGCCTCTGCGGCTCCCTCCCTCCCTAAGTCAGCGGTCATCTTAAGGACCACTTGGACAGTCTTCGCATCTGGGATGCGTGGGTCTTTCCCACTGAGACGAGCAGGTGTTGTTTCTAGAAATCACTGCATGCAGGATATATATGTGTGTGTTTGTGTGTGTATACATGCACATACAATTGTCATTTCTGCAGTGTTATCACAGAAGTGAGTACACCCCTTAACATTTTGTAAATATTTAAGTATACTTAAATATTTACAAAATGTTAAGGGGTGTACTCACTTCTGTGATACTCTATATATAAATATATGTATGTATATGTTCTAGCTGTGCTCCTTTAAATCTTTTCTGCTACAGTTAATAAAGCTATTCTTTGTTGTAAATTGATCCACATTTCTTTCTTTTTTTATTCTCTTATACGTTAATAAGGATACAGTGTTATGCAGAGGTGTACTTATAACAATTTTATAGACAAATGATACTATTTACAGTCGCGCGGGGGGCGCGAAATGTTTTCTTCTTCCTAGGGGGGGCATGACAGGAAATAATTGAGAAGCACTGACTTAACTGAATGGATAGCTTCATCATCATTGTCATCAAGACAAAGTACATCTTTAGGTTAAGACCAGCACCCTGAAACACATCTGGAAACCATCTGGTGTCTGGCAGAAATAATAAACTCAGGCATAAAGTGAGCCAACTGCAGTGTGAGCCAATTAGCTGCTTAGAAGTTTAGTTTTCAACAACTGAATCTTCAAGGACAATCCCATAAAGTTTTTTTTTCTCTGGGATGAAGAGTTCCTAAGATGGAGTTCATGAAAAAAAACTGATGTAAAGGACATTGAACCTGATGAACAGACTGGGCTGTAGATCAAATAAATAGTCAAATATTATGATCAATGATGAGGGATAACTGGAGCTGCAATTCAGCAACAGATACAGCTCATCATTTGGGTTTGAAGAAGGCACACTGTTTGTCACTACATTAATTTGTTTGTCAATTGAGCTTCTATTCTGAGTTATACTGTAGAAATGTTTTTCTTATCTGACAATGATTTACTGCGCATGCCTCCTAACACGTTTCATAATACGTCACACATTCTTGTACTTTCCTTCTGATCTTCGTTTGCCTACCAAAGGAGGTGGGCGACAATTACTCTTGCCAGAATGTAAGAATTAGATAATAAGAATTTATTTTATTTTCATATTAAAGTTTGTTTTCATTAAAACGTGTTCTCGGGTTTTATTTTTGCTCATTAAGAGATATGCTTCTCGGAAGGGCTGCGATCCGCACCTCGTTAAATGAAGGTGGGAGGGAAACTTCCCATCCTTCACACTGTTCATCTGTAGCTTCAGGGTGGCTCTACAGGCCCAGTCTGGAAGCCCAGATTTTAGCACAACGGAAGCACTAAAAGTCCAATGTTGTAGTAACTATGGTGTTGTTCTATGATGTCATTTCATGGTTTTCTATCAGTTTTGAAAGCACTTTCAGAGCTGGCGGAAGCAACATCTATAGCGATAAATGTTCTTCACCATTGCTCTTGCTCTTACACCACATTGACAGGGCTGTCCCAAAGTAAAAACAATTGGCTCGAAGTTAGGTTTTGCATGTCTATCATTATAATTGCAGTCACTCGTATTTTGGGTCATCTATGCATACAAGTCCATCACTCAAGTTTAAAAAGTGAAAATAATAATTAATATATTTCCACCATCCAAGACAATTCATATCACTGTCTATAGATACATAAAATAGTCTTTTAACTATTATCAAATATAAATGATAACAATGGCATTAATACACAATTATAAAAGTAATAGATTAGTTCTGACATTCCCAGATACTTCAGGTAGCAGAGGACGGGCGGGAAACTGAATTTTCAGAAAAATGACTGAAATTTCGTTTCATGGTAAAAATGAAAAACAGAGCAGTGACGTGCAGTCAGGTGAGGCAAGTGAGGCACAGCCTAACCTCTCATCATCAGGGCAGCAAGTCATTTGATGGGAAACTTGCCTTTTGGGAGGAATGACCCAGCTTGGCTCCCACTTTCGATCTGCCGCCCAACGACTGAACGGAGAAGCGAAGAGGCAGGAGAGACAAAGCAGGAGCCAAGCCGAGTCATTCCTTCCAAGAGGCAAGTTTCCTATCGAATGACTCGCTGCCCTAGACTCGAGGCTCCAGTCCAGCCTGCGGTGCTTGCAGCCCCCGCCAGCTCCTCCAGGGACTCCCAAGCTCGGCACCAGAGAGCTGCCGTGAGAGAGGCCAGCCAGGTTGCCCGGGCAGCGGCAGAGGTTCCCTTTGTTCTTTCGGGCATGGGAAGCGGGGGGGAGAGGCTTCCTCCACTCCGTCCGCTCCCCACCTGCGCTGCCCTCACCTGACAAGCGCGCCCCGGATTCCGCGCAGCTCTGGCAGGCAGTGCCGTGGCCGAATCACAGGGCGGAGGGTGGCAGGTCGCAACTGAGCATGTGGAATTCTGGGAGTTGAAGTCCACAAGTCTAAAAAATTGCTGCCTCACCAGCTATAAACCTCACCGCATGTCACTGAAACAGAGTTATACCTTACAGGGAACCTACAGGGTGGGATGATTGAGTCTGACTCTCAGAGATCATCGGTAAGGTCTTTTGAAAGAAGCATATTATTTCAAGACAGTCAAAACAAGATTTAAAGTGCCATTTAAAATGACGGTACTGCCTACTTTATTGAAAAGGCTTTATTATGCATAAAATGCTCTCCAGTGGGAAGTGGGGAAATGACAGAAGTGGGGCAAATGCTGCCCCTTTTCTTTGCGCAACCTGATGCAATGCTTTCACCCAGAATGTACAAAATGCAGCAAATAATAATCTAGGGCAGCACCTAGAAATCTCTGCATTGACAACATATCCATCTGTCCATTGCAAAAGATCTGCACATATACTATGCCGATATATGACGACATCCTAGGTTCTTGGAAAGAAGTCAATGAGCATTAGGACCAACCCCAACTAAAGAGCTAGCAGCTGTGACTTCACACTGTTGTTAACAGATAATAATATTAAATTGTTAACTTTAATATAGTATTAAATTTATAGGCCATCTGACTCCCAACAGCTCTGGATGGCTGCAAATACCCATGCTGTCCCCATCTTCTAAATAAATGTTAAAAATCACTAGTGGCTTTTTGCCTAGCTGGAAGTAGAAGGAGGAGACAGCTAAATACATACATACATACATACATACATACATACATACATACATACATACATACATACATATCTCCAGGATATTATTATTATTATATACTTTATTCATTAAACATGAAACTCAACCAACTGAACATTCAAAAATGCATTACAAATACCAGTGACTGGTGCTGCTGCTGCTATTGTTGTTGTTGTTGTTGTTGTTGTTGTTGTTATTATTACAAAAATTTTGTATGTAGAAAATAGAACAAAGGATGGATGTGCCCAGGGGTGAAATAGTACCGGTATGGACCAGTTCACCCGAACTGGTAGTAAAAACAGGTATTTCTGATGATCAGCTGTGACGTGTGATTTATACTAACTAGAATACCTGGATTTCCTGCTTTCTGGCTAATCTAAATTCCGCATCACAGCTGATCATCAGAAATCGAAGGTCCTGCGCATGTGCGGAGGTGGATCATGCACACGTGCTCACATTGCCCAAATTGGTAGCGAAGATAAGTTGATTTCACCCCTGGATGTGCCTAATTACTTTCAAATTGACCCTGGACCTCTTTTTGTTCTCCTTTTACATTAAAATCTGAGGCATGCCAATCTATAACAAGTCTTTTATAAATTGCTTTATAAATTATAGCTTCTTTCATTTCTTGGTTTGAATTTTTGAGGAAACTTACCTAGAACTATTCCTGCTAAGTCCATTGATTGACTCATGCAGGGTTTTCAGAAGACGCCATGTACTCTATACAAAATTCCAAGGAGGTGAGGGAAACATGGGTCATTTCTGAAATCCCATAAATGCTTGAAAGCCTGGACTCAGTTCTTTCTCTTTTCTCTTCCTTTTTTGGAAATTAGGCAGTGCGTTATCTCTGTTATGCTTATGATAAAAATCTAAATTGTGTCCTTTGTACTTACATGTTCAAAGAACTCCATTTATATGATTTCTTTTTACCGGCTCCAGGTCAGATCCAGCAATATTTAATGTCAAGTTGTGCGCATTTCACCTTCCAGATCTTTCAGATGGTGATGAAATCAGCTGTATGAACTTCTCCTGCTTACGTCCTAATGCTGAGAGAGTGGTAACAGTAATAATAAAATTTCTTCCCTTTCGATCAAGTTGCGCAAGAGATAGTGTTTTCTGAACAAAAGCCACTTTTGTTGGGTATTTCCTTTGGAAATATCTAGAGGTGAAAGGATTACAATTTCAGAATTTCTGTAGCCAGGTGCTTACCCCAGTATGTCTAACAACAGCTATATGTGGCTAGAATAGAACTCACTGTAACAGCATTGCCAAAAAGGCATTAAGAGTTGTTAACCTAATTTTGTGAAGCTTCTTCTCTGTAACATTGTACTGCTAACTAGGGCATATAAAACCTTTGCCAGACCAATTCTTAAATACAGCTCATATGCCTGGAATCCATACTGTATATCGGACATTAATACAATTGAGCGGATCCAGAAGTATTTCACGAGAAGAGTACTTCACTCCTCTGCTCACAATAGAATCCCTTGGGCCACCAGGTTTGAAATTTTGGGCTTGGACAATCTGGAACTGCACCGCCTATGGTCCTACCTAAGCATAGTAAACAAAAGTGTCTGCTACAACGTCCTACCTATCAATGACTACTTCAGCTTCAATCCCAATAATACATGGGCAAACTCAAGGTAAACCACTCCAAACTCGATTGCAGAAAATAAGACTTTAGCAACAAGAGTGGTCAACGCCTGGAATGCTCTACCCGACTCCATTGTTACATTGTTACAGATTCAACCTTAAACTTTCTACCATGGACCTCATCCATTCCTAAGAGGTCCGTAAGGGGTGTGTGCATAAGTGCACCAGCATGCCTACTGTCCCTGTCCTACTCTCCCCATTTATTTGTATTCATTTCCTTTGTTCATGTCCATGTTCATACTTATAGTTATCTTGTACATGTTTGACAAACTAATTAATTGATTAATTAATAAGGAGAGATAGATGTTACTTAGTTCTTTATTTACAATAATTAGTACACTCTTTACTCATCTTTTTAATGCGAGCTTCAGGCTCCAAAAATGGGATACTGAACGTCAGAGTGAGGAAGAAGAACTAGATCTCAATTGAACCTACAAACTGGGAGGAGGACTTATTTATTTTTATTATTCATATTTATAGACCGCCCCCTCTCCCGAAAGGGACTCGGGGCGGTGTACAGTCCCTAAAATACGTTATAAAATACATACAAAAACAGTTAAATAATTAAATACGTAGGTGGAGGAGGTTGTAAGACTGTACATAGAATAATAAATATAATACATTAAAAGCTTATTAAAACCCCAAACCCAATTAAAATGAGTAAATCCCCGGGAGGTAAAACTAAGAAAGTGCCAGGCCAGCTGATTGAAATAGGTGAGTCTTTAACTTTTGCCGGAAGGAACGGAGGTCGGTGGTAGTTCGAATGTCTGGGGGGAGGTCATTCCAGAGGGTTGGGCCCATCACAGAGAAGGATCTACTCCTAGGTGTCGCCCGCTGGCATTGACCAGCAGACGGCACCAGGAGGAGCCCCTCTCTGTGTGAGCGGATAGGTCGCAGGGATGTGTGTGGTAGGATGCGATCCTGCAGGTAACTAGGTCCACTGCCATGGAGCGCTTTAAAGATGGTGATCAATACCTTGAAACGCACCCGAAAGGCCACAGGTAGCCAGTGCAGCTCGCGCAGGAGAGGTGTTACGTGGGAGTAACGTGTACTTCCCATAATAACCCGCGCGGCTGCGTTCTGAACTAGCTGCAGTCTCCGGATGCGTCCCAAGGGAAGCCCCATGTAGAGACTTCTTGTTAAGAAGATCACAAGCCATCCCCAAGCTTGGTTCAGCCATAGTGTTGTAGAAAAATAATATGCTAACTTTACTGCAGTTTCAAATAAACCAGCACAGAACTTGAGTAGGGGGGGGGAGCCACAATTCTTGAAATAAGCCAGAATTATGTAATTGTGCAGGTTTTGAATCACATTAGATCAAAATAGAGGTGCCTTGTAGAATGGTACATCAATAAAGACAACATGCATAGTTTTTAACTCTAGATACTAATACTACAGCCTCCAGAATTTCAACTTCCATTTTTTTTCTATATTCATTTTTGTATCGGAAAATGGAAACACAATTTAGGCTAATATCAGCTCTATCTATTTAACAGATATATTATTAGAATGAGCTATTTTTTCTTCACAAATATAGTTTGGCAATATTTGCAATGCAAACTGATGTACAGTAGATACTGTATGTGTGCCAGCTCACTACTTATCCCTCCTAGTTGGTGGAATGGAATGGAAGGGACGGGAGGAGATCAAAGAGGAGAGGAGAGAAGAGAAGAGTTGGAAAGGACCTTGGAGGTCTTCTAGTCCAACCCCCTGCAGGAAACCGTATACCAGCAAACAGCTGAGAAATATATGCATGTGAGATATAATTTTTTTTGTATTTTGTTTGACTTAGAGACACTGTGTGATCAATGTTCCCATTTTAAATTTGGGGACATTTTGTACAACTAAGTAACTGAAGGTTGGTTGCTGAATATGGCAAGAACACTTTATTATAGACATAAAACACGGATGAGAATGTGAAATGCTTAATGAATGGTTCAACAATGAGCAGGAAGACAAGGCTGTGATATCCCTTTTGTTATTTAATGTATTTATAGATAATTCAAAAATTATCTTTGTGCTTATATTAGCGGTGTATTGCTTGGGAACATGAAAATGTAGACTTTTATATGCTGATCATTCCTGGTTGTTGTCTAATGTATTATTCACAGTTAATGTTAGGTAGACAATGTGTGCAATCCACAAAGTACATATATCTGAAAATTAATGTTTCAAAGCTCAAGGTAGCTGGATTTGACTGGAAAATTGGTGTGGGTGATTGCACGTTATAAATAATTAGTATAAAGATTATAACAAGTAGATGAATTTGTGAACCTTGGTAGGATGTTTACTAAAACTTAGAAAATAGATGGAGACATTTTAAGAATACAAATGATAATAAAAGGATCTTATGCATCTTTTGTGAAAAAAATGAATGGCGGTGGGTGAGCAAAAAGAAGTTTTGCACATTTCATTATATAGAAGGGAGAGTTGGGTATGTGAGGAAAAGCAAAAAGCAAATTAAATGTGGTGGGACTTGGGTGCTTTAAGAAGTGTGTATGGTAAAATAAGAAGAGATAAGAGTCAGGGATATGCTGATGAATTAAAGCAGACTGAATACAAAAAAGAGTGATTAGTATGAAAGAATTAAATTGAAGTGGTTACAAATAAATCAGGATCAAATTGCAAAACAAGTACATGAAGGAAGAGTAATTAGGTCCAGAGGAAGAGGAAGACAAAGAAAGTTGTGTTTGGATGGAATTGAGGAAACCAAGAGAGAGGTAAGACGCTGAAAAAGCAATATTTAGTATGAAGGACTTCGTGAAGTGACTGAAGCAAGCAAGGATGATTTTCAAGGGTAGAAGACATGGAGAGGTATAATGAATGATGTAGGTGTTAAACTAATTTTAGCTATGTTTCATCTTAAGCACTGCTCCTTCAAGTTCCTTATCCATTTAAGGAATTTGCATTCTCATACCTAGAAGTTGCTAAAGAGACAAGGTGGTGAATAATTCTGGAACAGTTTGTTAGTTTGAAAGTGAGTTTCAACTTTTCACCTGAAATTATTGAAATTGGGAAGCCAATTTTAGCGGGGAGTTGGGATGAATTGCTCAAGCTGCCCTCTGGGGATTTGTAGTATATTATATATTATATTATACATTGAAGCTCCCCTTGGTACACTCTGAGCTTGGTTATTTGCTTGCAGACATTTCATTACCCAGCTAGGTAACATCATCAGTCCATTCTACTGTTCAACCCTTAGTTCCATTGAATTCTTTTCCAAAGAAAAATAAACTCTTAACATGTCTCATGAAACAAAGAATTAAAGAAAGACAAATAAAATAATCAAGCATTTGGAACATCTTTCTGTGAGGAAAGCTGAACAAAAGTGGAAAAATTGACTGAAGGAAGATATAAGGGACTGTTCTCTGATTTTCATCTCTTATTGTATTCTAAGGAAGGTTATTCCCTTTAATGTGAATGTGTATGAATGATGGAGATTTTCAAGTTATTTGCAAATAACTTTATCCAAGTATAGTCTTACATATTTTGGCATGCAAATTTGGGGGAAACTACATGTATCATCCATGGTGTCTTTTAAGACGTTTAAGAAATCTCAGTGTACTGGAAAGTTGTCCTCTGGCAGAATTGTTCATAGTGACTCATTTCCTAATAGGGAATATTGAGCAGGGAAAAAAATCTCCCTGCAGTTGGCACACATTTTTCCCTATATATTCATTCACATTCAACAAAATCTTAATTCTCCAGCCAATTTATTTTCGATGTCCAGTGTAACATCTTTCTTCATGTCATTCTTAAGAGAAAGAAGGACTAGGGGAGACATGATAGCAGTGTTCCAATATCTCAGGGGTTGCCACAAAGAAGAGGGAGTCAAACTATTCTCCAAGGCACCTGAGGGTAGAACAAGAAGCAATGGGTGGAAACTAATCAAGGAGAGAAGCAACCTAGAACTGAGGAGAAATTTCCTGACAGTTAGAACAATTAATCAGTGGAACAGCTTGCCTCCAGAAGTTGTGAATGCCCGGACACTGGAAGTCTTTAAGAAGATGTTGGATAGCTATTTGTCTGAAACGGTATAGGGTTTCCTGCCTAGGCAGGAGGTTGGACTAGAAGACCTCCAAGGTCCCTTCCAACTCTACTATTGTATTGTATTGTATTGTATTCTTGCATCCTGTCATTTTTAAATCTTCTTTCAAATCGGTCTTGATCTTGTCAGGTAGAACTTGTTCCTCTTCCATAATATCTTTTAGACAGAGTCTACCCATGGAAGAAGACACTCTTGAAATGGTTGGTGAATATGGTGGACCTTGCTGAGATGGCTAAAATGACTTCTTTGACCAGAAAAAAAGGCAATATCTACATTTATTACTTATTATTTATTGTTCGCGTTAAACAGGATCAAAAATCCACTTGTAATTCCTGGTTTTGATAATTAGACAGAATAGACTATGGGTAGAAGAGAAGTATGTGATAACCATAGAATACGGGATAAACTTATAATTTCTCTTATAACTGGTGTAAAGAAAATCAGAAGCTACTTCTTTGTATGACTACACTATTTCAAATACCAGGGGAGGCTCACATAACTGACTATTCTACCATTTAGGAAGAGATCTACACAAATATTTCATACCCACACTGTGACGTGTATCCACTGTGCGTGGATTCTATGAACCATCAGACAGTGTGTTTGAAATATGTAGTAGTTTAACTTCCTGGTAGTGATTGTTTTTGTCACAGAGATGGGCAAAGGGAAAGAATCAGGAGTGGTATTCACTTACTTTATGGGCAGGAACCGTTGCTTTTTTAAAAAAAATATTTCAAACATGAAAATATGGAGGAATGGGGATTCAAATATGCGTAAACATATAGTGATTATTTATTTTCTAAATCTTGTTATAGGCCTATTTCAAGGCAGAGACACATCCAGAACTGGAAACCATTTCCTATTCACAAACTTTTACTCCTAAGAAATGATGAACCATTTTGACCTGCATTATTGAGAACAAACAGGCAACCCAAGTTGATGTAAGCAAGGAAGGGATCAACAGATCAAATGCGGAATAAAAAACGAATACAGTAAAATAAATGACATTATATAAATAAAGCAGACCTGATGCATGATCCATAAAATATTTAATGACACATAGCAGGATATGTCTGCTTTCAAATCATAACAGCTGTCAGTGTGATGAAAGGGCAGTTGGCTTCAGTTCCCAGGTATTCCTCTCTGAACATCATGCTCATTCTAGAGCAAGCAGCATATGAAAAGAGGTAGATGTCAAGAAAAAAAGAAAGGGAAAAAATTGTAAACCCCTCTTCTTCTGGTATCAGGGCCTCTTACTAATGGGATTTTGAAAATTCGGTATCCACAAATACAGCGTAATTATTGGTTTTATGTATGATTTAGCCTGAACCATTACTATGTTTTGTGAATCGCCTGTGGTTCTTTGCAATCAGTACCAGAGTAGAGAAAAAATAGTGAAATACTTAATTATATAATAAATACTAAATTAGATAATAAATAATGCAAGTAAACGACCCATCAGATTTTTGATAACTTGGTGTCTTCATAGTTGTGCCATTCGCATGTCTAGTATTCTCTCTGATATTACTAGCTTGAAGATATTTAAGAATTTTAATTTGATTTAATTTAATTTAAAATTTAAAAATAATTTTAATTTGAGAATTTTTAAGAAATATTGCTGCAATATGGATTTTTAAAATATTTTAATGGTAAAAGTGGCTACCTTTGCATCTTGAGTGACATGATATAGGCTATCTTATTGCCTAAGAACCTAGCAATGGAAACCAATCAATGCAGTTCTGAATTTTCTCGAAATGTTACATGTATTTTTGTCATGCCAACCATCACAGATGGGGTGAAAGCTATGAAGCAGCAACTTAAGGAGGTCACCTCTGTGCATCAAAAATAAGCAGACTTGCACCAAAACCCATGCTACATGAGAATCAGCTGGCAATCTTGTTAGAGCTGAGAGGTATTGTCACTAGTATATACAGCTGGCAGCAGGACACTTGTAAAACCTTCACCAGATGTGGCAATAAATCTCATCTCTCCAGACACTGTTTGGATATTGAGAAACTTATAAATAGATTGCCTCTGAGATACCTCCTGGGTATGAGCAGGATGCCCATATATGCCGGATTGTCTTTGTAGCAGCTGGCATTCAGTGTTGACTTTTGTATTGAGAAATGCACTGTAAATATGCTCTGCAAGATAGTATTCAATGGCAGGAATGGAATAGTCTTTATTTGCCAAATGTCACACAAGGAATTTGTCTCTGGGGCATAAGCTCTCATGTACATACCAGCAACAAAATGATATGTCATAAATCATAATTCATCAGATGCAATCATAAATCATAAGATATGAATCATAATATACAACTAGGAGAAAGTAATAGAAAAGATGAGAAAGATGAGAAACATATTTATCAGAAACATATTGCTAGGGAGAGAAGAGGGAAGATATATGGAAATTCTACAAGGTAGACTTTTTCCAGGCAGGAGTGGATCTGTGGACTCCACTATGTTTACATCATGACATCAAAGGATCCTGGTTCTACTGTAATAAGGAATATAGTGGATGCCAAGGGATGTTTCCTATACATCTATGTAGGAGTATCTATTCATTCCTTGGTATTACAGTGTTTTGGAGCTTTTCTCCCTTTTAGTAAGTTTTACCATGCTGATTAATTGCTTTTCAGAATTGCTCTGTTGAAGAGCAGGCATTTGGTGGTCTTAAAGTGTGAGGGTATTATTTATACCCACTCCTTGAGTTGGACCGGGTGTGATTATTGCTTCTTTTATTCTTCATTACATCTGTGAGAACTATCTACATGTATTGACAGATTATGCTTCTAGTGTGTCCGTTGGAGGCTGCCAGATAAAATGCCATCCTGGTGGATAATGATGAGGTAGAGTCTAGTCCTAAGAATCCTTGAAATCATGGTCAGGATTCTGCCTAATATAATCCACCAGGCAACACCATTCATGTATCTGGCATAGATTACAAGGAGGAATGTGTGGGCTCTGTTTACGGAGGCTCTTTAGTCTTGACTGCATGTCCTGGATGCCAGGAATTTGCCTTAACTGCTGGCATGTGTTCATCTTTCCTTTCTCCTTCTTCTAGGTTGTGCGTAACATGTTTATATGCAGGAATGTGCAAAATGTGATTTGGTCACAGATCATTTTTGTATTCCTCCAAACATTTATTTGTATTAGTCAATTCTGAAGGATAAGAAAAATTAAAATATATCTTTAACATCTCAGAGAATGATTGGGATGTTAAATTAGACGAGGGGATGGTGCCCCAGCCCTTTAAGGAGGCCACGATTCATCTTTTCTTATGAAGCCATCTCTAGATCCCATTCTAATGGATAATTTTTATCCTGTCTCCAACCTTCCCTTTCTGGGAAAGGTTGCTGGGAAGGTGGTCACCCTGTAACTCCAGAAGATCCTGGATAAAATGGATTATCTGGATCCTCTTCTGTTGGGGTTCAGGACTGGATATGGGATGGAAATGGCATTGTTTGCCCATTTTGATGATCTCTGGTGGGAGTGGAACAAGGTTTAATGGGTCCATCCTTGGTCTACTGGACCTCTTTGCAGCTTTCAATACATCAACCATGGTTTCTTTCCCTCTAGGGGTGGCAGTTGTGGCAAGGATGGCTTTTGAACAACTGCAAGTTGCAAGCCAGTTGTTCTCATTTCTAGACTAATGTATCCTCTTCAGAGTCATCCATGTCCTAATCACCTCCTATTTAAGCAATGGCACTGCCCTTTAAGAGTATCTGGAAGCTTCCCTTGTTCAATGGTTACCAATTTGCTTCAGGGTGCAGTTCAAGATGCCAGTTATTGCTTTTAAAACCTTACGTGGGTTGGAACTAGGTTATTTGAAGGACCATCTGTCAGCAGTTACATCTACCTGCCCCATTAGTGCAGGGAGGCAAGGTATGTTGCAGATCCAACGCATTAGGGAAATACATCTAGTGGGTCCAAGAAAAAGGACATCTCTGTGATGACTCCCCTCCTTTGGAATACCATTCACCAGGGGATAAGACTGGTCCCCATCTGATACTTTTCTGGGAGGTCCCGAAGACATGGTCCTGTTAACCTGGGGACCTCAGGGTGATGCAAAGCTGATCAATTGCTTGCATAATTGTGTGGTTGCTGACTCTGTGTGTGTGTGAGAGAGAGAGAGAGGGAGGGAGGGAAGGAGAGAGAGGGAGAGAAAGGTCAGGTTGGCTGCCATGGGATGATCATCCCACATGTGCAGCAGAGATGGAGGATGGGGATGAAGGATGGGGATGGGCCACGCCTCTCATGACAGTCAACCTGACCCTGGGCGAACTGGTTGTCAAATTATTTGAATCCCACCACTGTCTGGA
Organism: Natrix helvetica; assembly: GCF_964273705.1. Classification (NCBI taxonomy): domain Eukaryota; kingdom Metazoa; phylum Chordata; class Lepidosauria; order Squamata; family Natricidae; genus Natrix; species Natrix helvetica. The sequence continues at coordinate 285,110,486 of NC_138548.1, forward strand.
GCCCTTGTGCTCTGCTGGAAATTCATTCCCATAGTCCTTGAATCATTGGACATGCTGGCTGGGAATTACGGATTGAAGTCCAACACATCAGGACTGTATAAAATAAGACAACATTGATATCGAAAAGGTTAGTGAATAAGAAATGGGCCATTCAGACCATACTCGCTCAAATGGGATTCCATGGAAACCTGGAGTTCTAGGGGAAATCACTAGTGGTTGCATAGAAGATTGTGATTGAAAAATCTTTGAACTTCACATATGTGCAGCAGAATCCTAGTGTTCCCATTGGTGGGAATTGTTATGCAGTGTGACTCAGCTTCCCACTTGCCACCTTGCTGTTGTTGTAAATGCTGTAAAATGAGGATTATTCTAGATTAAAAGTAAATTGTATTGTGGAATTGTTATGTTGTTTGCAAATTCATGCACGGCCTCACTGAGACCTGAAAATTATTTCAAGAGATCCTCCAGAGTAAAAAGGTTGGGAAAGGCTATTTAGATGATTGAATCCATCCCTCTGCTCAGTGTAGGAATTTAAAATAAAACAACCAAGAGCATTCTGGCTATCTAGCTTTGGTTTTAATATTTCATGTGAAGGGTAAATATTTCAGCTTTCTGGGTAAGCACTGAAGTGTCAGCTTGTTCTTACTGGTTACTTTGATTCCTCATTTTTCAACATTCAGCTGGAATTTTTCTTCCTGTACTTAAATCTATCACACCATTTCCTATACTTTTGACAAGGCCATAAAGTTCTTGGCTTTTTTCTGTGTGACATCCTTCTGGGTATTTGAATAATGTATCCCACCCCCACCCCCCGACTTCTCTTCTCAAGACTAAACAGAGGACTGTTTTAATTCCCCTGATCATTCTCATCACATTTTCTAAATTTTGTTCTCTAAATCCTTCTTAAAGTATTGTGTCCTGAACTGGACATAATAATTTAGGTCAAATCTGGCAATGCAGAATCAAGTAAAATGGTTACTGCCTATGGTTTGGACACTCTGTTGAAGAACCACTCTGTTGAAGATCCAGGGGAATCCACCAATCACTTTCCTTAACTTGTCCTGCGTTAGAACAAGGAGGCACCCATAGCTGTCTTTGTTACTGAGGTAGAGTTTGGCCATCAGGACAGCAAACATTCTAATGGCTCAAGGACAGACTTTAATGTGCTAGACCGGTCAGGCTGACCCCTTGAAAATTTGACATTTGGTGAGAACTGATGCATGGCTTTATAATTGAAGATTACAGTTACTGCAGTTAATTTTTAACTATTCTATTTGTTCTCTGTTGGAGCCTTACTGAATTATTAAATATAATTGATCTTCTAGAAGTCCTCCCACTCTATTATTCTGTTATTCTTGTTCTTTCCTCCACAATGGGAAGAAGAAAGTTGTCATGAAGACAAGGCAGGAATTTTCTGGGAGGATCATAACTTGAGAATTGATCTCCCAATCTGGATGTCAAGTTAAGTAAAGTCCCCCATCATTATACTAAGCTGGAAACTACTTCCTTTTTTAAATTTCAATATAGCTATTTGAATTTTCAACATGGTATGTGTTTCTATTTAAGAAGTTGCTGTTGCCTTATAGCTGCCACTAGATCTTATTCCCCAAATGAATATGGTCTGTACATAAACAGATTAGGAGTCTTTCCAGAAACCAGGCATTCATTCTCCAAGATGCCTCATGGATATTCTACTGTCTGATCAAACAGATTTAGCTATTGAACAGCCACCAGATAGATGTCCTCAATTCTACCTGAACCTGATTATCCTGCAAGTAATAGAAGGATGATTTCCCAGTGCAGTTGAGTGGATAGGCACCATGGAATGGAACCCTAAACCCATTTCAAAGCCAGATTCCTCTTCTACCCAGAATAAAATTCATGCTCATGGCCAAACACCGAAGTTGGATGAAAGCTCCATTGCTTTGTATTTATAAAATGTCTCTTATAAATTTAGTTATTTAAGCACAGACATAAGACTTATAAGATTGTATCTTCAAAAAGAAAACAAACAATAATGGTGTGGGACTAAAACAAAGTTCTCAGTGAACATTATATAAAAGAGCCATGGTGGTGCAGTGGTTAGAATGCAGTTTTGCAGACTAATTCTGCCCACTGCCAGGAGTTCAATCCTGACCAGCTAAAGATTAACTCAGCCTGCCATCCTTCCGAGGTCGGTAAAATGAGGACCCAGATTGTTGGTGTTAATATGCTGATTCTGCAAACCACTTAGAAAGAGGCTGCAGTGATCATTCTTTTGCTCCTCACACTTTGTTCCCACTGGGGGGGGGGGGGTGAGCCAAAACATCTTTCATTCATTCCTACTTAGTTAAGACAATATTTTTAGAATGTTTCCAATATTAAAAATGCCTTCAGAATACAATTGTGAAACTGCATAAGATCTCCTTATAATCTGTTCCAGATGAAGGCAGAATCCAGATGCTTATGCCAGTTCAATCTTCCAACATGGAGCAGTGGTTAGAATGCAGGCTAATTCTGCCCACTGCTAGGAGTTCAATCCTGACCGGCTCAAGATTAACTCAGCTTTCCATCCTTCTGAGTTTGGTAAAATGAGCATCCAGATTGTTGGGGGCAATATGCTGATTCTGTAAACCACTTAGAGAGGGCTGTGAAGTGGTATAGAAGTCTAAGTGCTATTGCTATCATCACTCTGCATATTTCCACATTTGTGTTTTGCCATATAAACTAGCTAGTTTGTTACACTGATTGGTTGTACATGTTTCCCAGCTAGCCCAGTATACTATACAAACTATGTAGCACCATTCCAAAAATGATTTGTTTTAAAACCTTTTTTCAAACACAACTCTATTGTACTTCAGTGCTGCCTTTCTCTAAGAATTCAAAGCAGAACAATTATTGAAAGCAGAACTCTTTTCCTTTACAATAAAACCTCTGTGAAAAACAACATATTGTGCACATTGTTTGCATGGTCTATTAGATCCCTTCCCATTCCCCCATACAATCTTTAACTTGTTAACCCACCTAACACGAAGTTTTTTAAAAAAAGTATATACAGGGATTATAATACGTCCCGTTTGATTTTCCTTACAACAAAATACCTTGACCCAACAGGCCAAGGGGGTTGAGAATTCAGTTGCAGAAGCTATTGGTCTTTTAGCCTTAGACCTTTAAGGGTTCTCTCTTCCCTGTAACTGATGTGTAACGTAGCTTGTTTTTCTTCCTTGAGCCTTTGATTAAAGAGTCTAAGCAAGTCATAAGCACAAATAAAAAGTGACTGAAATTCCTTTGAAAGCACTGTGACCTAACCAAAAAAATTCAGAGCTACACAGATGTTGTATTTGTTCTGGCTCAGACATTATAGGCCATTCCAAACATTTTAAACCCTACTTTTTTTCCTCCTCTTAGATTTGTGTTTAGGCCAACTGTAACTTACTGTGGTTTTTTTTTTGTTTAAGTTGCAACGTCTTAACATTTATTCTATTATTTTTAGTTTATAAATAAGTAGTAATATGCACTCTTCCCACCTGGTGAGCTCCAAGTATGCTGAACACCCAGTAATCCAGTGGTTCTCAGGTCCAGGGACCTCTGGGATACACGACCCCCTGAACTGGCAGCTATGAGCAACTATCGGTTGCCTTGTTAGTTAGCGGAATCCTGTTAGGCGACACAAATCTATGGGAACAAGTGAAATCAGTATAGAAAAAGTTATTAGGCCATTCAGAGATCAAGGAACGAGTGGGAATGATGACTGTTTGGCAAATATTTGTTTAGAAAAAAAGGGTTTGTTTGGAATAAGTGGTTTAAAAATAAGTCTATTCATACATAAACATGACAAAAAAATGAACAAACAACTGAATTGCTTGTTAATGATGAAAGGTTTGCAGCATTAGACTATACAAGGGTGGCAAGAGGTTTAAAATAGGGGATAGGAGGGTCAAGCCTGGATCATGAGGGGGGAAAATGGACATAGAAGAAAAGGATGACAGTGAAAGGAATTTTAATAAAAGTAGAAAGATTGAAAAAGAATGAGCCTCTGTGAGAAAGAATTTGGAGATGGATTTATTTCCCAACAGCCAAATAGAAAGGGGCTATAAGGATATGAAAGCTGCTCAGAATGGAATGAAAAGAGCTGCATATGTTGCAGACAAACATAGAAGTGTGTGGAATTACACTTCTAAACATTAAGAAAAAAAGTGCCGATGGAATGGTTCATTTCCAGTGCATATTTAGATGAAGAAAATGATTTATTTATTTATTTATTTATTTATTTATTTATTTATTTATTTATTTATTTATTTATTCATTCATTCATTCATTCATTCATTCATTCATTCATTCATTCATTCATTCATTCCTGAATCACCCATCTCTCTCAAAATTATGAGAGAAAAATATTGGGGGGGGGGCAAATGTATTTAGGCAAAAAAGACAACCAAAAGTATATGATCAATTAGACCGAGGAATAGTTAAAATGAAAGGATGCAGTGCAAATTATAGCTTACAACCGCGATTGCTAACCTATGGCACACGTGCCGGAAGTGGCATGCAGAGCCATCTCTCCAGGCACGCAAGCTGTCACCTGTTGCTCTTTTGGGTTCTGGTGCGCTGACCAGCTGGTCTTCCCACGCATGGGAGCACCAGAAACTGGAAGAGCAGCCTGGGGTGCATGCGCACGCCGGGAAACTGCTCTTCTGGTTTACGACACGTGCATGCGCACTGGCCACCTGGTATTCCAGTTTCTGGTGCACATACATGTGTGAAGACCAGCTGGCAGGTGAGCATGCATGTGCTGGAAACTGGAACATCATCTTCCTGGTGCGCGCATGCTCCCGTTTCAGCACTCATGCCGAAAAGGTTCGCCAACACTGAATTAGGAAGTAGGTATCTCCAGGACCAATTAGTCCAGTTGGAATCTGTCAGCCCCAAGATATAGAACAGACCAAGAACTCAACTCCAAATTAAGCCTAAAATTACTTTTAGGAAGATTGCAACCAAATGACAAAATCTTGCAACTGATTAACTTTTATCTCTTTCCTTTCTTACACTCATGTGGATTTAGGGGAATGTCATCATTCACATATACGTTCTTCATTTTTTGGACTTGAGCAATATTTCCTCCTTGTTGCTTTGGAAACTATCTCCATCAAGGCCACACTCTGTACTGTCTGGAGAATCAGCTTGACAGATAAGGTCATTTTGTGGGGAGAATGTGATAGTTTCCTACTTTGGAGAAATAATGGGGATTGAAGCCAGAAGTGCTGCTACCATGGAACAGCTTTCCAGTAAAAAATACACTTTTCAATCATATTTTTAAAAATATTACATTTTTCATGTCGCACCTCTAATCTAGGATTATTCTTCAATGAATCTATTGATTCAACACGATATTTTGTTCTCTTATATTTGACTGCTTGATTGTTTAGTAATTACCATAGATGTTTTTAATTTATTTACCATGGAAGTTTAAGTCATTTTTATATGCCTTGTAAATTGCTAAGAGTTCCACTTGATACGAAAGGATAGAAATGTAATAAGTGAATAGGGTTTCTTTTAAAATAAGTACTGCAACATAACTGTGCAAAATAGATTATTTGCATAATGTTAAATAGTTTTTCAAAGATAGACAATAATGTGAAGCATCTGGTAGAATGAATGCACCAGTTTTCAAAGAATTAATAAACAATAACAATATTTTTATATCGTGTGTAATGAGAAGGAAAGAGGGAATTCTAGTTTTAAACTATCCTCCCCACTGGTACATATTTACATGACTTTAGTATTCATCTTAAACATCTGTCAATTAAGTATCAATCTGTGTAAACATTTCAGCTCATTACTGAGATGTCTGGCTCATTTACCAGGTGCACAATGCATGTTTCCTCCTTATAGTCTATTTTCTCTCCAAATATTTGTTTTATTGTATTTATGTGCCGGGAGGGGTTGGGGCTTTTACACACCACCAAGAAATCTGTTTTAATCTTAAATAAGCTAAGCAATAGTTTCAATGGGGAAAAGAGCAGTTTTGTATCTGCAAGATATGGAGAAGGGAAGAAGTAACACGGAGATCCTAGCTAAAGGAAAAATACCAATCTTTTTCCAATAAACAACTACGCTTTCACACAATGTTGAAAGGTGGGTAGAAGGAATGGAGTGAGAATGGGAACATCTTGCAAAAATGGAGCAATTGGTTAACCTGCACTTTCATTCCTATACATATGCATTACTGTGTTGAGTGGAATGCATGAATGAGTCAGTATCTCATTACTGCAAGTTGGGCAGATCTACTAATCAAATAATAAATAAATAAATAAATAAATAAATAAATAAATAAATAAATAAATAAATAAATAAATAAATGAATGAATGAATGAATGAATGAATGAATGAATGAATGAATGAATGAATGAATAAATGAATAGCATAGTTTCAAATAAAATAATTGTTCATAAAATGTGCTTAATTCAGTTGCAGACTGAGTGAACCTTGCTGAGAATCTTCCCATGTATCTTATTCTCAGGAGCAAAGCCATCTTGGATGAGTCATTAAGAAATAGTAAATTAGGACAAAGCTACAACAGCGTAGTGTTTTTTTTTCTCCAAAGGTAATGTTTGCTTTGATGATAATAGTTTTGCCAATAATATTGCTCCCACTTCTTCACTGGTGAATTGAAAGAGATCCAGGGGTGGGGTGGGGGATGTACTATAATGTTTTCTAGATTCAAAGACATTGTGGGTTTTCTTTCCCAATGGAGCACTTGGAAGGGAAGTGTGGTGGTTTTTCAAACAGCAATTTGAGGAACCTCAATTAAAAAAAGGCAGGAGATTTAAAGCAACCGTAGTAATTTGATATGCCACAGCTTTCTTTCCTCCCTACAGTGACTACATTCCCATTGAACCAGAACAAGAAAAGAATATTATCAGCAAATATTCCTGAATTTTTTTAAAGCCACTATTGACACTCTTCTTTTGAAATGTTCCTAAGCATCCATAGTTGTGGTAATCCTCTCAACATCTCCTCTTGGACTTGTTCTGGTAAAGGGCTAGTTTCACCATAAGATAATGCCAGGCTATGACACAGTGTCAAACTAAGCCACAAACACCGTTTTGAACCCCGGGCTATAAGTACTTCACAGGGTGACTTTGTGCCAGTCTCTTTCTCTCAATTCAATCTAGCTCAGAGGCTTTTGGTGGCCAGAATCCCTATTAAAGAAAAAAAATGAGACAAATATAAAAAAATGTTAGACATCCATTTGATTTTACTTTTCTTTTGTATTGTATTTTGACCGAATAAACGGTATTTCAATGTAACAAACAATTTCACTTGTATTGGAAAATGAAGTCCTGTGATAATGCAGTAAAAAGAATTGCTGATACAGAGTTCCTTTCATCCACCCCAGAACCTATTCAGCTGGGGCTACAAAACCCATAATTATGTCATCCAAGCAAACAGGAACTGAAAAGGTTTTTATTCTGGAAAGAAAGTATTATTATAATAGAAAATAAGACAGCAATCTCAGATGGAAGAGGCTGCAGTGATCATTCTTTTGCTCCTCAAATTTTGTTCCCGCAGTGAGGGGGAGGGGTGCCAAAACATCTTTCACTCATTCCTACTTAGTTAAGACAATATTTTTAGAATGTTTCCAATATTAAAAATGCCTTCAGAATACAATCTTGAAACTGCATAAGATCTCCTTATAACCTGTTCCAGATGAACGCAAAATCCAGATGCTTATGCCAGTTCAATCTTCAAATGTGGAACTGTGGTTATAATGCAGGTTAATTCTGCCCACTGCCAGGAGTTCAATCCGGATCAGCTCAAGGTTGACTCAGCCTTCCATCCTTTCAAGGTCACTAAAATTGTTGGGGGCATCATGCTGACTCTGTAAACCACTTAGAGAAGGCTATACAGCACTGTGAAGTGGTATACAGCAATAGCAATAGCACTTGCGGGATCGCATCCTACCCCATACATCCCTGTGACCAATTCACTCTCACAGAGAGGGACTCCTCCGGGTGCCGTCCACTAAGCAATGCCAGCGGGCGGCGCCCAGGAGTAGGGCCTTCTCTGTGATGGGCCCAGCCCTTTGGAATGACCTCCCTCCCGATAGGACCATCACTGATCTCCGCTCCTTCCGCAAGAAACTCAAGACCTACCTGTTCCAACTAGCCGGCCTGGCCCAATTATAATTTTATCCTCTAATCCTCCTGGCAGTTATTTTAAATTTTAGGGTAGTTTTTTAATGTTATTTTAATTCTATCATTATTGCGTAGATTTTATGAAATTGATTTGTAAGTTTTTATCCCTCCTTCCATGTAACATGTAATATGTCTATGTAAATGTACATGTCTATGACGTTTTGACCTTTGATTGTACACCGCCCCGAGTCCCTTTGGGGAGAGGGAGCGGTTTATAAATCTAATAAAATCAAATCAAACTTAGACTTGTATACCACTTCACAGCACTCTCTAAGTGGTTTACAGAGTCAGCATATTGCCCACAACAAATTGGGTCCTCATTTTACTCACCTCGGAAAGATGGAAGGCTGAGTCAACTTGAGTCTGGTGAGATTTGAACTACCAAATTGCAGGCAGCCGGCAATCAGCAGTAGTAGCCTGCAGTACTGCACTCTAACCACTGTGCCACCGTGGCTCATAAGTCTAACTGCTGTTGCTATCAAAAAAACATCCTAACCAAAGGCCTGCAACTATGTACAAAATATATCTGTGCCTATGGCACTGTATCCATAAAATACCAGTTTTGTACAGCAATAGTTACTTCAAAAATAATAAGCTATCAATGTTATGCTTGAAAGGATGGTGCATGTTCAGTAGAGTTTACTGGCCTTCTTTGCCTCCCATATTCCTGGACTTCACTGTAGCAGCATACAGGAATGATTAGTTAAAGGAACTCAAGTACAGCATTAATTTTGAAGGTAAAGAGGTTTGTCAAGATGATAAGAAGAGGAAAAACAAAGAGTTGTTAAGATTTTAATTCTCTTTTATTTTTATGAAGAGACAGAAAGGGATGTGTGTTTAGACAAAAAAAATGGGCAAAGGCAGTCACTTGCCAGCATCAAAACACTGATTGGCCATCAGGTTTTTCTGATCTGTTCTTAGCCAGAGAGGAACATTGATGATTGGCAGATGGCTCTTTGGACTTTCTAGGCTTCTGAACATGAAAGAAAGGATCCCAATACCCTGATACAGCTGCAAATAATCAAAATGGTTCAGATAAATCATGGCAGCATTTTGAATTGTATTCTGGAGAGTTGGAGGATGACACTGGAAAAGTCCTCCTTTATTCATGAGATATAAATTATGCCTTATCCTATTCTAATTGAACATAATGCCTTATAAAAGTCTGTGCTGAATAATAGAATTTCCTAGTGGCTTCATAGATATAAAGAGTATTTTTCAACAAGACTTGTCACCTTTTAAAATAGGCAAGTGAGTCAGGAAATAGAGATCATAACACCTACAGGAACTGTTTTGCTGTATGGTGTAATAACAGATTTGAGGCCTGAAAGAGTTTCCTTCTGCCCCATCTTATACCAAACAGAATCAAAGCTGGGTTATCTTGAGTTTCTTTCATACCTCCTCTTCTTGCCAGGGCTATATAGATGTTTACCTAATTAATCTTGCATTTCTTCTTCACGCTTATTACCATAGTCCTCTTCAGGAGCATAAATGGGTGCGTGATAGATCTGATTTGTCTAGTCCTATCCAATTGCTCCATATTTGAGGTGAATAAGTGGCACTGCTTTTGTTATAGGCAGTGACAGATCCTGTGTTGTCATACTTTAAAGCAGCAATTAATTTTGATCTCTCTGTTTAATTGACTCATGAAAATTTGGCAGTAACGAAAGAAGTAGGGAAATGGTATGGACTTAACTATCCCCACTGTGAATAAAGGAGTGATTACGTTCTAGAATAAGCTTGACCCTTAGGTGAAGTAATGCTGCAGTGCCAGACAAAGGATGCCTAGAAATGGGTTTAGTAGCAGCAACATCACCCAGAGGTTGGTCAGACCTATGTTTTCTCTGAATGGTTTTTGATTACAACATGGATTTTAATGTATAATATAAGGCAAAACAGAGGAATGACAAAGGAAGTATAAATCTGCAAAATCCTCCAGCCCATTTGCTCAGGTTAGTAAAAAACTGAATGGGGATTTATCTTAATAATCAGTATTCTTAAGCTGACTCAATATATTTAGCAACAGAAGACAAAGGACTAGTTGTTATTCTCCAGAAGCCAATTGAATTGTAAATGAAATATCATTTCAGCACTAGAAATATGATAAGGTTTCCATGACTCCTGAGAAAAGGAAGCTAGTTTAAGAAATGTTCACTTCGAAAAAGGAAATTGAGACTTAAAATAAATGAGAAGGGAACTGTCACCTAGAGTTCCCCACCCATTCCAGCCACTGCAACCTGAGGCAATAACTTCACTCTTTCCAAAAATAAAATGATACTGGATATTCTCTGAAACTGGAAAACTGCTATTACTTCCTTTACTTGGGAATAGTATATTTGATTTCTGAAAATGGTTTGACCACTTCCACCTTTGCGATAGTTGCTCCTGATGTCCCAGTAGATTTTATTACTCAGGACAGCCAGGATCCAGATAATGGAAGGTTTGCTTCAACCATGGAGTCCCCAAACCTTTCAGCTCATGCACCCTTTATGTGTCAATCCCCCAATATTATATGAAAACAATGTAATTAATGCTCCTTTAATAGCATCATGTATAATAATAATAATAATAATAATAATAATAATAATAATAATAATAATAATAATAATAATTGCATGTTTTTCTTCTTCAACTATTTGCTTCACTTGTAATAATCCTCTGCCACCTGATTTTCGGGGCAGGTATAGTCTATCAGTGTCACCACGTGGATGTAAACTGTAGTGCATTGTCATTAGTTTCCTGGTTTTTCAGTCCAAAATGTCCAAATCAGCTTGTGTCCAGTTAACTATACCAGCTGTGTATCTTATAACTGGTATTGCCCTGGTATAGTAATCGGCACACTGGGTGCTATTCCAAAAGCACTGGAATGACATTTAAAACAGTTAAAAATTGACAAAATCACCATCAGTCAAATGCAAAAGGCCGCACTGCTTGGATCCGCACACATATTACGAAAATATGTTACGACGTCCTAGGCCCCTGGGTGGGGCCCGACTAGTAATTAATGCCAAATCCGGCGAAACAACTGGCCGCTGTGATACAATTCTGTTGATGCAATCATCATCATCATCATCATCATCATCATCATCATCATCATCATCATCATCATCATCATAAGTCAATTTCAAAAGAATTTTACTTGGAACAGCTTACATCCTGCAACAATACATTTAACGTCATCAAACAACAACATCTCCATATCCCAGGTCCTTGGGAAAGACTCAGTCTAAACATCTGGCTACCTGTACAACCAGCCATAACAATGGCAACTCAAGGCTGCTCTCACTGGCAGCTGACCATCCCAACTTTGGGTAACACTCTCTTGCCATGAGCCACCTCACCTTCAGAACTAGGAACTGACATAGAACTTAACCTCAACTGACCTTCCATCATTTATCCATCATTTATCCCAGTATTTGAAGGGCTGCCACAAAGAGGAGGGAGGTAAGTTTATTTTCCAAAGCACCAGTGGTCAGGACAAGAAACAATGGCTGGAAACTAATCAAGGACAGAAGCAATCTGGAATTAAGGAGAAACTTCAAAACAGTGAGAACAATTAATCAGTAGAACAACTTGCCTTCAGAAGTTGTGGGTGCTTCATCACTGGAGGTTTTTAAGAAGAGACTGGGCAGTCACATCTGAAATCATGCAGGGTCTCCTGCTTGAGCAAGGGGTCGGACTAGAAGACCTCCAAGGTCCCTTCCAGCTCTATGATTGATTGATTGAATCAACCACCTATTTATTCTCAGACAGTTACTGATTATCTGTTGACTTCCAACCATTTATTGCCCCCTTGGATAGACACATTGGCCTTTGGGAATCAACCTTAATCACTTTGGGGGAACCTACAATTGTACAGCTGACCAACATTTCATAGCCAGTATTTCTTTCCAGGCTAGCTAACACTAGCACTTACACTTATATACCTCTTCAACAGTGCTTTATAGCCCTCTCTAAGTGGTTTACAGAGTCAGCCTATTGCCCCCAACAACCTGGATCCTCATTTTACCCACCTCGGAAAGATGGAAGGCTGAGTCAACCTTGAGCCTGTGAGATTGGATCTGCCAAACTGCTGGCAGCTGGTGATCTTCAGAAGTAGCCTGCATTACTGTACTCTAACCACTGCGCCACCACGGCTCTAGGTTGTCAGAAGTCAAATGACTAGATTCAGAAATGATTCTTTTAATTAAAACCAGCTGGAGCTCTAGTTTCTCATTCCCACATACAAAACAAGAATTATTTTTAAAGAGTGTATGCATTCTTTGGCATCTAAAGCAGAGAAATGTAAAAATAATATTTATTTTATTTTAATTTAAAATGAATTAATATTTTCATAAAATATTAAAAGCAATCTGGATTATATTTGTATCTTTAGTCATTTTTGTATGGGATCCTGTGTGAGTTTGTCTGTGTTTGTGTTTTATTTTGAATTTATTGCAGCATTCTATGAATATGTTTTTCAGAAATAACACATTACTATTTATTACATTACTGTGGCAGGAATATTTCACACCTATCATTTTGCATTGGCCATTTCCTGAGTAGTGACTTATAGGGGGTTATATTACCTAGCCATTTTTGAAGTGATATAAATCTTGATCTCGTTAGTTATTTTGATATAGCAATGGTTCGATAACTAGAATACTCAAAACAGCAATAGATCACTAGTAAGAAAATTACCATAAGCAATATAAATAGATCTCTGTTCCCAAAAGATCTGAATGTAAAATAGATAGTGACAAAACAGAGGAGAAGAAAAAATAGCAGTGGGAAGAAATGGAACAATGTGGGTAAAAACATTAGACATATATAAAAATCTTGGGAAAGTGTTAAGAGAATAAACCAAGTTAATGCAAAAATCCTAGAACTTCTGTTCTTTTTCATCTTTTCAGTCTTTTGTTGTTGTTGTTGTTGGATATATAATAGCCTCAAACCTATTTTTTAAAACCTAATCTAGCTTTTTCAGGTAAATTCAAAGTGCTAGCTTACATACTACTTCTATCAGCCTGGCTACTACATGGTTATTATTTTACAGTGCTTTGTGTTGCTGGAAAATTCATTATGTAGCAGAGTAATAGAATAACAGAGTTTGAAGGTACCTTGAAAGTCTTCTGTTCCAGCCCCCTGTTCAAATAGGAGACCTCGCACCAGAGCTGTTAAACTCGCAGCCCATGGGCTGGATGCGTCATGTGCTGGGCCATGCCCATGCCCGGTTAACGAAGGGGGAAAAAGTCTTGATAGTCATGTGATAACAACGTGATGCTTTGAGTTTGACACCCCTGCTCTACATCATTTCAGACAAATGGTTGTCTAATCTCTTCTTTAAAGTTGGAGTACCCACAACTTCTGGAGGCAAGTTGTTCTGCTGATTAATTGTTCTAACTGCCAGAAAACCTCTCTTTGGTTCTCTGCTTGATTAGTTTCCAGCTATTGCTCCTTGCCTTGCCTTCGGGTGCTTTGGAAAATAGGTTGACCCCTGCTTCTTTGTGGCAAACCCTTAGAACCCCTTTATGTCTTTATGAAGACGCCTTCTAGTACTCCGTTTATCTTTACTGCTACTATCACTCAGTCTACTCCACTACTGCTCTGCCTTTATACAGTATTGCAATGGTAGCCACTTCTCTTGCTTGTTGGGCAGCCTTAAAATGCTGCTATCGTGTCCCCTCTAGTCCTTCTTTTCATTAAATTAGACATACCCAGTTCCTGCAACTATTCTTCATATGTTTTAGACTTCAGTCCCCTAATCATCTTTGTTGCTCTTCTCTTTTTAGAGTTTCAACATCTTTTTTTATATCGTGGTGACCAGAACTGGATACAGTTCTGTTAGTATTCCAAGTGTGGTCTTATCAAGGCAATATAAAATGGTATCAACACTTCATGTTATCTTGATTGTATCCCTCTCTTAATGAAGCAGCTTTCTTCACAGGAAATGTGAGATGAAGATAACTAAATAAGTGTGAAGTCCCAAATGTTGCTCTGAGCTTGTGGTAAAGAGTGAGGCAGTTGTGTTCTTGAATGGAAGTAGGTAGCTAGCCACCTGAGCTTCCTTTCCAATTCAACACTTGTCCATCCTCAGAGTTTCCTGTATTTGCAATCCAATTTGAAACAGGAAATTCCCAAGCATAAAATGTATACCTTGTACAAAAGTGTTGGAGAGGTGTAGGTTGGCATGTTAGCAGGGTTCCTTTTTCTTGCATAAACCATGCCACCCACATACCAGTTATGATTGTTCTTTGTATGGGCATTATTCCAAGCTGCAGATTGAGTGCCTTTTATTTGCAGAATTGAGTAACTAAGATCCATATGAATCTTCATGGAGGCATAGGTTCAATCTAGCTTCCTGAAGGAGCTTCCAGTTCTGATTCCAAATCTATTCTACTTCTAAACGGCAAGTATATTTCCTTTGAAGAGATGTCAACCTGGAGAGGGGCCTATGGTTTGGCTGACCTTGTTTCTTTGCACATTGGATGCTTTCCTCATGGCTTAAATAAAGTGATCCAATCTTGTTTGAATTTCTGCCCCTGCTTCTAGAACTGAAGGAGAGCAGCAATTTCATGAGAATTCTGAGAATCCCAAGAAAAGTCTTGCTAAGATCTATAGTCAGCTTCCCAGCAGATCCTTAAGGAAAAACTAAAAACTAAGGAAATAATTGAATCCTGCTGGTATGCCATTTCACCAATGTCTCATCCTCTAAAACACAGATTTTTAAAAGAAACATTATTGAATGAATTTGCACTTTACCCATTAATAAATGTTTCTTATAAGTGCTGTTTGACCTGAATATTCAAAAATGGATTTGGGGGGCCACTTGAAATAATATTTCAGGGCAAAAAGCATCACTGCAGAGTTTAAATGTATTATCATTTTCAAAATATATCATTTGTTATACTTTCTGTCTGTGCAAGCAGCTTCTTTTCACACCTGTAGCAGTTAAAAAGTGTTGATGCAAACAATATGACTTTGCTTGGAGGATCCTGCGGGCTATTGAGATTGAAATAAGATAGAAGAAGAGAAGAATGTCTTTATAGCATATATGAATCTTAGGATCAGATGTGGCATTCAGCCAGTCCTGACAGGTTCTGGAGAACTGATAGTGGAAAGTTTGAGTAGTTCGGAGAACCCGCAAATAGGCTGGCCGTAGCCCCACTGCTGCCTCCCAGCTGATCTTCTTTTGTTGCCCTGAACAGAAGAACGGAGCTGGAAAGCAGGTTAGTGGGGTGGGGAGGGAATGGGGATTTTGCAGTATCCTTCCCCTGCCATGCCCACCAAGCCACACCCACAGAACCGGTAGTTAAAAAATTTGAATCCCACCACTGCTTAGGATACATAGATTTGGGACTTCTCTAGTTGGAAGCGTGCATGATTGGTCTCATTCTGGATCAGCAAAATAGAAGGAAATGACAGAATCTTTTTCCAAGCAAGACCTGGGAACATCTAGAAACTTTCTGCTTTTGGCAGCAACATAAGGATTTTTTTTACAGCTAAGATTATTTTTCAGATGGCTCTTCTATTCTCCCATGTTGGGAAGTTCTCCATTCAACACAAGCCAAGCTTAATGTTCATCATTGGTACCAGATTTTTTGTTGTTTAACTGGCTTAATTTTTCTTCAAAAGAAATGTGATGCTCAATAGTTTCCATTTACTGCGTGTTACTATTGCCAGCAGGAATTGTTCTTATCTCTTACACATTAAACTGAATGTCCAGATTCTAAATTTAAGAAGTGCACTAAAAAAAGATCTAAAAATGAATCGCCTAAGTTTTTAAAAAAATTCTGAGAGGAATAGACACACTTGCATCCTCTTTAAAATGAGATGTAAGTTTCATTTATTTTCAGATTCAGGTTATTTGATTCTCATAGCATTTCCACTCTTCTGTCCTTCAGAAAGCAGTGATCATTTTAGTTTTTGAAACTCTGGAAATTAGTACTTCTAGTTGACCAAAAGGAGACTGCCAAAAAAAAAAGGATATTCACTCAATGCATACCTACAGAGTCACCAGACTTCATGGAAATCAGTAGAGTCTGAAAGAAGAATGAAATGAATGGCTGGAGCTCCTTCTCATTCATATTTCTAGATTGGGAAGCTTATTTGAAAGAAGAGAAGAAAAGAGACATCCAAATATGTTGCGAATACTTTTCTCTTGTGTTGCACTTAAAGGCCTCTAAACCTGAAATGAGTTTTGCAACCAGAAAATGGGTAAGCAGCAGATAACAATGCAGAGAAACTACAAAATATGACATTGATTCCATATGTCAGAAGAGAGAGAATTCTTATCCAGGGAGGGTCTTAAACAATTCCCAGCCATGGGAACAGCCCACAAACTCCACAGAGTCACAGCATTACAACATGAGCAGTGTTGGCTTCAGTTTCCCATAAAATGAAACAAAGTAGAAAAAAATCAACTCCTCTGTCAAAACCAGCCAACGCTGTGTGAGCGGACAGCTCCAGAACTTGTTCCAAACTGGCACAAAGCCCTGGAGAGTGGAGATGTCCTTCATTCAAACTGCTTCTCAATGTATTTGAAGTGTTTTCAGGCTTTGAAAGAACCTAGGGAAGCACCCACTCCTCACTCCCACCTCTCAAAGCCATTGTGAGCAGAAAGATGGAAGGTTGCTGTCTTGGGAATCAGAGCAAGGTGTCTTATAATTATGTGAAGAATTAATCTCTAGATATGATGCCATTGGAACAACGTTGTACTCTGAATGCATACCAGTAAATTGCAAATTATGTGTGTGCATGCATTTTTGAACCTCCAGGATTATTTTTGCACTGGATGTTACTGCCTGCACATTTGCACCTGAGAATCAAATATTTTTGCTTTTTTTGCATTACAGGATAGATAGATGATAGATAGATAGATAGATAGATAGATAGATAGATAGATAGATAGATAGATAGATAGATATGATACGATACGATACGATACGATACAATAATACAATACAATAGTAGAGTTGGAAGGGACCTTGAAGGTCTTCTAGTCCAATCCCCTGCCTAGGCAGGAAACCCTATACCGTTTCAAACAAAAAGCTATCCAACATCTTCTTAAAGACTTCCAGTGTTGGGGCATTCACAACTTCTGGAGGCAAGCTGTTCCACTGATTAATTGTTCTAACTGTCAGGAAATTTCTCCTCAGTTCTAAGTTGCTTCTCTCCTTGATTAGTTTCCACCCATTGCTTCTTGTTCTACCCTCAGTTGCCTTGGAGACTAATTTGTCTCCCTCTTCTTTGTGGCAACCCCTGAGATATTGGAACAATGCTATCATGTCTCCCCTAGTCCTTCTTTCTCTTAAGCTAAACATACCCAGTTCCTGCAACCGTTCTTCATATGTTTTAGTCTCCAGTCCCCTAATCGTCTTTGTTGCTCTTCTCTGCACTCTTTCTAGAGTCTCCACATCTTTTTTACATCGTGGCGACCAGAACTGAATGCAGTATTCCAAGTGTGGCCTTACCAAGGCATTATAAAGTGGTATTAACATTTCACGTGATCTTGATTCTATCCCTCTGTTGATGCAGCCTAGGACTGTGTTGGTTTTTTTGGCAGCTGCTGCACACTGCTAGCTCATATTTAAATGGTTGTCCACTAGGACTCCAAGATCCCTTTCACAGTTACTACTACTAAGCAAGGTACCACCTATACTGTACCTGTTGCATTCCATTTTTGTTGCCTAAATGGAATAGATAGATAGATAGATAGATAGATAGATAGATAGATAGATAGATAGATAGATAGATGATAGATAGATAGATAGATAGATAGATAGATAGATAGATAGATAGATAATTATAGATTGATAGATGATAGATGATAGACAGACAGACAGACAGACACACACACATACACATCTCTTTTATGCACTCCTCTTTTTTATCTTGTGAAAGCTTCCCTTTGGATATAGCGTGTTTCCCAAAAAATAAGACAGGGTTTTATTTTCTTTTAACCCCCGAAATAAGCGCTTGTCCTTATTTTCAGGGAGGTCTTATTATTTTTGAGATGCAGGAAGTGGTGAGCGTGGTCACCTCATGGCTGCTGCTGTGTCGCAATATTTTTGGGGAGGACTTATTTTCAGGGGAGAGCTCATTTGATCGCATGCGCACAAAAGCCCAATTGGGCTTATTATCCGGGGAGGTCTTATTTTCAGGGAAACAGTAAATGCTCAAAATCCAATATAAAAAGCATCTGTCTGCTTCAGCTATTTTTAACTATCTAAACTTATCTACTCTAAGACTGAAATAGCTGCAGAACCAGGAAAGAAAAACTAAGACCAGGAAATCCATTTTGAGTTAAAATAGCTGGACGTTGAATATGCAAAAAAAAAAAAAAAAACCCCACAACTAGAGCCCATCATGGAATGATCACTGCTCCCTGTAATAATTTATGATGAGCTTCATAAGTATTTTGTGAAACTTGAATGTTTCATTAAAAACTTGCAAATTGCAACAGGATATTTGATATTTGTGCTTAGCACTGAATTTACTCTCAGTCAGTATTAATACCCACTGGTGTAAGCCTATTGGTATAATAGGCACACTAATACTATGTTATATGAGGGTTTTTTTTTCAATTCACGGTAAACTGCCTCTGTAAAATAGATTTATTTTGCTCTTTGATGAAAAAGGATCCTTACTATTAATCTACTTACATTACTAGCGTTCAAGATTCCCCAAGATTACGGTACTCCTTTCCCAATTGCTTTCTTCCCTTTAGCAATGAAACCACTACAAAGGCCAGGAGATGTGTCTTTTTCTTGGCTAGAAGTTTTTAAAAAAGAAGAATCTTCAACACAGAGAATACTTTAGTAAGTGTTTCCCACTCTGCCTGAGGTCTGTTGTTCCCAATAAATGCAGCCAAGCACATTTATTTAAAAGAATCTTTCTGCCCTTGGTTTATGCCTGTGCCTCAAACAAGGAGGTCTTTCTCACTTGAAAACTTTCTGTAAATGTCCAGTAAAAGCAACACGATCACCTGGTCCTTCTGTTTATTTGTAAGCCAATCCCATTTCACAGAAAGAAAAACACACCTGTCTACATCAAACCAACGCATAAGCATGAATCCTGTTAACAGGAAGAGGACTGTCTGCTTATGTAAAGCATGTTCTCCTGCGTGCCCAGAATTTTTTGCTGAGACCGTCAGTTTCTAAAGTGAGAGTCGATGTTGTTTTTCCTTTGATGGGGTAGGATGCAGCCTTTATCTCAGGAAGTTTAAATAGATTGATGCAAGATAACACTCTGTCCAGGAAGAATGCCTGGAAAGCATTTGGCTTCAGAAAAACAGCAATCAAATTTGTGAAATGCTTTACATTGGTTTACGTAGAAATTCAGAGAAAGTGCAACTTTTTGAGTTTCACAACCTCTCTTCATAAGGAAAATAACACAAATATTCGGATCAGGAAAAGAAATAGAACAAACTATTAATATCCGTGTTACTTTTCAATCCAAGTTACTTCTGCAGACAAATGACAAGGTTGGTTGCTAATTAGATTTCCCCCTGGGCACAAGAGACTTGTTCTTGCTCCTTGCAAGATTACAAAATATGCATATGTCATTCAACTAAAAATGAAATCTGCATGATTCATAAACTCACCCAGTTGATAACTGACTGTACTGGGATTTTTTAAAAATGTGGGCACATAAGTGACACCGGAGGAAGGCAAGTACAGAAGTGGTTCTGCCTCAGCCTATTGCTGAACTCCTTATTTATCCAAGGAAAGGATTTTTTTTTTTTTTTGAGACTCAGTCATAACCTTGAAATCAAGCGAAGTCTGCATTCATAAGAATGTTAACTTCAAAGCTAACGCCCTCAAGATCAACAGGAGTTACTTTAGAACCGCTATGTTTTCTTTATGACAGTTTCAGGATGAGAATATTATAGGCTAATGAACCACTTCTTTTCAGAAATCTAACATGCACAATAAAGCTTCCCCACATTCAAGTCACTAGGACCTTTTCTGTGCCCCCCACTCTCTGCAAACATGAACTTTCAGTTGGGTTTCTTTGATTAGACACACCAAGTGGGACAATATTTCAATATTTCATGAAAGCCCTTCCATGTGCATTGCCTTTTTTCAACCAGCACTTCCCCATATATAAAAAAGTAAACTTTTGCCTTCAAAAAATAATTTAGGCCATTAGCAGGGTGATCCCTATTATTCAAAATAGTTCTATTGTTCAAAGACACAAAAGCCAAAAAGAAAAGGAAATATTCAGTGGGCAGCCTTAAGCAGGATTATAATAAATAGTTCTTTGTATCTTAACAAAATCAGTACCCATAATTGAATGGAAAGTCTTGGTGTTATGGCTCATTAAAGTAGACCTGGGGGGGAGGGGAGGGGAGAGCCAAATGACAAAACTGTGGTAATTTCGGGCCTGAGAAACTTCATTTATACTAGCAAGAGGGAATGTAGAATAAGAAGATCAAAGGGGTTCCAGTCTTTCTCAACCTTGGCAACTTTAGGAGTTCAACTTTCAGAATTTCCCAGTTAGAATTCTGGGAATTGAAATTCATGCTTCCTAAGATTGCCAAGGTTGAGAAACACTGCTCTAGTCCAACATATTGTTTCTCACAGTCAGATATCTCTAACATCAATCAGATCAGAGGTGGTATGCAGCAGGTTCTGACCAGTTCTGGAGAACCGGTAGCAGAAATTTTGAGTAGTTCGGAGAACCAGTAAATACCACCTCTGACTGGCCCCACCCCATCTATTTTCTGCCTCCCAAGTCCCAGCTGATCAGGAAGGAATGGGGATTTTGCAGTAACCTTCCCCTGGAGTGGGGAGGAATTGAGATTTTACAGTATCCTTCCCCTGCCACGCCCACCAAGCCACGCCTACTAAGCCATGCCACGCCCACCGAGCTATGTCCACAGAACGATAGCAAAAAAATTTGAATCCCATCACTGAGTCAGATGTTTTTGGGATGCCTGTAAGGAGGACATGAAAACATGCATTCTGCTGACTCTGCATCCCAGCCACTTGTTTTAAGAAGCAATTTGTTTCCACAACTGGAAGAAACATCTACCTACCATTCATAGGTTAAGCATATACAGAGTTCACAATTACTTCCTTTGGCCTTTTCTGCCCACCATACAGTTTTATAGGATGATACCAGTTTTGGGTTTTTGGCAATGATCTGTATCCATCTTTTTCCAGGAAACACTTAACAGTTCGTTCAAATTGCTCAGTTCCCTTCATTTCTAGCATTCAAGTATTCATTGTTTTCAATCATTTGGGTTGGTTTTTTCAGCAGAGTTTCCAGTTCCGTAATATCACTAGCCAATTATATTGTTGAACAGTGTTCAAAGCACAATCATATCAGACTTATATGAAAGTTCTGCACTCTTGACATTTATTTATTTATTTATTTATTTATTTATTTATTTATTTATTTATTTATTTATTTATTTATTTATTTATTTATTTATTTATTTATTTATTTATTTATTTATTTATTTATTTATTTTCAAACCCCAGTGTCAAATTGGTCTTTTTTTTATAGCAAATGCACATTAGGCTATTCCATTGAGCTTCTCGGTCTAAACCCCAGAATCTTTCCCTGAGGCTGACTTGCAGCTCAGATTCTACATACATTTGACTTTTATGACAATGTGTTTTCTTTTACATTTGGTGAAACTGAATTGTATCTGCCATTTTAATGCACCTCACTGTCGAGGTTCCAAGTAACACCCCCCAACGAAAGACGACTCTTGAAAGGCTTGAGATTCCTCAAATTTCCCTTTTATTAGAGATGTCATATTGGCACATCTGGGAAAACCCAAATCTGAAAATTTCTAGGTTTTTCTCACCCAAATGAAAGTCCAAGTCCCTGTCCAGCAACCACATGTCCATCACATGGTCCAATCAAGCGCCGTCCCAACTGGAAATGCCTCCTAGTCATGCCCTTCCAGGGGCAGGGCAAGATGTCCTTGACTCTCTGAGAAATGAATGTTATTTTGACTATATATCTCCCATACTTCAAATAATCCCCCCTCCCATGTCCCCACAGCATTTAATGCAGCAGGCCAGAAGGCCCAATGCAAAAGATGGCTTCCAGGTCTGACACTCACCCCACTACCACCTCTGCTTTTAGGAAGTTATTTTACATCCTTTTGTGATTTATCACCCTAGGTAATTAGTGCATCGATAACCTGTTAGATTGGGTAATGGATAGGCACACACAGGCACACACGGTAACAACAGCTCTTTATTAAATACAACAAGTGAGAACAATCCAGTGAAGGTTGGGTCTGAAAGCAGTCCTTTTATGTCAGACCCTTCGACCAATAGGATTAAACCTCTGTTCCCACCGGAACAGAGGTCCTTGGTGAAAACCATTGTAGTTGGCATAAGTATATAACACCCCTCCCCTCTTAGATGGAACAATCCTACTGGTAATGTGGTCACGCAGGTAGGCGGGCTTTTGGGTAGCTCTGTCTGACCTGTGCAGTTCAGTAGAAGGAGTTTCCTTCGACAGGTCGTACGGATCTGTTTGCTCCGCAGCTCCGCTTGGTGGAAGCTCCTGGAACCTTTCACAGGGCATGGCTGGAGCTTTAGAGCCGGTTCGCTCAGAGCTTGCTGTGGGCCTGCAACATAACCAGATAAGTTTCCCGGACCTTGGGCTTGAGCTGGCCATGTAAGGAGTGAGTGTTTGCTCCGTTTGGGTAGGACTTTGGCTAACTCATGCAGGAGTTACCTCTGGTTGTCTAAGATTGGAATTGGAGAGGCGGCCATGAAGTTGATCAATATGCCTTCTCTAATTCCTACCGTCCTTGAGCACTAAGAGATAAGAGCAAGGGTCGGTGATACCTATCACTGTGGCAGGAATCCACAGAGTTCCCCCGGCATAGTTGTGGGCATATACCGAATCCCCTATGCTAAATGTCCGAATCTTGCTTGTGGAGTCTGGGGGTGATGAGGCAGAATAATTGGGGTCTAGCAGGTCTAAGTGGGACCTTAGCCGATGACCCATGAGAAACTCAGAGGGGCTTCTCCCTGTAGTGGCACTGGGTGTGATGTGCTGAATTAATAAATAGTGGTCAACCTGTGTTTGCCAATCCCCCAGGCCCATCTTAGAGAGGGCCTCTTTTGCAGATCTCACCATTCTCTTGGCCTGACCATTGGAGGCCGGATGGAATGGCGCGACCAGGGCATGCCTGATTCCCTGAGCTGCTAGGAAGGTCTCAAATTGCATGGCTGTGAATTGGGGCCCTTTGTCTGAGACCAAGACGTCGGGCAGGCCATGCGTGGAGAAAAGTCTCTGTAGCACCTTGATGACTGCTTCTGCCGTAGTGGAGGTCATCAGGACTACCTCTAACCATTTCGAGTAGGCATCCACAACTATGAGAAATGTCTGGCCGTGAACTGGGCCAGCAAAGTCAATGTGCACCCTAGACCATGGTGCTTGAGGTCGCTCCCACTCCTTAGCAGGGACCTCTGGGGGAACTGGTCGGGACTCCTGGCATGTGTGCAGGTAGCCACCCATTCTTCTATCTCCCTGTCCATGTTAGGCCACCACACGTAACTCCTAGCCAAAGACTTCATCCTGATAATTCCAGGATGCCCTACGTGAAAAGCCACTAATACTACAATGTGCAGTTTGGATGGAACAACAACCCGGTCTCCCCACAGTAAACAGCCATTTACAACCGATAACTCATCGCGTTTTGAAATCAGAACCAACAGGCCCCTTGGGCCACCCTCTCCACACCCAGTTCAAAATTTGCTTGATGGTGGAGTCCTTTGCCGAGTGATGGGCAACGTCACTGGACAAAACAGGCCCAGTCTCAAGGCAGTCAATGAGAACAACTGGCATCTCAGGGGTAGGGTCAGCGAGAAGTTCAGGCAGCAGGCAGCAGCTGAGAGTGTCAGCATGCACCAAAGTGGGGCCTCATCGGTGGATGAGACGGTAGGAGTAGGCAGCTAAGAAGATGGTCCATCTGGTCATGCAGGGTGATAATGACACTGGGGTAGGTCAGTCCCCAACTAGTAAGCCCAACAACAGCTTGTGGCCCATAACCAGTTCGAAGTCCTGGCTATATAGATACTCATGGAACCTCTTTACTCCGGCCACTGCAGTCCAGCTGGCTGTAGTTCTGCTCTGTGGCAGACATGATCCTGGAGTAAAATGCAATAGGGGCTTTGGTTCTGTTGGGCATGCAGTGGCTGAGGATGGCGCCGATGCCGAATGGAGAAGCGTCACAGGTCAGCACCAATGGCAGAGTCTGGCAGTATTGTACCAGGAAGAAGTCCGCCAACAGGAGTCATTTTACCATGGCAAATGCGGCAGCCTCGGCTTTGCCCTAGGACGACTTCACGTTCTTAGCCAGGAGATGGTGTAAGGGCTCAGCAAGAGTGACTTTCTGTTTAAGAAAGACGCTGTAGAAATTAAGGAGCCCGAGGAACGCCTTCAGCTCGGTTTGATTGCGAGGTGTGGGGGCATCCTGAATTGCTTTGATTTTTTGTGTAGTCGGGTGAATCCTAGAGCCATCTATTAGGTACCCTAAGAATTCAACCCTTGGCACGTTAATTTGGCATTTCTCTTTTTTGAGATGGAGGCCTTTGTCTCTAATTCGAGCCAAAGCTGTTCGTACATGTTTTAAAAGTTGTGCCACGTTTGCAGCCGATACCAAGATGTCATCGAAATAGGGGATGACTCCTGGAATCCCCTACAAAAGCTGTTCCATGACGCTGTGGAACAGTCCAGGGGTGATACTAACACCGAATTGCGGGCGGTGACATTTGAATGCACCCCTGTGCGTCACAATGGTTTGGGCCTCCACCGTAGTGCCATCTACAGGCAATTGTTGGTATGCCTGCACCATGTCCAGTTTAGCAAAAATTTTTCCAGGGCCTAATGAATGGAGGTGCTCTACAATGGATACAGGGTAGGTCAGCGATGGCAAACCTTTTTTGGCTCGCGTGCCACAAGTGGGGGGAGCGCAGGGGGCATGTGTGCAGGTGTGCCGCACCCATAATGCAATGCGCGATCCCCCAGTGCGCATGCGTGCACAACGCACGCCCCCCCCCCCATTTTTACATGCTTTTTCGCCCTCCCTAGGCTCCAGAGGCTTTATAGGAGCCTGGGCAGGGCGAAAAGAGCCTCCCCCGCCCCCCCCGGAGGCCCTCCGGAGGTTTCAGGGACCGTCCGGAGGCTTCCCTGAAGCCTTCGGAATGCTTAAAACGACCCTCCGAGCAAACCAGAAGTGAGGGTCATTTTATGTGCTCCGAAGGCATCAGGGAAGCCTCTGGATGGTCCCTGAAGCCTTCGGAGCACTTAAAATGACCCTCCGAGCTTGGAGGGTTGTTTTAAGCACTCCAAAGGCATCAGAGAAGCCCCCGGACAGTCCCTGAAGCCTTCGGAACGCTTAAAACGACCCTCCGAGCAACCCGGAAGTCACTTCCGGTTTGCTCGGAGGGTGGTTTTAAGCGTTCCGAAGGCTTCAGGGAAGCCTCCGGACGGTCCCTGAAGCCTCCGGGGGGGGTCGGGGGAGGCTCTTTTCGCCCTCCCCAGGCTCCTATAAAGCCTCTGGAGCCTGGGGAAGGCGAAAACTAGCTTTTAAAAAGGTGAACTCAGCTGGCCAGCGCGCGCATGCGCACTGGCCAGCTGACAGGGCAGTGCCTCGTGTGCCCTGACAAATGGCTCCGCGTGCCACTTGTGGCACGCGTGCCATAGGTTCGCCATCACTGGGGTAGGTGCTTTGTTGTAGTGCTTTATTTATTGTGCACTTGTAGTCCGTGCAGATGTGGACAGACCCATCAGAGTTGACAGGTGACACTATAGGGGTCTCCCAGCGTGCGTGATTGACCAGCTCTAAGATTCCCTGACCTACGAGCTTGTCAATTTCCCTGTCAATTTTTGGGCGGAGAGCAAAAGGTACTCTCCTGGGTTTTAGCCTTTTTGGGGCTATGTTGGGGTCCAAACTAAAGGAAATTGGAGTCCCCACATACTTATCCAGACCGGTGCCGAAGAAATCCTTGAACTCCTTAAAGATGGCTTCAGCACCATCGTCCTTCAAGGCGTTGATACCGGTCACCTCTAGGCCCAGGGCTCGGAACCAATCTAGCCCTAGGAAGCTCTGCAGGTTGCCGCTGACCATGTCACTGGGAGTTTCTTGATGAACTGCTTGAACTTCACCTGGAAGAGGCCTTGGCCCACGATGGGGACCCGGTTTCCCTGGTAATCACGTAGGGGTGCGAAGATGCTGCTTCTTTAGGCTAGCCTGCTTTAGGGTAGACCATGGTATGATGGTCAGCGATGACCGGTGTCGATCTCCATTTCACATGGAGAGTCCTCGATGAGGACTGTGACCTTCAGCTTTTTTGGCTGCTTGGTGCGGACTTGGCTGATTGACGTGTGGTAGGTGACTCTATTGTCTCCCTCTGAGTGCTGTGGTGGCTTCTGCCAGGCCCCTTGGTTGGGCCTCTGTTGGCGGTTTGGTGCATTTCTAAGCTGCCAGGCAGTGGCAGGGAATTCGCTCCGGCACACCTTGGCGATGTGCCCCTTTTGCCCACAGCACTGGCAGGTTGCGTTGCGGAAACGGCAAGCTGATCTTGCATGGTCTCCTCTGCAGCTAGGGCAAGGCGTGAGATGCGGTTTGAACATGCACGCTGGCTGGGCGCGGCTACTGCGCATGTGGCTGCTTTCATCTTCCTCGCCCTCTGAGCTCTCGGGTTCTGCAGCCTCGTGATGTACACGTGTACTCTTCCTTGTGTCTTGTGGAGCACTTTGGCGCTGCAGAGTCTCAATACATTTGACAGCTGATTCGGATGCCCTGGTTTTGTCCAAGGTAATCTGCAGAGTGAGGTTAGATTTAGTAAGTAACCTCCTCTGTAGATTAATGTCCCACATGCCACAAATTATGCGGTCCAGAATCAACTCGTCCAGGTCTCAGAATTCGCAGTACGCTGCGGCCTTGCGAAGCGCCACAACGTACTCGTTAATTGACTCACCCTCCTTCTAATTTCTGATGTTAAACTTATGCTGGCGAAAGTGCTTGGATGGCTTGGGTGCATAGTGGGTCCTCAGCGTCTGCTGAAGCACGGACCAGGTGACTGATTGTAGTGGTGTCGGCTTAGAGAGGTCTTTCGTCATCTCAATTTCCTCATCAGGCTTGACTTCCATATCGCTACCCCTCGCCGCAGAGAGGCAGAACCGACTAGATGGTTCCGCCCCAGGCACCTGATGGACCCCGAAAGGTTCCTGATGGAGCTTGGGACTTTTCCTGAATCCCTTGCTCACAACTCGACTGAAGCCCTAGTGGAAGCCTGGGATAGGGCTGCTGCTGGGGCCTTGGATCGCGTTGTGCTTTTGCGGCCTCTGACCTGGTGTCGATCCCGGGTGGCTCCCTGGTTTACCGAGGAGCTCCGGGAGATGAAATGCCGGAAAAGACGCCTAGAGAGTGGCTAGAGGGCCAGCCGGTCCGAATCTGATCGAACACTAGTAAGAATTCATATTAAATCCTACTTAGTGGCGATAGAAGCGGCAAAACGGCAATATTTTTTCGCTCTTATCGCATCCGCAGATAACCGCCCAGCTGCCCTGTTTAGGGTGACCCACTCCTTACTTAACCAAGGAACCAGGGAAGACCCCTTGCAGGGTAGGGCTGAAGAATTTGTTCAGTATCTGCAGGATAAAATCGCTCAGATCCAGACAGGCTTGGACTCTGACTGGGTAGATTCAGGCGAGCCGACGGGGATGAATCTTGAGGAGACAATCTGGGATGAGTTTGACCCTGTGACCCCCGAAGGCATGGACAGGATTATGGGGAGACTCAGTGCTGCCACTTGTGCACTGGACCCTCTTGGTTATTTTCGGCTTCCCGGGAGGTGACACGAGGCTGGCTCCAGGCGATTACCAACACTTCATTGAGAGAGAGGTTCCTTCCCACCGCCTTGAAGGAGGCGGTGGTGAAGCCCCTCCTTAAGAAGCCTTCCCTGGACCCAGCTTCTTTAGCCAACTATCATCCAGTCTCCAACCTTCGCTTTGTAGCGAAGGTTGTCAAGAGTGTGGTAGCACGTCAGCTTCCCCAGTACCTGGATGAAGCTGTCTACCTGGATCCATTTCAGTCGGGTTTCAGGCCCGGGTACAGCACGGAGATGGCATTGGTCACATTGGTCAATGATCTCTGGCGGGCCCGGGACAGGGGCTGCTCCTCTGTCCTGGTTCTATTAGACCTCTCGGCGGCTTTTGATACCATCGACCATGGTATCCTACTGCGACAACTCGGGGGGTTGGGAGTGGGGGGCACCGTTTTACAGTGGTTCTCCTCCTACCTGTTGGATAGGTCGCAGTTTGTGTTGACTGGAGGGCAGAGATCGACCCCCAGGCGCATCACTTGTGGGGTGCCCCAGGGGTTGGTTCTCTCACCCCTCCTGTTCAACATATACATGAAACCGCTGGGCGAGATCATCCATGGTTTTGGGGTACGGAATCATCAATCTGCTGATGATACCCAACTTTTCATCTCTACCCCAAGCCACCCAAACGATGCCCTCGACATGATGTCCCAATGCCTGGAGGCTGTGCGGATCTGGATGGGGAGGAACAGGCTCAAGCTCAATCCCTCCAAGACTGAGTGGCTGTGGTTTCCATCATCCCGATTTGTACATCTTGTCCCATCTTTGACGATAGGGGGAGAAATTTTAGCCCCCTCAGAGAAGGCTCACAATCTGGGAGTCCTCCTGGATACGCAGCTTAGTTTAGAAGAGCACCTGACAGCCGTGACCGGGGGGGGCATTTACCAGGTTCGCCTGGTACATCAGTTGCGCCCCTTCCTGGATCGGGATGCTCTGTGCACAGTCACTCATGCCCTTGTCCTTTCTCGCCTGGACTACTGCAATGCTCTCTTCATGGGGTTGTCCTTGAAGAGCACCTGAAGGCTTCAGCTGGTCCAGAATGCGACCCCGTGGGTTATCATAGGGGTACCTAGGTGCTCCCATGTTACACCCCTTTTAGGCGGCCTGCACTGGTTGCCGGTTGTTTTCCGCGTGCGATTCAAGATACTAATTATGACCTTTAAAGCACTCCATGGCTTAGGCCCAGGATGGTGAGACCACCTACTGCCACCAGTAGCCTCCCACCATCCAGTACGATCCCACAGAGTTGGCCTCCTCAGGGTGCCATCGGCCAGACAGTGTCGGTTGGTGACCCCCAGGGGGAGAGCCTTATCTGTGGGAGCTCCTTCCCTCTGGAATGAGCTGCCCCCGGAGCTTCGCATAATCCATGACCTCCGGTCCTTCCGACGTGCCCTAAAAAGTTGGCTTTTCCAGCAAGCTGGCCTGGCCTGTTAATTTTAACTTATTTTTAAATGTATTGTCTTATAAATTTGGTTTTTTGGGAGGGGGGATATGTATTTAATTTCTTTTTAACTTTTGGGATGTGTGTTTTTTAATGTTGTACGCCGCCCTGAGTCCTTTGGGAGAAGGGCGGCATATAAATCCAATAAAAACAAACAAAACAAAACAAACAAACAATCAAACACCTCCCGGCCAAAGTACCCTAGGAACATGTTCTTCTTGCGGCCTTCAGAAAGGCCCATGAGGTTGTTTGCCTCGAGGAAGCAGTCAAACCGTAGCATGTACAAGTCCCAGTGCTCAGTGACTGGGTCATACAGAGTCGATGGGGTCTGCATGGCCATTTTGTGTTCAGAGGGCGTTTTGAGTTTGCCGCTCAAAAATGGCTGATTGAAGACGCGCTGAGCTCCAGGGTGGATGTACTTGCTGGATTGCTACGCTCTTTCGGTTTGCCTAGTTGCCTTCCAATTCCATCCTCGTCGCCAGTGTTAGATTGGGTAATGTATAGGCACACACAGGCTTAACGGTAACAACAGCTCTTTATTAAGTACAAGAAGTGAGAATAATCCAGCGAAGGTTGGGTCTGACAGCAGCCCTTTTATAGGGAGCTGTCAGACCCTTCGACCAATAGGATTAAACCTCTGTTCCCACTGGAACAGAGGAACTTGGTGGAAACCACTCTAGTTAGAACAAGTATCTAACATAACCTGTCCACATTCCCTCAGACTCTAAGCTATTAGTATTCAGGATGAAAAACAAAAATCCCAGGAAAACCATGAATAAATCCACATTTTTATGCCTTTATTGTACAAACTGTTCCCATTTTTTAATTAGCTACAGTTTGCTGTAGTTAGAGAGACTTTCTTCCTATTTCATGACAGCTGACTTGGCAAGGGTCATTATTTTAAAAAAAACCTTCTGTATACTCAAACAAACAATTATTGCTATTAATTTGGTTTATACACCAACTTTCTCTTCAAAATAATTGGGCAAGGGAGTTTTTCTAAAGTATGGAGGAGTGCATTTCATGGTCTGAAAGCGACTCAGAAGAAGGTTCTCTCTCCTGTGTCCCATTAGGACTCTGAAAGTCAACAAGATTCTTCATAGAGGTGGCTCCTCAGGAAAATCATGTAAAGGTTAAGATCTTCGTTTCTACTTGAAAAGTATTTGGAAACCAGTGCAGAATATTTCAGCAATCTGGCATCTTGCACCAGTTAGCAATTTCTGGACATTTGTGGTCATCTGACAGTGAATGCAGTGCAGTCATCAAGGCAGGATGTGATCAGGCCTTGGATACCTTCTTCCAAATCCAAACCAATGAGGGAATAACTGCAACTGGTGCATTAACCCTAGCTACATCACAAATGTTTTTCTTGTCATAACAACTCTATCAGAATAAACAATTCCAAGTCACAAGTCTGTTTTTCCTTTAATAAGAACAACAGACAGGCAATGGCCTTTCCCATATGCCTGTAGACATTTTCAGAGATGCACTCCACATAAGTAGGTGCATAAAGATATATAAAGAACTGAGCATCTTTGAGAATGAGATTTTTATTTCTGGATAAATGGGTAGAGCAGGAGTATGAAACAGCTTGTTGAGAAAATTGGTGTGGCTTTTTGCTCATATGTTTCATGGGTAATAACTGCTTCCTTTCCTTCTTAAGTAAGAAAGCATATATTGTGAAGCTCTCCATTATACCCGTGTATCTTTCCCTACAAGGCAATCTATGGAGACCATCTCAAATCCATTTCCAACTCAGGGTCAGATCGTAAGGACCTTGAGAATAACCATCCAATCACGAAGCAGTAAAACATTTTTCATATTTACGGTAACATAATCAAAACACTCACACTTTAAAATATTATTTAGTTATTTATCCATGATAAATTTCAGTATAGTTTTCTCAGCATGTCCCCAGACAATCCAGCTCCAGAAACAGAATTTCATACTAAAGCAGGATATCACACAGGGCCCCACTGCTGAAATGAAGTACTACCTGCTTCTCTTTGAGTCTGCGTGAAACTATTCCTCTGCTGCTGCATCTCTTTTGTCTATTCTGAATCATTGCTGGATCATACTGACTTACCATTATATGTGTGCAGGATAGAATAAGCAAACTAATTTGTTTATTCCTCTGGCTGTTTTGCCCTCTCTCTTTCCCAGCTGGTGGAGAAACATCTGCCAGTCATAGAACTGCTGAGGATTGGGGGGGGGATCTGAATGCAAGAGATTGTCTGTCAACTGTAGACTCCCTCTGAACTTCTCTTTCTACTTCTCATTCTGTTGCACCCAGGGTAAAATAAGAATTAAGGAGGTGGGGAGAGTTTTGAATCACAAGCAACATTTTGCTTGGGGAGTCTCCCCTCTCCTTTTCTTTCTTTATATACGCAACAAATGCTGAGTTCCAGATGTCTCTATGTAATGCTTGGGAAGCAATGAGAGATGGTGGTCCTATCATATGTGGAAGTATTTCAGCCCTGAGCTTTGCTGATAAGGGGTCCAAAATTAAATTACTTATCATGCTGCCAGCTGGATAGCCTATTGCTGTTTCACAATTCTGACTCAAGTCCAGGGCATTGGATGACTTCTTCCAGAGCTTTTATATACAGTACATGTTAAAGAGCAAGAAAAATGATCAACCCTTCAGATACCATTGAGCTGACTTCTCGATCCCCAACATACATTGAGGAAGGAACAGAAACACGATAAAACAGTGCCTCCGATTCTCATAGACCAGCCTTTCGTCACCTCATTGTCCTTTGACATAATTTTCAGGTTTCGGGGAATCCTGCATGAAAATTATACAACAAAAAACAAAAATGCCACTTACATTTTTCTTCTAACCATGTTTTACAATATTTAAAACTACAGGAAAGCAACAGACCAGCCGCTGGATCACAGTGGGTAAAAATTTCCACCCCTGCAAGCACTGCTGTGTGTCAAATTCAAAAAACAATGATTTTTTAATTACAATCTCTCACAGAAACCACCTCTTGTGGAATCCCAGTTGAGAAAGGCTATAGACAGTCCAGTAAATACCACTCTCAATGGTATCAAAATCCAAAGTCTAATAGGACCAAGGGGGACATACTACACTATCCAGGTCATCCAAAAGAGCAACTAATGTCCCTTATCTGAATCTGAATTTTGACTGTCAAAGTGTCGAAATAATCCATTTATTCTAGGGTGTTGAGGCTTTGGTCTGCATATACAGATATAATTAAGTCAGTAAGTCATTTTTGTTCCCTGTTTTAAAGGTCACATCCATGTGCATTCAGTGATATTTACCATGGAGAAAGCAAACATTTATATTTCAGATACAGATGGTTTGAATGAGACATCTCCTTAATCACTGATGGCTAAAGTTGAGTTTTTATCCTCTCAGACCCTGCATGCTGACATCATCTAGTCTGCAGAAGATGTGAGGAGAACAAACCTGGTCCTTGGGTCTGATGCAGTTTCCCACTATTCTTTTAGAGTGTACAAGAGTTGGGGGGGAAATAATGTGTGATTCTGAATATTTACTTAAGAAAATGATGAGCTCAGAAACTATAGGCATACTTGATCAAAACTGGTAGCATGTCTATGTTAGGTCTTTGAAGCAATTCCAAATCAGCTCCAAAACTGTTTGATCTTTTGAGACTGACTGTGTTAAATGACTGAGCTAATTTATTTCTGGGTTGGTTATTGGATATTTGAAGTTGCAGCAAAGTTGGACTTCATATTGGCGTTATGGCAGTTCTACAGAGCTTTTGGGCAGGCTTTTTTTCCACTGGGAGAAATGTTTCGTCTTACTTCCTTTATCACAGAGTTGTTGTTTTTTCCAGTGCCTCAGAGAAATCATGGCTTCTTAGCTCAATAGTTGTCCCTCATAGCAGCATTTCAAGGCAGGTGGTTAGTGAAGGCAAAATTGTGCTTCAAATTGAGTTTGAGAGAGTGAAGAATGTGGAAGTGGTCTAAAACTGTTTAGAAATTTATTTTCTCAAAGCATTTCTGCAGCAGGAATAATCAGAATGCATAGTTGGTCCAATTATTTTTCTGCTATGAGCAGCCAACATGGTGGCTGTTCAAAGATGGTAACCAGCATCAACTGAAACTTCTAGAAACTGTGAACTGAAATAACTGGATGAACTTATCTGATCTGAGGAATATGAATTTAAGCATGAATTTTGCTATTAACCTAGCCATCCCAATTTAACTTATCATACCATTAAATCTATTGACTTTGTGCAAATAGCCTCCAGAATTGAATTACAATGACATTACTCTGATACTGAATACTAACAGAACAATCCAGGCAGTGGTGAAATTCAATTTTTTTTACTACCGGTTCTGTGGGTGTGGCTTGGTGGGCATTCCCTCCCCACTATGGGGCCAGTCAGAGGTGGCATTTGCCGGTTCTCTGGACTATTCAAAATTTCCGCTACCAGTTCTCCAGAATCTGTCAGAACCTGCTGAATTTCACCCCTGTATCCAGTGACGTGCGGTGAGGTTTATGACTGGTGAGGCACTGACACAGTGCTGGGTTTCAAATATTTTTAGACTTGTGGACTTCAACTCCCAGAATTCCACAGCCAGGCATGCTCAGTTCCAATTTAAAGCGACAGCATTTGTTTTTCTCCTTTGCTCCTTCTTTCTTTTTCTTCTCCTTCCCCTCCTTCCTCCCTCTCTCCCTTCCTCCCCCTCTCTTAAACACACACATGCACACACACACACACACACACACACACACACAGAAGTTGGATTGGACTATCTCTCCTACCCCTTCCCTCTCTCACTCACTCTCAAACAAACCCCCCCACACACAAAAGTTGGATTGGATATCTTTTCCAGTGGCTTGAAAGCAGCTCCTCTGCCATTCCCCCCCCCCCATTCCCCTGCTGCCTTTCCCAAACACCTCCACCATTGCAAATGCAGCCTGCTGTCTGGATGGGAAATGCCTGGAACACAATAAAGTCCACCCACCACCTCCTGCTGGCAGGCTGGGGTGAGAGGAGAGGCAGAGAAGCCGGAGGGGAGCCGAGCCGAGCCTTCCAAAAGAAAGAGGCTGGGGGGAAGTGTGTGTACTACAGCATGGCTCTTTGCCTGGCTTCCTGCCTCCTCCTGTGGTCTCCTCAGTGCTCGCTTGTGCTCTCCCTCCCCAAGTGTAGTTTGATTGCAGGTGGAGCCACGTTGCCTTTTCAAACTTGTAATCAGTGAAGCTGGGCTAGATTTTTATATAGTTTTATCCAGCTGTGTGTGTGTGAGAGAGAAATGAATGGGGGCCTGGGGAGGAAGTCACTACACTTGGGGAGGGAGAGCACCAGTGAGGTTAAGCAGAGTCATCCACGGTGAGGCAGCAACTAGCTCAGCTTTTTCCTTTTACTTTTTTTTTCATGATGAGAGTGGTGAGGCTGTGCCTCACTTGCCTCACCTGACTGCACGTCACTGCCTGTATCCAGGTACATCTAAGTTGGGGCTCTACAGAAAAGCAGCAGAATGTTCTCTCTCTCTTCCCCCCCCCCCCCCCCCACACACACACAGTTCAGCCCTCCTGTTTTTCACCTGTGGATATCTTTAAAGCTATCCACAAAAAGATCTGAATTTAGCATTGTTGTTTCCCTTGCTTTTAAATTAAGGATCATTATGGTTAAAGAGAAACAGAGCTCAAATAGAATGACACAAATACAAATGTTATGCTCTGGGCTGCCATATGCTTAGGGATAAGAAGGTGGAAAGGTTCAGCATCAAGGGTGTTGAAAACACACGGAATTGCGCCATTTTTAACATATGACTCTGACAGTAACTGCAAGAGGCTCTGAGGAAGCTGCTAAGCATTCCTCCAGATATAGTGCAAGAGTTATAGGCCTTGAAATCCAATCCCCAGTATGAGTTGGAGATAGTGCTCATAATTCTAATTCAAAGTTCTTTTTTTAAAAAAAAAACACATTTCTGAGCTTCCAGGCTTTGTGGTTAAAGAACACACGAAGGCAGAGCCATAATTTTTTTTTAAATTTACTTCTGTGTCTGCATACTGAAGGGTCTATTCACTGCTGCTCATTCATCTGATTTTAGCTGGCATTCTTTATGCATGTGTTGTCAGCATCTGCCAAAGGGGAAAAAAAGAAAGCTGCTCTGGAAATGCCCTTGCTAGGCTTATCTTTATTTCTAAAGTATCTACAAATTTCTTTTCAGGCTCCTGCATTAAGAAAACAGTAGTTTACACTTTTTAAGTGGATAAATGCTTTGGAACATGTCGCTGGTCTGCAACTGCCATATCCGATTAAATGTAATTTGTACAGTATATGCTAAAGTGATCCCTACTATTGTGATCTGATGACCAGGATTTCTGGCTTATATGTATATATGTAATAGAAGCCCATCCAGCTGTGGACTGATTAATCAAACCATTGCTTTGTACAATGTCTGGATGTTTGCAGTTTAGTTGTTTATAGCTCTTAGCAGTCTTTTGATTGGTCCTCTCTCCTTCCACAGATACATATCCATCCAGTCTTCCTTTTCAGAGGTATCTTCCTATTGGAGTAACATGCTAACAATCCAATTGTTACATTCTTCCAAAATGAGACATCCCCAGTGGTGGTATTCAGCTGGTTCAGTCCAGTTCGGGCGAACCGGTAGTGGTGACCTGTCGGTAGACACCCCCCCACCAGCCCCAGTGCTATGCTGTCCTATTTAACCATATTTTTGAAGCTGCGCACACATTTGCAAACGTGCGTGCAGCTTCAAAAATGTGGTAAAATTATGTGAAACCCACCTCCGGACATCCCCATATGAGTACATTTGTATGACCTATCAAAAATGTGAATTTGGCTGATATTATGTTATTAGCTGGATATAATTTTAATGGAATTTAATGGTGTCATTCACAGGCACTAAGTGACGATGTGGGGTTTTTTGGCATAGTATGTTAATAGTAACTCTGGCAACTATGGTTTATACCAGGGGTGGGCAATTAATTTTCCCAAGGGTCCATATGACTGTTTATATAACTAGGACTGTTGTAGAGTCCAACAGGATCATGGCTTAAACTGAAGGTGCATATGTTACGGTGAAAGACCGAAATTGGTGAATGTCAACATTCACTGGTGAATGTCGACATTCACCAGATACGCTTGGCGAATGTCCGAAAATACCCTTATCCTCTCGACACCCTTCTATTCGCGGAGTTTTTTTAAAAAAACCTGCGATCCTGCGATCGACATAAAAAAAAACTCCGCGAATAGAAGGAAGCATATCTGCCAAGGTATTAGGGTAAGGGGATTAGGGTAAGGGTGTCGAGAGGATAAGGGTATTTTCGGACATTCACCAAGCGTATCTGGTGAATGTCGACATTCACCGGTGAATGTCGACATTCACCAGATTTCGGTCTTTCACCGTAACACATACACAAACACACAAAAAAGCAGTTGCCTTCAAAATAAAAGCTGCACAGTTGTATTGCGCACATAGCATACACGTATGTTTGATTTTTTTTTTTGTTTCTGATTGACCTCACACAGGCTGGGCAAGGATAATCAAATGGCCAGATGTGGCCCAGGGACCGTAAAGTGCCCAGGTTTATATAGAGACCCATGGCTGAGCCCAATAAACAAATTTAGTTTATACAGAAAGGGAGAGATCACTTGCACAGAAAGCACTAGAAAGTCACTAACTAGTTTAAAAAAAAGGCATGTCTTGCCTTTGAAATGAAATTGTACAGTATTTATTTTGGGCCTCCCTTCGCAAGCAAGTTTGACCCACCACAGAACAGTAGAAAACTATGCCACTGATTCAGGGATGGTATTCATTTACCTTCCCTACCTTCCCTGCAAATGTGAGCGTGCACACAGGCACGCTCGCTTTGCTTACATGCGCAATACCTGCACGTGCACTCAGCCTTCCACACATGTGTGTTGGAAAAAATGTCCTTCTGGGTTCGGCTCCAAGTGGGGAAAAAGACACTGGAGACATGTAGGCTGCTTGGAAAGATGGTTTAATGATGGACAAGACCACATGGCTTGAGTCCTGAACAGAAAAGGTGATCACATGCTTCAATGTTGGGTGAAGAAGAAGAGAGAGGACAAGATGCTGAAAGTTCCTGGCTTTATACTCTCTGTTTGGCCCCACCTCTCGGTTTCCTGTTCCTGGGTAAGAAAATGTATTCTAATTGGTTGTCAGACTTCCATGGGGCCATGCGGGGGCAACTCTCTAGGCTGTGTTTTGAGTCTGAGGTTTGGTTGAGTTCTCAGATGCCATGTGGTGAGTTGGGTAAAGGGCTAGTGCTATCATGCCTTAATCCCATCCCCCTGGAGCTGAAGGAGAGAACTCTTTATTATGTAGAATAGACTGGCTTGGGCATCTTAATGGCCCATTGACAAAGGGGATGGGCAGGAAGCTGCAGGGAACTACTTTGTCTTTAAAACATGTTTCTCCCTTTTCACATCCAGGGAAATATAATATTCTGCCTTTTCAATATTTCCTAGGATATTTCATTTTTCTAGGAGAGGGGTGGGTTTTAACATCCACACTTTGGCTAAAAAGAGTGCCTAAATGGGACAGCATAGAGCCAGGGCCCATGATTTCCAATACCAGTTCAGGCAAACTGGTCCAAATTGGCAGAATATCATCTCTTATTCTCACCCAATTGTAGAGGTATATTTTAGGAATTAGGTACTTGAAAATCCTATACTTAGTGCCATATCGCCACGTTGCCAGATTTTTTTAGTAAGGTCAGCACCAGGAAACAAGTAAGACAGCAAGATTAAAAAATTTATCTAAAGTTATAAGCAAAGGAAGAATCAGTCCTTAGTTTTGACAGGAATAAAAAAAGCTTTTCAGCCTTTAAGAACCTTGATTAGAATTTCAACTGTTCTGGAACATTAGATTCTTTCTTGGCAAATGTTAGGACAGCAAAGTAAACCACGTTTCATAATATCAGGGCTAATCTGATGACCTCTTTCAAATTCCTGATGTCATGATTGTGAATCTGCCTATAACCATTTACTTTGACCTTTTCAACATGCTGATACTTTGCATAACATTCTACCTCTCTCCCTGTACTCAAATCCATTTTTTTTGCTAAGAAAAAATATGCTTGTAAAAATTTCATGCTGAGAAACTTCATTGCTTAGGTTTCAACAAAGGCACCAGGGAAAATCTGGTCCTTGTATTTCTTTGCATAAATACTCTCAAAGCAATAAACGCTTCCAGTAAAAATTGAAATCTTTTTCATTTATAAAACAAAAAAAGGCTGTATTCCTTTGAAAAAAAAACATTTCAAAGTAAAGCATAACAAACAGATTTACCATAATATTCTGTTTTAAATTTAAAGATTCAGCCTTTTTTGTAAATTGATGTCAAAATGCGAGATTTCCTTCTTTTTATTTTTTCTGAGAGGCACAGATTTAAGATTCACATTGGAAAACCTTCACTAGATATTAAATAAAGATAGTGAGGCAATTGTATTATTTGAGATACTCTTTTTAGCAAACAGATAAAACATTAACTAATAAAC
Organism: Natrix helvetica; assembly: GCF_964273705.1. Taxonomy (NCBI): domain Eukaryota; kingdom Metazoa; phylum Chordata; class Lepidosauria; order Squamata; family Natricidae; genus Natrix; species Natrix helvetica. The sequence goes on from NC_138548.1 coordinate 285,149,447, forward strand.
TGGCAGAATCCCAGTTTTCAACTTGGGAGGTAGTGAGTTGCAATAAAGGAGCTTTCAGAGTAGCTTCTAACATCCACAAATCAAGGACTTTTATAGTTACCACATAATGGTCATGTGTGGTTAAATATTTAAGTTAAAACCATCCTAAGCCATGAATCCTCTTGGCACTGTTCATATTCTCAAATGTTTGTAAGACAGAATTCCAGGCGACCCTGGCTTACCATAAATGATAATCATAAATGTACACATGATTCATTTGTAGCTTAATTCTTTTCCAATTCTCCCCACAACTAGGAGCATTTAAATGAATATGAAATTAAAGCTTCATATGTAAAGCTCTCCTGGCTTTCTGCAACCAAAGGAATCAGAAAATGTAATCCAAGGACAAACTCTGTTTATTATTTTTACAAACCCTGTTTCTAATACAGTTCATGTAATACCGTATACTATGTTGTTGCTGCTAATGGTGGTAGTTAGGAAATGTGCAATCCTTTTTAACATTCTTTATAGATCTAAACAAATAGGTAGGTGCTATTGTCAATGTCTATCCTCAATATTCTGAAGCCTAGCAGAGGAGATTAACAAATGTAGCAACAGTTCTAGTAACGGTCAGAGCCAGTGCTGACCGAAGACGTCTCCGTGGTCATGTGGCTGGCATGACTAAACGCCGAAAGCGCACGAAATGCTGTTACCTTCCCACCAAAGTGGTCCCTATTTTTCTGCTTGCATTTTTACATGCTTTGGAACTGCTAGGTTAGCAGAAGATGGGACAACTAATAGGAGCTCAGTCCAATACGCAGCACTAGGGATTCGAACTGCCGAACTGCCAACCTTTCTGATTGATAAGCTCAGTGTCTTAGCCACTGAGCCACCGTGTCCCTTAAATGTATCACTAGACAATGTATCTATAGTGAATGGGCAGATAAATATTCCCCCACCCCTCTCATTCTCACAGCCTGCCTGCCGGCCCCCTCACATGGTAAGCTGCCGGCTCATGTCTCCATTTGACATCTTCTTTCAAGTGTGATCTTGAAAGTATGCAAAGCCCAGAGTTCCTCAATATATCCTTTTTTGCTAGGCAGGTTGTTGCAAAATAAAAATCACTTAGGAAGGAGGAAGAAGCTAAATGCTGAGGTAAGGGAGAGAAAGAGAGACTTAAGAGACTCTTCCAACTTCTAACTTGGAATTCACAGGAAGAAAGCTCTGGCAGCTTAAAAAAAATTGACACAAAGGTAACATCCATCCAAGGATCAGATCCAAGGATTGAAGGAACAAGGAAATCTCAAGAGTTTTTTTGGGACAATTCAATATTCTTATCTCCTTTGTTTTACATTTTACACAGAACTACTTAAAGCTAAGAATGTTTTATCTTCTTTTTCCTTTCTTTTTAATAAACTTGGATTCTATTTATCTCCTGTCTGAGTGATTTATCTCCCTAACCAAGAAGGAGGAGAGGGACGGATTTCCAAAATCCCACATATCAGTGCTTACATGGTCAAAAAATGGACCTATTAAATATCTTCCCCCTGAGTCATTTTTTTCCATTTTACTTCCAAATGAGCTATTGCATCCCTGTCTCTCATAATTGATGTGGTTAATTGGGAAGGGGAAGGCATCCTTTGAAAGACAGGCAGTGGGAGCAAGAATTGCAGTTCACTTAACAGGGACGTGCGGTCAGGGGAGGCAGGGGAGGCAGAGCCTCACCTCTCTTCATGAAATAATAGTATATAATATTATATACTATATATATATATATTATAATATTATATACATCCATCCGGCCGCGCCCGGGAGCTGCGGAGGGCGGAGGCAGAAATGTTGTCGGTGCTGCCGGATGACGAAGGCACGAAAACACCTGGGGAACGACAAGAACCTTCCTGCCTCTGCTGGATTTCATGCGCTCCTCGAGGAGCGCGCAAAGTCCAGCAGAGGCAGGAAGGTTCTCGTCGTTCCCCAGTCGCTTTCGAGGACTGTGGAGCGCGAGCCGGCGGAGCACGCTCAGAAAGGCGAGGAATGGGATCACGTGTGCTGGAGGCTGAGGCAGCCTGACCCTCCAGCACACGTGGTCCCATTCCCCGCCTTCCTGATGACGTCACCAGCCTCACCAGCCATGAACCTCACCGCACGTCACTGGTTCACTACTACCTCAAGGCAAGAAGCACAGCTGTGCTTTGTAGTGCAAAAGAATATCTGAGAGGAAGAGTTTAAGACACTAGCCTGACACTGTAACTTCAAGCAGATACCTGCTGCTTTGTGAGGAACCATATTCTTTCCCATAAAAAGATATTGAACCCCTAAAAAATACCAAGGCCCCCAATATTAGCTCCTAATTTCCGCTCAGAGTCACTTGGACCACTGTATGGGTCGCAGATAAATTTGAGAGAGACATGGACGGAGGGAGGAAGGAAGAGAGGCGGGGAAGAGAGTAAACATAGAAAGTGGAAAGTAAAGCATAGGAAGTCTAAGAAATTAACCTGGCTTGCCAAAGACAATTTCTCAAATATATTTTCCATGTACAGAATAGATTCTAGGGGCTATTTTTGTAATAGGAAGTTGATCCATCTGAGATTTGGCCATCAGGATATGTATCTCATATGCATTACTATACACACATACACCACTCTGGCTTGGCCAAGAGAAATTCCCGGGGCTCGTTTCCCAATTCATAATGAAATTGAAATATCAGCAGCATCGTTAACTCTGCTTCAATTTAAAGATGAATATCATTTAATCATTAAAGAGAAGTATGAAAGAACTCCAACACTTATGTATGTATTTTTATTGATGAAAGCAATATGCTCTCTTACAGGCAGTAACAAGATACAGGATCCAATTTCATCTTATGAACAGAAAATATTAATATTGCCTTTGAGTTCCAACTTAGCAAAAGCACCCTATTCAGCAAATCACAGGAAATCACAGTTCTAGCTGATTAAAAAAATGTGCATTGTTAGATATTAACATATATCACAGCAAGTCTCCACTCAGGTCCGCCACTAGGGCGGGAACCAGGTATCATTCTGATTGGTCGAGAGGCGTACCCGATCCCTATGAAAGGGGAACCCTCAGACCACAGAGCAAGCTGGATCACTACCACTACAAATAAAGAGCTGTTAAGTCACTACGTGTCCGGAGTCTGTTCTCTCGTTGCCCAAATCTAACATTGGCGATGAAGGTGGGATCGAGAGACAGATAGGACGAAGCTACCTCCAGAATCCCAGGATTCGATCCAGCCCAGGAATTCGGCGGAAATTCCGGCAGCCATCTCACGCCATCGCAGCACGGGAAATTCAACACAGAGAAGATGGCGATGCACACTCCTCCTGTTCCATTCGACCCAATGAGCGACCATTGGGAATCCTACATGATCCGGTTCGAGTGTTTTCTCGAAGCGAACGAATACACGGGAATAACAGACTCCCGTAAGAAAAACATTTTCCTTAGCTACTGCGGGCGAGAGGTTTTCGAGACGGCCAGAGACCTCTCCGAGCCAACACCGATTCAAGCAGTATCATGGATGGCGCTACAACAGACCTTGCAAACACACTACGCGCCCAAACCTTCCCGCCATGTTTGCCGACAAGAGTTCAACACGAGGAACCAGAAGGCGGGAGAATCAATCAACCAATATGTTGCAGCACTATGGAAAGCAGCGACTCACTGCGAGTTCAGGGATCTGGACGAACAAATTCTGGCAAGACTCGTTTGTGGGTTAAAGGACATTTCTCTACAAAAACGGCTGTTGGCAAATCCCAATTTAACCCTACAAATAGCGCTAAATGAAGCAAGGGCATCCGAGTCAGCAGATAGATCTTCCGAGACTATACAACGCAGGTTCAGCGCGATCCAATCGGGATCCAGACACGCCAGAGTTCACTTTGAGGACACCGAACCAGAGTTCGAGGATCCCGAAGTAGAGGACAGTCACCTGATGAGGAGCAGTCACATGAGACCTGGGGGTAAACCCGGATTCCATTTGCCACCCTGCGCAAGCTGCGGAGGGAACCACCCCCGGTCTACCTGTCGTTTCAGGAACATTGTTTGTTCGCACTGCGACAAACTTGGGCACATCGCAAGAGTGTGCCGGAGCGAAGTCCCTGCCTCACAACGGCAGCCTCCCATGTACCACCAACAGAAGCCCAACCCAGGGGCTTGGCGAAAGTAAAAAGGGCTCCCAGAGAGAACCCCAAGACAGTTTACCCAGAGAGAGTATTCACAAAGAGCTGAAGGGGGATATTCCCAGAGAGATTACACACAAAGAGCTGAGCAAGCGTATTACCAGAACACTGAGCAAGAGTATTCCCAGGATACCGATGTTGAGATAGAGTTGACCCAGAGAGAGCAACTGCGAACCTATCTCACCACGATAGGTCAGGTCCGCACCAAGCGGCCTAAAAAGCTGAAAGTCACAGTCCTCCTGGAGGACTCCCCTTGCGAGCTGGAAGTTGACACAGGATCGTCCCTAACGATCATTTCATGGTCCGCCATGAAAAAGGCTATGCCTAGCCTCAAAAAGAGCCAACTATGCACACCAGACATCCTGCTACGAGACTACCAGGGGAACAGGGTCCCCATCATGGGCCAAGGCACGTTCCGGATACAGTTCAAGGACATCGTAGCCCAGCTGCCTGTAACCGTTGCCAGCGTGCCATTACAGAACCTTCTAGGATTGGATTGGTTTGGAGCCCTGGGGTTGGAAGTCACCGGAATCAACGCCGTGGAGAACAGCAGCGCTGAACAGATTTTTAAGGAGTTCGAGGATGTGTTCAGCCCCGGTCTTGGTAAGTATGTGGGTAAACCTATTTCATTCAATCTAGACCCAAACGTGGCACCAATCCGACTCAAACCAAGAAGAGTACCTTTTGCGCTCCGCCCCAAAATAGACAAAGAAATCGACAAACTAGTAGAGCAAGGGATCCTTGAACCGGTGGATCACGCGCGCTGGGAAACACCCATCGTGACCCCAGTTAAACCAGACAGGTCAGTCCGCATCTGCGCGGACTATAAATGCACAATTAATGTCGCGCTACAACAGAGCGCATATCCTATGCCAGTAGTCCAACACTTATTGCACTCGTTGGGGCCAGGAAAGATATTTGCAAAATTAGACATGGCACAAGCGTATCAGCAGCTGCCTGTGGATAGCGCCACGGCGGAGGCCTAAACTATAGTGACGCACAGAGGCGCATTCAAATGTAACCGGTTACAATTCGGTGTGAGTATTGCCCCCGGTCTGTTCCAGAGCGTCATGGAACGGTTATTGCAAGGGATACCAGGAGTCGTCCCATATTTTGACGACAGTTTGGTGTCCGCTGCAAACGAGGAGCAACGATTAAAAAGAGTCAGAATTGTTTTGGCCAGAATCAGAGAAAAGGGTCTCCGCCTCAAAAAAGAGAAATGCCAAATTAACGTGCCTAGCGTAGAATTCCTGGGATATAGAATCGATGGTCTGGGCATACACCCTACATCGAAGAAAATTAAGGCGATCCAGGACGCCCCCACACCACGAAATCAGACCGAGTTGCAGGCCTTCCTCGGACTACTTAACTTCTACAGCGTTTTTCTGAGACAGAAAGCGACCATCGCTGAACCATTACATTGACCCCTCACCAAGAACGCAACATGGAGATGGGGGCGTTCCGAAGCAGCCGCTTTTGCCGCAGTCAAGCGCCTGCTCACCACCAACTCGCTACTAGTGCAATACAGCCAGACGCTACCACTGGTATTGACCTGCGATGCATCACCATTCGGCGTCGGCGCAGTTCTCAGCCACCGCATGCCAAACGGGAACGAAGCACCCATCGCCTTCTATTCAAGGACTCTTTCATCAGCCGAGAGGAACTACAGCCAGATGGACAGAGAAGCGTTAGCTGCTGTAGCTGGAGTCAAACGTTTTCACGAATACCTCTACAGCCGCGATTTCGAACTCATTAAAGACCATAAACCGCTGTTGGGACTTTTGGCGGGAAACCGCCCCACACCAGTTTCACTCTCTCCACGCATGACCAGGTGGACTGTTTTCCTGGCAGCGTATTCCTACAAACTAATACATCGACCGGGCTCCACTCTAGGGCATGCAGACGCACTCAGCCGTTGCCCACTTCCAGAACTTTTGGCAGACCCCACTCCCGAGGTACCGGTTTTATTAATTGACTGTTTGGACTCAGGACCTGTTTCTTCATGCGATGTTGCCAGATTCTCTTCTAGGGACAATGTAATAAAACAAGTTCAAACTTGGGTTTGGAGGGGGTGGCCCAAGGGAAACGTGGGGCCGGAATTTAAACTGTTTTGGGCAAAACGTGATGAGCTATCAGTGTTACAGGGTTGTTTGTTGTGGGGGGATCGAGTTGTTATTCCATATGCTTTGAGAAGAAATGTTTTAGAAGCGTTACATGTTGGGCATCCGGGAATTGTTAGAATGAAAGCGTTAGCAAGGAGTTACGTTTGGTGGCCAAATATGGACAAAGAGATAGAGGAATGGGTGGCCACTTGTAATCCGTGCCAAGAGTCTAGACCAGCACCCCCTGAAGCAACCGCCACGGAATGGGAGAAGCCGAAAGCACCCTGGTCGCGAATACACATTGATTTCGCAGGGCCAATCCAGGGACAAACATTTCTTATAGTTGTGGATGCATACTCCAAATGGCTAGAAGTAGTCCTAATGACTTCAATCACGGCAAAGGCAGTCATTAAGGTACTACAGTGACTTTTCGCCACTCATGGCCTGCCCGACCTCCTGGTTTCCGATAACGGGCCTCAATTCACGGCCATGCAATTTGAAACATATTTAGCAAGTCAGGGAATTCGGCATACCCTCGTCGCACCATTCCATCCGGCATCGAACGGACAGGCGGAGAGAATGGTGCGATCTGCAAAAGAGGCCATCGCTAGGATGGGTCCAGGTGATTGGCAAACACGCATTGATCATTACCTCTTAATTCAGCACATTACCCCCAGCGCAACGACGGGTAGGAGCCCCGCTGAATTGCTCATGGGCCGCCGTCTACGGTCTCACCTGGACCGTCTTCACCCAAATTACTCTGCCACATCGCCCCCAGACTCTACAAGCAGAATTCGGAGTTTTAGCATAGGGGATTTGGTATACGCCCACAACTATGCAGGGGGAACATTGTGGATGCCGGCAACGGTAATTGGTATCACGGGTCCACGATCATATTTGCTGGAGCTAGAAGATGGAAGGAACTGGAAAAGGCACATCGATCAACTCCAGGGTCGCCTTGCACACTCAGAACTACGATCCAGAAACGAGGACTATTTGCCAGCGCAAAGTCAGCAACCCGAGAGCCCACACACAGAAGAGCACAACACCTTGGAACCCAGGGTAGAACCAACGGTCGATGGCGAATCGGAACAGCTCCCAAACGAGGAAAGCCTCCAGACCCCCAACTGCGAAACAGGGAGAGCAGAACAAGCCGATCCCGAGACCACTCCAGTTCAACCCGAACTACGACGATCCACCCGTGTAAGACAAAAACCAACATACTTAAAAGACTTTGTTACTAACAGGAACACTCCATCTAGGAAGGGAGGGGTGTTAGATATTAACATATATCGCAGCAAGTCTCCACTCAGGTCCCCCACTAGGGCGGGAACCAGGTATCATTCTGATTGGTCGAGAGGCATACCCGATCCCTATAAAAGGGGAACCCTCAGACCACAGAGCAAGCTGGATCACTACCACTACAAATAAAGAGCTGTTAAGTTACTACGTGTCCGGAGTCTGTTCTCTCGTTGCCCAAATCTAACATGCATATTATTCCAAATATTCCTGTGCATATTTTAAATATGCTCTAAGTTGAAAAAGATTCCAGGAGACAAATCATCTCCAGTACTTTTATATGCCTGCACAAACTCCCTAATCCCACCGAGATACAACATTCTTTCTACAAGCTCCCACCCATCAGCATTCTGCAGGAATTCACACCATGAACACAAAATTCATCTTGGTATGCCAACACTTTCATCTGATCACTGACATATGCGCAAACATATAGAGCAGTATCATTTTTCAAATGGCTCATGGGCTTTAATACTCTTTCCAAGAGACCTTGTTTTAAAAACCAAGTCCAGTCTTCAATCAGAGGCTGAATTAGATGCTACAAGTAAAAATTGTTTTTGGCAACAGTTCCATTTATTTACTTTTTTTCCTCCCATCTAAGTGATGGATGAAATTATAAGAGACTTATTTAGAATCCGGGGAGGCAGTGGGAGAAAGACAGCATTGAAGCCTATATCTATGGCATTCTGAGATGTCACAGGTTCTTTTTTGAACTGTGTCCAATTAGACTGACCCAGACTCAAGAGAGACACAAAAACACTGGAGTCTGGACAGGTATATTAGATAGATAGATAGATAGATAGATAGATAGATAGATAGATAGATAGATAGATAGATAGATAGATAGATAGATAGATAGATAGATAGATGATAGATAGATAGATAGATGATAGATAGATAGATAGATAGATAGATAGATAGATAGATAGATAGATAGATAGATGATAGATAGATAGATAGATAGATAGATAGATAGATGATAGATAGATAGATAGATGATAGATAGATAGATAGATAGATAGATAGATAGATAGATAGATAGATAGATAGATAGATAGATAGATAGATAGATAGATAGATAGATAGATAGATAGACGGACGTATATAGAATAGAATATAGGAGAGAGACAATAGAAAAAGCATTCACATACAGATTGGTAAGTTTTACATTTCAGTTTTATATCTTGGGGTTTTTTTTCATAATGACATCTCCCCAGCCCTTTTACGTATGTGTATGTATGTATATATATGTCTCCCTCTAAAAGGATTGGGCCATATAGGAAAAGGTAAAGGTTCCCCTTGCACACATGTGCTAGTTGTTCCTGACTCTAGGGGGCGGTGCTCATCTCTGTTTCAAAGCCGAAGAGCCAGCGCTGTCTGAAGATGTCTCTGTGGTCATGTGGCTGGCATGACTAAACACCGAAGGACACGGAACACTGTTAGCTTCCCGCCAAAGGTGGTTCCTATTTTTCTACTTGCATTTTTACATGCTTTCGAACTTCTAGGTTGGCAGAAGCTGGGACAAGTAACGGGAGCTCACTCCGTTATGTGGCGCTAGGGATTCAAACCGCCAAACTGCTGACCTTTCTGATCAACAAGCTCAGTGTCTTAGCCACTGAGCCACCAAGTCCCTTTTTATTGGGGATATACATACCTCTACACTTCTTTTTTTCTGGATGATCTGCTCCCTTTGAAGGAAAAACACCTCTCTCTTTTTTGGCAGATCTCTTCCATTTTCCTCCCATACCTGTTTCAAGGGTACAGTTTTATTGGCAGCTCTGCCCTACTGACATTGGGGGAAAGGCTCAATGGAGAGGGGAGGAAGGCAATGCTGTCCCACACAAGAAAGGAGAAGAAGTCATCATTGAAATAATCCAGGGAATCTCTTCATTTGAAAAGATTGTGTTCAGAAATGTCTTTGTTCTGCATTATCTGATAAAGTTCTAAAAGTGTCACATTTTAGAATTTAATTCTCTGCCTTTTTGATAATGTTGGAAGGAGAATCCATCAGGTTCAGTTCCAAGCTGGGAGAAAGATGCTGGAAACAACATGGAGGCTGATTGGAAAGAGAAGGGTTTATGGTTGAAGCAGAGTCACTAACCACATGTGATTCTGGGCAGCTGACAAAATGGTTGAATGAGTGGATGGATCTTTATAGGTTTCTGTGACTTTGAAGTTTGGACTGCTCTGGGGGTGGTGGAATGAAGGGGCTTGTGTTCTGAAAGGGTGTTGGGCAATTCCTACTGTGACTAATGGCTTTTGTCCTGTGTTGGATCTTGGGTGAGGGCCTGCTGTCTAATCCTACCATTCTGCCAAGGGGTTTCGAAATATCCTGTCTTGAATGGATTACTTCAGTATTTGCTTTGCTTATGAATAGAGCTATCTAGATACTTGTCTTCCTCTTTCAATAAGCTCTTTATCTCTTAAGTGCTGTTATCTGCTGTGGGCTATTAAGAAAGATTTGGGGGCTGCTTCCTGTCTTTAAGAGCATGTTTCTCCATTTCTCCTTTAGGGAAATATAATATTCAGCCTTTTTAATATTTCCCAACATATTTCATTCTACTAGGATGGGGGGGGGGGGGGTGTTTCACAATAACATCATATGTGAAGAAAATCAGATTATCTAAGAAGAATGCAATAACCGAAAGTTACTCAAGATGTACAATTTCCAGGTAGAAAAATGCTTCTGCACAAAATAGTTTTCTACCTATATGATATTTGGTTGTTTTTTAACTGAGCATTTCAGCATGTGACAGACCCACTCCAGCTGCTGTTTAAAATAATAGGCACCAGTATAGATCTGCATGTCAGCCAAGATGAAATGTGAAAGATGGGAGATTAGCACTCTTAAAAGAAATTGAAACCTCATACTGGTAGATTATAAATTTAATCCAAATGCTAATGGGGAAGGCATTGCTAACTTTTTCCTCCCCAACTGCTTTTCTATTCATAGAAGAAAAAGAGGCATGTCCTTGAACTTTGCATTAAATAAAGCTCACATTTTTTTAAAAAAAGTAGCATAAGATGTCATTCAGTCAAAATATAACTTTAATTTGCAATTAAAACTGAATTAAGAATGAATTGAATTAATATTAAATTGAATGTTTGCAGTTAAATGCTTTGAAACCAATTATTCATATATTTTGCATTCTTTCTCTATGATTTGTCATACAGGACAGCTCAATTCTCACATATAAACAATAAATAGAGTACTTAAAACATCGTTAAGAACATTTCAGGTACCCATTAGAAGAATATAGTTAAGAACGTGTGTAAATAAACCAGAAACAGCAACTGCCTGCAAAGCCTAATTTGATGATGAAGATGATTATAATGCAACATTGTAGCTTTGAGAATTATAGTATGGAAGTGTGAAAAATTAGATAATCGTCAAACAGGAATCAAAGTATTATATCTATGCATAATAATGTTATCATCTGGAATAAAATAGCTGGCTTGTAGTAATTATTACTATGCTACCTATTAAAGATGCAACTTACATGACTGTAAATCAGACTAAACTCAATTGAGTTTACTCTTGAGTAACTACAGAGACTCACATTAGATCTAGCAGTATGCTAAGCTTGATCTAAAATAAGCTCACGTTTATTTAAGAGAAGTTATGTATGAGTATTTACGATAAAGTACACACTTCCTTTTTTGTTGCTGAAGAGAGAACTCTTCCACTTGCCTTGGTGAATTAAACAATGATGGCAATTATTGTTAAAATGTTGTGGCAGTTATATACAGTAATACTATTTTAACTATTTCAGTCTTTTTATTCTAAAGATGGAATCAGGGAATTTGGTGGCGGTCTGGTTGAAACTTGATGTGTTGTGTTAGAGAGATCTTGAAGAACAGATGAAATACCAGCAGCTGAAGAAAGACAAATCTAGCTCCACAAAAAGAGGAATAATAGACTAGTCCATATGATACAGATAATTGGAAAAATTTTGCAGATGTTTGCGTATCTTGATCTGAGTATAAGCATCTTCAAAACAATGTGTCTGCAGCATGGAGTTGTCAGAAGCAAGGCCTGCAAACTCAACTTATCTCATTTTTTTAAATTAAGTTTCTTAGAGTAATTGATTATGGAAGTACTACAAAAAGTATCTTGATTTTAGCAAATCATGTGATGCAGCGGGGTAATTAAATGTAGCCTGGATGACGTGACAATAAAGTAGATTCACATCCCACTCAAGGAGAGCTCATTAGTAGAAAAAAAATGGGGATGTTTAGTTTTGAAAAGAAAAACCTAGAGGGGATATGACAGGACTCTTCAAATACCTGAAAGGATGGTAATTTGAAGAAGATAAAGAGGTGGTCTCTATCATCCTATAGGGCAAGGTAGTTTATAATAAATCTCTGTTTAGAGAAAGGCAGAATCTGACTGAATGAGAAGTTCAAATGCTAAAACCTATTGAACAGGTAACGAGCTCCCTTCACGGGGTGTCTTCAAGCAGTAGCGAGAAGGCTTTCTGTCAGGGTTTATTTCAGCCAGATCCCCGCGTTAAGCAGAGGATTGGAATTGATGTCCTAATTAATGTCTTTCAACAATAATTCTAAGATGAGGCCAGAGATCTACAAAAAAAACAACCCACATTTGTCTGCAATAGAAACACAGGCTCTGCCTTTGAATGAACCAAATTAGAAATCACTTCAAAGAATCCTGATATAACAGATATGCAATTGCATTCAGTTAGGTCTAAGTGGGAAAGTTTTAATAATACCATGAATTCAATAGCTTTAAAAAATACAAAATTGGTGATAAAGAGAAGAGATAATGGGAAAACAACCGGGCTCTGTTAAGCTGCCTCAAAAAGTCACATATGCACTACATGTGAAACTTTATTGTCACCTAGCATTGTTTAAATTGTGTTGTTTATCATTGTTACCAGACAATCTACTCCTAAGCATTCTTGGAAGAAATGTCCATCTGGGTTCAGTTCCAAGTGGGGAGAAAGACACTGGAAACATGGAGGCAGATTGGAAAGATGGTTTAATGGTGAAGCAGAACCACCAACCACATGTGATTCTGGGTAGCTGAACATGGAGGAGAGAGTGGAGTCACGTTTGTCTGAATCAAGCTTGGTGGAACCTTGGGCTGATGTCATGTCCCCAGGTGATTTCGCAATGCAGTGAGCCCTGCTGTTAAATGGGTAGAGGGCTAATCGTATTATGTCCTGAGGGTCATGTCTTAATCCCATCCCCCTGGAGATGGGGGACTTTTGTCTTGTAGATAGGCTGGCCCAGTCTTAATGTGCACCAAATATCTGCTGTCGGCAGGGAGCTGTTTGTCTTTAAAAACATGTTTCTCCTTTTCTCATCCAGGGAAATACAATATTCTGCCTTTTTAATATTTCCTAGAATATTTCACTCTTCTAGGAGAGGGGTGGGTGTTAACTTTCTACAGCATGTTCTTCTCTGAACATGCACTTTTCTATTTATTCAATTTCTATAACCACCCATCTCAATAACTAAATTTTTCTAAATACATTGGGTTTTTCCTAATATGATTAGCATCCAATTGATGCTAGCGCGCTGTGACGGGGTTGTGTGTGAAAGCAGGTAGCAGGCTTTTTTTTTCCCCACAGAGGTGAGTGACCACTACTGCTCTCAAAAGAAAACAGAACCCACTGAGCTACTTGAAGTCATTACAATACAATACAATACAATACAATACAATACAATACAATACAATACAATACAATACAATACAATACAATACATTACATTAGTTTTGCCTCTATAGTTGTGAATTTGTACAGTAGAATACCCATCATTTTTCTATACTAGTCTTTCTTGCTTGAGTGATTCCTTTCTTTCTTTCTCTTTCTTTCTTTCTTTCTAAAATTGAAAAGTTGCTAGAAGACATAATTTTATGTAAAATCACAATAAATAGAATTTTACAGAGTCAAGACATTTTGCATTATTTGTGTTCATTTTAGCGGGTTCAGAAAGGGATCATTCCCCTTAAAAGGCAGTAAACAGGTACAGAATTAATTCTTTATCTGTGTAAAGGAAACACTGCTCTCCCTGTTGATCTTTTTAAAATAAAACAATACAGAAATTATTGAAAAAAATACTTTAACATGAAGGAATTAAAATTGAATGCAAATTAAATCCTTCAATAGCAGATTTTAAGAAAATAAGTCTACCTACACATATATATGACAGAGGTAATAAGCAAGGCCTGTATTAATTAGTTAACCATCAAGAAGAAAATAATCCATCAATCATTTATGGTGGTGTCTCATATAATTAGCAGTCCTTTAATTTGCAATTGCAGACAGGTAGCAAAGCTAGGGTACATAGAGTAATTGATGGCTGCTACATTCAGCTTCAGCAGACCTTACAGTCTATTCAGATTTGCCCTAAGGAGGTCATAAAATACAGCTGTAGTACTATTTTCTGTTTCGGCATGCAGTAGAATAAATGAACTCTGAATGCAATCAGCCATATCAGTTTGCAAAAGAACATGGAACAAAAATACCTTCCCTATGTTGGATTTTCAATTAAACATATGCTTTTTATGTCTTCTTTAGTATAGATACAGATTTGGCATTCAAGATGAAACATAGAATAATCCTGCAACCAACCAATGGCATTTTCAGGGTTATTAGTATCTCTTGCACTAAACCCTTACTTTTTAAAAAGATTCTTTTATGTTTTAATGCATAGCTTCTATTTAATTTACCTTTGTTGAACTTATTGTCGACGTCAAACCGAACCTGGCAGTAGCCATCATCTTGTTTATCGTTGTCATACAGTGGGAGAAGAGGGGGGAAGAGGTTGAAATGCCTTACTAGACACAACACAGAGCTTTCTCCTGGGAACCAAGGTCATCTCCCCAGGTGACGGAAGAAGGTGGGAAGGAGTGCCTGAGGAGCCTGCCAATTAACCTAATTGGCCAACCTGATCAGTGACACTGGGGGGAAGGGGTTATGCTGAAACCACAGGAATTATTCAGAGTTGGTTTTACCCTAAGTGTGTGCCGATATGATGTACCCAATAAATAAGCTCTTTGAGGAAGACAATGGCCTCAGAGTTCTAATTTGCTTGGGTTTGTTAGTTGAAACCTTGATACTTACTTCTTGTCTGTTTTTTTTAAATCCCACTCTCAAAGGTCTGAGCTCCAGACCCAAACCAAAATCAGGATGCCACTCGCTCCGGATTCCCAACAGCTTATTAAGCCAGAATTTCAGCACACAGTGAGTTCGGTCAAAATGAAGAAAGGAATAAACTTAGTGTTGGGCGCCTCTGCCTCCCAGTGCCCTTTGCAGATCAGCTGCTCATCAGGCTGCCAGCAACCACAATCAGCTGATCATCAGCCAGCTTGCAGTCAGCTGTTCATCGGCTCACCCTTGCTTGCTGCTTGCAGCAACATCTGTCGGTCTGATGGGCTTCATGATGTTCTCCCCACCACCCACCTCCTGTACTAGGGTTCCCTCCCCTAGGTATGGCAACCCTGAGATGGCATTTGGTGGTGGCGCCATTTCGGGGGTTGACAGCTGCCATAACAAAAGGACTCTTCTGATTCTTATTCTTCTGATTATTCATTAATATTTCATATTTTAAGCCCATCTCCCTTCTTCTTACTTTTTATAGCCACTTGATTCACGCAAAAAAACAAGATACCTTCAGAATTGGAAGAAATTGGATTTCTACTCAAATAAAGTTAACCTATTTTAGGTTGAGTGAACACACCAGAGCAAGAGTTTCTACATCACGCACATACAAAGGGAGGTGGAAAGTGATTTAATCAAATATATGTGTGCTTCAGGAGATATATAGTGAAGGGCGGTATTGCCTGGTACGTGGAGTCAGCACAGAGTCAAAGTTATAGGAGACAAATAACAGTCTAACACAATTATTCTGGTTTCTAATACATTGAAATTCAGATCCACATACCTTGTATTATACTGTATATGCTTAACATTCACTGGAAATTATTTCAGTGCTTATTTAACTATGCAGCAGCATCTGCGCACAAAAGTTCATATGTATCAATGCCCCAGTCAACATTCCTCTAAACAATTTAATTTGGAGAGTGGTCCTGGTTTTTAGTTTTGTCACATATTCAAAGTGGTTTGATGGTTGTTAACTGCCCAGGATTATATTGTGTAAGATGAGCAGCCATATAAATCAAATGGCAGACAGACGGACAGACTGACAGACAGAAAGTTAACATAAGTATTTCTTATTCCTTTCTCTGTAAATGCGTTAAGAACATGTGACATGTCTTTCTACAAAACTTCAGAGAATCCAAAAGGGTTGCTGTTTTTACATAGCTGAGCTATCTTAGTAGGTAGTCTTAAATCTACAAATTATTGTTACTGGTTAAAAAAGGAGTATATTATTATACTAAACAGACATGCTAAATATCTAGCAGTCTTTTTCAAAATCTTCTCTGCAGCAGTGAAACAATATTTCTTTTGAATGATGGCCAACATGGGCAGTCCACCTTAATGGCATCAATTTTTTTTTTTATTTTTTACAAAAAGCCCTCTTAACTCAGCATTTTTTCCTAAAAATAAAGACCACATATTCCACAAAAATTTACAAAATTATCAATGTTTACAAAATATACTGTGCATGAGGGGGAAAATGCAGAAGAAAACATATATTTACAGTATATATAATGGAATTTAGGAGAAGAAATTTAAATATAAACTGAGGTGTTTTTTTTTTAATAAGATATGCAATTCAGAGGTGGCATTCAGCCAGTTCGGGAGAACCGGTAGGAGAAATTTTGAGTAGTTCAGAGAACCAGCAAATAGGCTGGCCCCGCCCCTGCTACCTCCCAGCCTCTCAGCTGATCTTCTTTTGTTGCCCTGAACAAGAAAACGGAGTTGGAAATCAGGTTAGTGGGGTAGGGAGGGAATGGGGATTTTGCAGTATCCTTTTCCTGCCATGCCCACAAAGCCACGCCCACAAAGCCATGCCACACCCACAAAGCCACACCCACAGAATCGGTAGCAAAAGAAATAAAATCCCACCACTGATGCAATTATTATAAAAAAGACACCTAGCAATATTTCTGCCAGTGTGGTTATGGACAACAGTCTAGAGAAAAGTTTGCAATCTAACCTAACAAAACCCATGAATTGAAAGTGTCCTCCAAAACACCAAGATATTTTAAAGCAATAATAATTTATCATTAAGAAATCCACCCACACAGTAGAATGAAACTACAAGGAATTTCTTAGGAATTTAAGTTGCAGTGTCATGGTTAAATAAAAAGGATTTTTTAAAAAATGTACAATGAACCAAGGCCACACATTAACATGAAATGCCATCTAGTTTAAAAAACTTTATACATGTTTTTATTCCAGCTCCCACAAAGAACCAAATGTTTTTTTTCCCTCAGTGATGATGTAATTTTTTCCATAGTTCTTACATAAACTGACATTTTAAACAAACTTGCTTAAAGTGCAGGTCTGGATCGGATCAGTGCCTGAGTGAGAAATTATTTGGTAACCATATTATGCTGCCTTGAATTCTGTGAAAGAAAGATGGCATGGAATAGGAACAATGGATCTGGCATTCTAACAGGCAACTCACTCACTAGCCATCCATCTTTAGGTTGCACTGAGCTTTATAGGCTGCTAGCAATGATCTACTTTTATATGAACTAGAATCACGGCAAAAAAAAAAGTTTAAGCAGTGAAATGAGAAGTCATACATGTCTTGCATTTAAAACTCTGTGTCTACTTCTTAGAAGTCATTTATTGTCAGTAAAATGTGTTGCTTTTTTGATCCTGTCTAAAAAGTAAAGCAGTAAATATATATCATTCTCTGGAATATCTTGTCATTTGAAAGATATATGTTTATTCATCAAATATGAAAACAGACTTAATCTTGAGTCTAGCCAAACATGTCGGTGTTAATGGAGTACTAAGAGTCAAATCATAAATGGCCACAACTTACCTCCCTCCCTCCCTACACACACACAAACACAAACACAATCCCAATTTCCCCTTCCTACTCATAAACATAATTCCCATTTATTCTTCTAATAGGTGGCAGCTAAATTTTTAGTGCATTTCCATTTCTTTCTCCCTCCCCTCACTAGCCCTAGTCAAGTGTTCCGATGTACTGTTTCAAGGACCCAAGAAGATGATCGTGAGGAGAAGATTAATTCTCTCTCTATCACCTTTCATGTGTTGAGGATTAGCTTATTATGTTTGTACACTTATGACCGTTGCAGCATCCCCATAGTCATGTGATCAAAATTCACCTGCTTCAGATTTATGATGGTTGCAGTGTCACTTTGTGACCTTCTGACAAGCAAAGTCAATAGGGAAACCAGATTCACTTGTCGCTCACTTAACAACTGTAATGATTCACTTAACAACTGGGGCAAGAAAGGTCATACAATGGGGCAAAACTCACTTAACAAATGTTTCACTTAGCAACACTAATTTTGGGCTCAACTGTGGTTGTAAGTCGAGGACTACTTGTATAGGTTAAGGCCAAAAGTGGTGGTAGAAACAGCAAGCTATCATAAAATGGTGAGCTTCCAGGAAATTCCTCAAAATATCTGTACAGGTTTCTAAAACCTGGCCATTGCAATGTTCTCAAAGCACTACCCTTCCCGAAGTCAAACTGTTAATAATAGCTTGTTAACTGTTATAAACCTCCCTTAAACTTTTACTTCACACTTTATTTTTTTCTAGCCCTCCTCCCTTTTCATTTCTAATGCAATAGACATAATGCAATTTAAGAAAGGAACCATACAAAAATGCATTTCCATGACATAACCACAATTTTATTTTCATGTCAAAACTTTTAAACTTTATAATGGTGAAAACAGCAGAAATCTATATAAAATCACAACTGTTTAGCTATTGATGTTGGCCGACAAGATTGAGTATCATTGCCAAGCTTTATAATGAGGGACAACTTTAAAAATTAGCCCCCAGGTAAAGCTTTCATAAAAACACTTTTTAAAAGGACAATTAGTGGTAAACCGACAATAACAGTAGCGGAGAAGCAGCCTATGTTTAAATTAAATGCCAGTTGAAACTAATTCTAGAATGCCAAAGTGAGTGGAGTGCATGTGTATATGTGAATCTTTTTGTCTGTATGTCACAAGAATTGCAAAGTAATTAGCTTTTAATTCAACGTATTTATAATAATACCGTTGATCTGTTGTGGAGATGCTAGGAAATTTAGTTGCCCAAGGAGATAAACACAATGTCATCTGTCCCTAAAAATACGATTATGGCAGGGAGAAATGACAAAACAACAAATAGATCTAAAACCAGAATTGTTTCTATTGGGAATCTTACCAGAAAATTATAATAAAGGAAATACATATTTAATTTTACGTGTTTTAACAGCAGCAAGAATTGTATATGCACAAAATTAGAAAAATGAAAATATTCCTACAGAGAAAAGTGTAATAAATAAAATATTAGAATGTGCCAAAATGGAGAGATTAACAATGAAAATTAAGGATAAGGGGAAAACAGAATATTTTTTTAATATGGGAGACATTTTATCAATGGCTAGAAAATAAAAGCAGAAGTTAGAACTTAAAATTGAAAAGAATGTTTAATTCAATAATGAAAGGCTAAATAATTTAATCAAATGTAATATTTAATTAAAGAATTAAGGATACACAAATATTATTATTAATATATTTTGATGATAATTGTTATAAGTAGCATCATTAAATGTTGTGTTATTATTACTCAAATCAATGACACCCAGACAACACACTGTCGATGGGAACATTGAGTTTTTATGTATACCAGAGGAAAATGTATAAATAAAATATATAAAGAAAAGAAAAGATGTCATCTGTTCCATTTTCTTCAGAAGACAATGACTGCTGGATATGTCTGACGTGCTAGTAATAAGCTGGTCTTCTCCAACAAGCATCAGGATAACAGCCAGTATAGAGGAGGGGAGGTTGTAATCTAGTTGACCAGCATATGTAGCTCTGTCTTTCCAGAGAATAAATTTGGCTGCATTAAGTGTGAGATTTTGATGCATTCTCCTACAACCTTGTTTATACTGTATTTATGTTTAATTGTTTTAACAGTTATTTAAGTCTATCTTAATCACTGGTTTTATTGTACGCCACCCAAAATCATATTTGTTATACATCAAAATAAATTTGATGAATAATTATAAATAAATAAAATTTGTGAGCTCAGGCACAGCCGTACTTCCTAAGATAGTACTTCTGCCTCCTGGTAGAACATACTCATGATCTGAGCATAGTTGAGTCAAAGCTACTTTTCAGCTATTTAATTTAATAACATGTTTTATCATTTGGAGGCCCTAGAGTTAAGTTTTTATCTGCTCAAATAGTAGGTTTAGTCATACTTTATAGTATCTTATCCATGATGGTGCTTCTAATGCAATGGCAAGCTGGTTGCAATTATGAGTCCACGAGCAGTGTGTTTGTTCATTTAAATGGTAATGAGGCCAGGCACATCTTTAATTTACAAAAATGAACAACTCATAAAAGATGCTATAGAGCAGGATAAGCGTTTTTGGGGTTGTTAGATATTTGCATAAACTGCTGTAGTCTCCACTCAGGTCCGCCGCTAGGGCGGGAACAAGGGGTTGTTCTGATTGGACGGGAGGTCTGCCAGCTCCCCATAAAAGGGGAGCTGCACGACCCCATATTCAGCTGGATCACTACTACCTAACTAATAAAGAGCTGTTGTCACAATCTTCTGGAGTCTGTCCTCTCGTTGCCAGAATCTAACACTGGCGACGAGGGTGGGATCGAGAGGCAGATAGGACAAAGATCTACTAGCAAGAATCTACGGAATCGATCCAGTCCCGGGATTCGGCAGAAATCCCGGCAGCCATCTCAGCGCGGCAAATTCAAACGCAGGACTAGATGGCGATGCACGCTCCACCAACCCCGTACGACCCAGTAGCCGAACATTGGGAATCATACATGCTGAGATTCGAATGCTTCCTCGAGGCAAACGATCTCATGGGAGTACCGGACTCCCGGAAAAAGAATATGTTCCTGGGCTACTGTGGTTGAGAGGTCTTCGAGACGGCCAGGGATCTATCGGAGCCAACCCCCATCCAGGCGGTAACATGGACGGCGCTACAACAGACGCTACAGACGCACTACGCACCAAAACCTTCCCGCCACGTTCACTGCGACGAATTCCACATGAGGAACCAAAAAGCGGACGAATCCATCAACCAATACGTTGCAGCGCTTCGAAAGGCAGCAACGTATTGCAAATTCAGAAATCTGGATGAGCACATCCTAGAACGCCTCATATGCAGAGTGCGGGACATTTCTTTGCAGAAACGGTTGTTGGCCAAACCCAATTTAACCCTGCAAATCGCACTCGATGAGGCAAGAGCATTGGAATCGGCAGACAGATCAACAGAAACGCTGCAACGCCAGCACAGCGCACCCTAATCCGGGACCAGACAGACCCGGGTGCATCACGAGGCCACCAACCAGGAGACCGAGGACAGTGAGTGCGAAGAGAGCCATCGCATGCGCAGTAGCCACACAAAACCGGCGCGAAAATTCGAATCCCATTTGCCGCCCTGCGCAAGCTGTGGAGGGAAACATCCCCGATTTACCTGCCATTTTAGAGACGTTGTTTGCCAGCGATGCGACAAAGTAGGACACATTGCAAAAGTGTGTCAGAGCGAAGTCCCTGCTACAACATGGCAACCGACATCTTATCGCCAACAGAAGCCCAACCCAGGGGCTTGGCGAAAAAACAAAGGGCGCCCAGAGAGAGAACCAAGGGAGTCAGCCGAGAGAGAGTATTCCCAGAGAGAACCACTAAGAACCTATCTCACAACGATAGGACAGGTCCGCACAAAGCGACCTAAAAAGCTGAAACTCACTGTCCTCCTTGAGGACTCCCCATGCGAGCTTGAAGTCGACACGGGATCATCGCTGACGATCATCTCGTGGTCAGCGATGAAGAAGGCGATTCCCAACCTGAAAAAGCACCAACTGCGGAAACCAGACATCCTGCTTTGCGACTACCAGGGGAACAGGGTCCCCATCGTGGGTCAAGGCACGTTCCGCGTCCAGTTCAAAGACATCACGGCCCAACTGCCCGTGACCGTAGCCAGCACGCCACTGCAAAGCCTCCTGGGATTGGACTGGTTCGAAGCCCTGGGGCTGGAAGTCATAGGCATCAACACCGTGGGTAACAGCAGCGCCGAAGGAAATTTTAAGGAGTTTGAGGACGTGTTCAGCCCTGGCCTTGGTAAGTATGTGGGGACACCAATCTCATTCAATTTGGATCCAAATGTGGCGCCTATCAGACTCAAACCCAGGAGAGTGCCTTTTGCGCTCCGACCCAAAATTGATAAGGAAATTGATAAGCTAGTCGAGCAAGGAATCCTCGAACCAGTGGACCACGCTCGCTGGGAAACCCCAATTGTGACCCCGGTTAAGCCAGATGGGTCAGTCCGCATCTGCGTGGACTATAAATGCACAATTAATGTCACTCTCCAACAGAGCGCATATCCTGTGCCCGTAGTACAGCACCTATTGCACTCGTTTGGGCCAGGAATTTTTTTTGCAAAACTAGACATGGCACAAGCGTATCAGCAGCTGCCAGTGGATAGCGCCACGGCGGAGGCCCAAACTATAGTGACGCACAGGGGTGCTTTTAAATGCAACCGTTTACAATTCGGCGTAAGCATTGCTCCGGGATTGTTCCAAAGCGTCATGGAACGGCTTTTGCAGGGCATACCAGGAGTCGTCCCTTATTTCGATGACATCTTAGTATCGGCTGCAAATGAGGATTCTGTGGATTCTGGCAAAGGTAATAGGCATCACCGGGCCTCGTTCCTACTTGTTAGAATTGGAAGACAGTAGGAACTGGAAAAGACACATCGACCAACTCCGAGGTCGCCTGACGCACTCCAACATGAGATCATCTAACGAACAACTTATACGATCGGAAGAATTGCCAACACAACAACCCTGCACACCCAGCACAGACGACTATGGCACAGCGGAACCGAGGGTGGAACCAGAGGCCGGCGTGAGAACGGAGCGTATCCCGAGTGAAGGGAATCAACAATCCCAAACCAGGTCGGAGGAACAAAAAGAACTCTCCGAGCAAGCACCAACTCAGGCGCAACCCGAATTACACAGGTCTACCCGAGCAAGGCAGAAACCCGCTTACTTACAGGACTTTGTAACAAACAGGAACACTTCATCTAAGAGGGGAGGGGTGTTAGATATTTGCATAAACTGCTGTAGTTTCCACTCAGGTCCGCCGCTAGGGCGGGA
Organism: Natrix helvetica; assembly: GCF_964273705.1. Lineage (NCBI taxonomy): Eukaryota > Metazoa > Chordata > Lepidosauria > Squamata > Natricidae > Natrix > Natrix helvetica. Next base: position 285,172,288 of record NC_138548.1, read on the forward strand.
ACAAGGGGTTGTTCTGATTGGACGGGAGGTCTGCCAGCTCCCCATAAAAGGGGAGCTGCACGACCCCGTATTCAGCTGGATCACTACTACCTAACTAATAAAGAGCTGTTGTCACAATCATCTGGAGTCTGTCCTCTCGTTGCCCGAATCTAACAGGGGTAATGGTCTGCACTTAGTCTTTGCTTGAGATGATGGATACCACATTTCGAAGGGGAGGATGGGAACAGGATGAAAGGTGAGCTCAGCAAAAATAGAAACAAAGATTGACTTTCAATATAAGTAAAATTAAATTACAGCAAATGAATACGTTTGCTTTTGAAATATTTAATCATCCATATTTTATTGATCTGTCATTAAAAAAAGTTAGGAGACAATGGTAATTTTACCAGAATTTTATGGGACCATATGTATTTAATTTCGTCTTGGAGGTTACTTTGCATAGGAGATATATAGGTATAAATATATAAAAATATCCACCTATGGGAAAATTATAACTATTTGTAGACCTGTTATGTAAAAGGAGAAGAATTTGTCAGGGTTTTTTAAATTTTCTTCTTCTCAGCATCCAGCTGGAGTGAATTCTTTACGTTCAATGTTAGATTTATTTGATATTTGGGTCATTCTTTTCTTTTTCGCACATGATTTTTCCTTTTTTTTGTTTTTAGTGTTGGATGTATGTTTGTCTGTCTGTTTTGCATTTTATTCTTGTTGATGAAACAAATAACTATATATAAACACATAAAAGTAGCCACCCATGACTTTAATGGTAATGCAAGAGAAAAGTGGGGAAGAAGAGAAAGGAGAACACCCAAACTACTGAAGTCAAAATAGATAACAAGAGATGCTTTTTCTAATTCCCACTGAATATGGGAAAATTGGTTTATATATCTCATGGAACAATAGAAGAGAATATTTGTGGCTCCTAGTTGAACTGTGGGGTACTCTGTACTTTCTGAACTTGTTTTTTTTTTAAACAGATATTTCATTACCAAACTACCTGGGATTCCACATATCTTATCTTACTTCCACTCAGAGCATATTAACAACTCTGTATAAAGAGGAGGAATTTTTATGCTGATCTAGACATAATCCTAAAGGAAGTTCCTGAGAAATGCAGCCAAATTAGTTTGTAAATATTTAGCATTGTAAATATTTACCAAATTAGTTTGCTAAATATTGCTAAATACATGGCAGTAGTGTGGAAATTATGGGATGCATTTTTTCCTTGAACAATTTACAGACAGAAAACAGAATAGAAGAAGCAGCATAAAATTCTAAAGAACATAAAGTTCTAATGTATGATTTAACACTGCAAATTTGGATAGTATCTTGATGGCATTTTTTCCTATAACCAAGTATTCTTCTCATTGAATTTATGGTGGGATTATCATCTTATCCAGTGAGTTAGTGGAGTACTTACTTAGGAACACAGAATTGGATGGCAAGGGGGTGGCAACACTACTTAGGTAGTGATACCTCCTTTCAATTAATTCTATTAATTCATAGACAAAATTATTTGAAACTAGGGAAGGATTCAAACCTTCCCAAAGTTACAGGTCAGTTGCTTTTCTCTGTGTCATCTACAAACGTCTAGAAAGACTTGTGTTAAACAGGACAGTCCTAGCAGTAGACTCTGTAATCCAAGTAGAACAAGCTGGATTTTACTTCAGACATGGCTGTAGTGATCAATTCCTTGTATTAACTTCCTACCTGAAGAATGGATTCCAAGGGAAAATGAAAAATGTCGCTATTTTTCTTGGCAGTCTATGGTACTGTTAGGAAAGAAAGACTTCTTAAACTAATCAAGGTTGTACCTTGTCATAATACCATCACCTTGACTGACAATGTGTTGAATATCAGGTCATTTCAAGTTCGTTCTCTCTCTCTCTCCCTCTCTCTCTCTCTCTCTCTCTCTCTCTCTCTCTCACACACACACACACACACACACACACACACACACACACTACACACACCAACTACAATGGTTATCAGTCATATTGAACCTGTGGTGGGAAATCTAAATGAAAGTTATGGAATGGGCCTTTGTTACATTTGTGGCTAACAAAAGTTCATCAGTGTTCAAATCACCTAACTCAGAAAGAATCCCATTGTTTTTTGTTCCCAGAGAATGCAAATAAGTTACATTTGCCAATTGGTATTTGCATCGTTACTGCAAAGTTCCATGTAAAAAATTAATGCCCAAATAAACTAAGATGAAAATATTGACCTTCAGGCATTAAGCAGAGACACTGATTCAGTTTTCTTTACATTTTTCATTGTGGTCTGTGGACATTTTAAAATGGCATTTTCTTCTATCTCTTGGACATTTACAACCAGAAGAATGGGAGAGACTTTCCCAGTGATACTGCAGTACAAAACAATGCCTTTGTTCTATGCGATCACCGTGGCTTGACCTAGAAAGGCAGCACTGCTGGTTTATGGATCAAACATTCACCAGCTGTTCTCAGAAGTCCAGCCTTAGCAACCCATACCTAGACATGTTACTTAAATATATATAGCTTCTATTTAAGAGCACAAAGAACTCCAATCTCCTGAGCAACAACTGTGCTTTCTGTTTTATATAAAGCACACCAGTCTGACAAAACATCTGGTAAAAGAATGAAAATAGATCTACATTGAAATGTATCAAATCATAATAGAAAAAAGCAAAGTGTCTTCTTTTATTTTCTGCTCCCTATCTTTCACCCTTCTGTTCTACTGTTTCACTACTTTTACATAATGTGTTGCTATTGCTCCTTGCTTCCACCACTTGTGTTTCCCCAAGTGTGACTCTTCTGCTTTGATTTTAAAGCTCTACATCTTTTCTTCTTTGTGGAAAATGAGTCGTCCTCTTGCTACTTCCTGATGGATCTTAACATTACCCCAACTACCACAGGTAGCTTACACTGCTGTATTGTGATTCCTTCAAAGCCTCCTTCCTTTGTCTTGGTCCATAATACACATGTTTCTTCTTGTGGAAAGGAATGAAACTAAGTTCCTGGCAGTAGACAGGACTGAAATACCACTGGACGACATCGCCAGGGCTCATTGCCTTAGAAGACTGAGGAAAATCCTCAGGGGCGACTCACACCTTGGTCAGCCCTTCTTTATTCTCCTACCATCTGGAGAGAGATATAGAAGCATAGGCAGCCGCACAAACAGGCTGAAGAACACTTTTCAATCCGTGGACTGTCAGACTCCTGAATGGAAAATAACTCTACAACAACATAGTACGATTAACTTGTGGGGCCGGCACATAAGTTCACATGGTGCAATAGGACTGGGTGTTTGTTAGTAGGATACACTGGGCTAGGAATTTTTTGTCTTTCACTGTGAAAGCTAAGGAAGGCTCAGCCAATCTCAGTGTACACATGTTGTACCCCTGACAATAAAGGTTTGCATTTGAAATCCAGTTATGGTGCTGCCCATATTTGTCCTCTCCTAAACTGACCAATCAAAGAACATTTGTATGTACAACATTATTGTTATGCCAGACTCTTTTTCTTTGGTTTTGATGTGAGCTTTGCTGTGGAGATTTCCGCAAGCAGCTTTCCCCTCTCAGAGAATGCTATACTTCCTAGATATCTGTTTCATCCTTCGATGTTTCCCACAATACTCAGCTGCTAGCTGGGCATCTGCACCTACAGACCAGTAGTAGAAGAACAGATATGTTTTTAATAGGGAAAAGACTTTGAAGTATAGACATGCATGAAAAATTAAAAAAAAACTTGTTGTTTGTTCTTGAGAATAGTTAACCTGGGGAATGCTCTGCCAGCAGTTGTGTTAATGGAAAGGAAATGGGGAGGAGATTCTCAACTAAACAGTAAGCATCCTCTCCCTATATCTTTGGAACGTAGTAATTAAAATAAAACAAAACCAACTTCTCATTTCAGGATGACTGTTCAGATTGTGGGGGAACATTTTAAATGAGGTCATTTGAGGAAAAGGGGAAGCTACTTTTCCTTTTCCTTCCTACATTCACAACAGCAGGGAAAAGGAGATGTCTGTAGATACAAATGTGAGGATGAACATTATTGTATCAGTGGAAGAGAGGATCGATCCATGATTAGCTTAAACAAAACGCTTTATTGAAGTAATCAAATTTCATGGCTCTGCAGGTTGTGATGAGCTAAAGTTCTGGAAAGATTATGCCTGCATCTCAAGATTTTAATAGTCTCTTCTAATCAATCCAAATTCACAATACTTAGGTAAGAAAAGCTATGTCCGTATACATAAAGGGGGTGCAAGACAGAGGTGGGTTGCTCCTGGTTTTACTATTGGTTCACTGAGTACGCGTGCAAAGTCCGCTGTAAATCGTTCTTCGTGCATGTGCAGAACAATTTACAGTGAACTGCGTATGCAGTTCCCTGGCAACGGCAACGGTGACCAGGGAACCAGTTTGGGGGTGTGGCCAGCCTGGGTCGCTGCCAATTCTGCGACCCAGGCCAAAATCCCACTACCAGTTCAGCTGAACCAGGCTAAACTGGTAGCAAACCACCTCTGGTGCAAGATGCTGGGCTTGTCAGCTTCCAGCTGACAGCCCAGGTTCAAGACCCAAGTGCTGCATGACAGGATGAGCTCCTGTTACTTGCCCTAGCATCTTCCATCTAAAAGTTTGAAAGCATGCAAAATGCTGGAAGATAACAGCATTGCATGCACCTCAGCATATAGTCCTGCTGGCCACATGACCATAGAAGTGTCTTTGGACAATGCTGGCCCTTGGCTAAGAAACGGAGATGAGCACCGTTCCTTAGAGTCAGAAATGACTGGATGGGATAAACTTTACTTTACCTTTTGTATACATACATATAAATGTGCCACCCCAAAAATGATTCATATCCTATCCTTCCTTTTTGACTGAGATAAAAAAGTTAAAATAATTGGTAACTGGTTTACCTTTGAATCCTGCTTGAGTTTTGATCATAGAAGGGCTTTTCCTGCATTGGAAGAGAATTTTCCTTTCAACTTCAAGATATCATTAACAAAAATATATTTTTAAAAAGCTTCATGACAGTATAAGTATTCCACATACAGATTTCACAAAAGTCCTTGCAATTGGATTTCATTGTGAATATTCTATGTAAACCAAGTGGTTATAATTTCACTCTATCTCTCTCAATGATCTTTCTCACATTTGACTGAATGAGGATGTTTATTTTTTTTCAGTGAAGCTTTTTTTTTTTTTTAAATGATGATTGTTCCTTCTTGGGGCAGGATAACCAAATACTGAAAGTATCAAAGACCAGCTTTATGATTCTAACCTATGTTGAAAGTCTAGATGTACAACTCTTTTTCAGGCTAAGGAGTTCGCTTTCTTTTAAATATACTCTAGGTTTGCATCAGAAAAATATGCAAGACCAATACAAACACCAAATGCAATGAGTAATAATCAATGGCACTTTGATTTTAATTTAGTAATATTCCTCCTCTGTTACCTTAAAATTTTTCATTCATTGAAGCTACAATTTTTGAAGGTCCCCTGGCTTGAAGCCACACGGAGGGCTGGGCAATTCTGTTATAAAGTTACAGGGAATCTTGGACCCTAATTCAAAATAACCTTCTGCCTAAAACAAGGCCAAGATACTGAAAATTAAAAATATCACTTGATATTGCATATAACCATCAAATCCCACTCCTGGTTGGCCCACCCGCCCACCCAGCCCCACTCCTCCTAGGAGTTCCACGCAGCCCATTTTTGATGCAGGTAAGCGTGGAGGCTCAGGGAGGGTGAAAAATGAGCCTACCGGAAGTTCGGGAAGAAGGGCCTCCGGAGCTTTGTGAAGCTGTTTTCACCCTCCCAGAGGCTCGAGGAAAGTACACACAACACACAAACACACACACACACACACACACAGGTACAGGAGAGCGACTAGGCCATGGTCACAATGACCATGCCCATCAAGCAACCAGACAGAGAACCCCTTGCTAATATTTTTGAAGCCACTCCTAGTCTACAGGCTGATCTCTTGGTCACTGCATCTCTATCCACCAGCAAACCTGATCCACCTCTTGCTATTCCACCCCTGGGACTGAATCACTTATCTAACAATCTGAGATCTTGAAACCCCTGTACAGGGACATTTCACGCTCCTAAAAATACAGCGAACAAATAGTCTGCCTCCGGTTGAAACGACATGAATTTAAACTCTCACCTTTTGATAATTGCCCGGTGCTGTTCCTTCTGTGCCAGAGTTCCGTCATGGCAGTTTTCTTTCCTATTTATAATGATGCAAATGTTTGCTTAACTGAATAGTTCTATTTATTATTTGCCATGTTTATGAAAGCACTCAAACTCCTTCTGTGCCTGTAACTATAAGTCAAGAAAATTCTCAGATTCACCCATTTAAGTGGGTTCCATAACTGTAATGTCTCCCCCCTCCACACACACACACACACATACAGAATGTGCTGGTGGCTATTCATTCATGAAGTTGTAAGCCTTCTGGGCTCAACTGGCTTTGAAATGTAGATTTGCAGAGTGCCATTTCTTTAATATGAGCTTTAGCAAAAAAGACATTTTTCACTTAACTATGTTCATGAAGACAGTATATGTTTAAGTTTAAGTTTACTTTATTGTCATTGCACCTCGTACAATGAAATTAAATGCTGTCTTAAGTATGCATCATACCGTGTTTCCCCGAAAATAAGACAGGGTCTTATTTTCTTTTGACCCCCGAAATAAGCACTTGGCCTTATTTTTGGGGACGTCTTATTATTTTTGAGGTGCAGGAAGTGGCGAGCATCGTCAACTCATGGCTGCTGCTGTGTTGCAATATTTTGGGGGAGGGCTTATTTTGGGGGAGGGCTTATTTTGGGGCATGCACTCAAAAGCCCAATTGGGCTTATTATCCTGGGAGGTCTTACTTTCAGGGAAACAGAGTACATAAGAAAACTATTTTAAAAAATAAAACAAAACACATCTTTCACCTTCTACACAATTGAATTGAAAGCCCTTGATACTGCATTAATATTGCACTATACAGTAGAATTCAACATAGCTACTGCTGTGGGATAGAACTGCTTTTCAGCCTATTTATCCTTGTTTTTATTGTCTTTCCTATTTGTTCTGAAAAATGAGATGCAGCAAATTTCTCCTCAATTTCTTTCAATACGCTCACCAAAAGACATAAAATATTTCAGTATTTGCTTGAGATTAGTTTAGCACTTCCCCCCAAGCTCTAAATTGCAGTGATCTAAAAAAATATGAGTTTTACAACAAATCATGATAAATATTAATCATATCTATCCTATTTAGATTAAAAAAAACTATAGCTCATGTAAAAATGAAGTGAAAATGTTAGGTAACAGTGATGGTAAATCTTTTTTGGCTCGCGTGCCAAAAGTGGGGGAAGCGCCGGGAGGTTGTACATGGGCGTGCCACACCCATAATGCTCTGCGCACAACCCCAGTACGCATGTGTGCATAACCAACACTCCCCCCCATTTTTGGCATACTTTTTTCTTCCTCCCCTGGCTCCAAAGGCTTTATAGGAGCCTGGGGAGGGCAAAAACAGCCTCCCCCACACCTCCGGAGGCCTTCCAGAGGCTTCAAGAGATTCCCTGAAGTGACTTCCAGTTTGCTCGTAGGGTCAGTTTTTGCTCATAGGGTCTTTTTTTTTACCCTCCAGAGCCTTCATGGAAGCCTCCTGAAGGCCCCTGAAGTCTCCGAAGGGCTAAAACCAGCCCTACAAGCAAAGCAGAAGTCCGTTCCTGAACTTCTGGTTTGCCCGTAGGGCCGGTTTTTCACGTGTGTGGCACGTGTGCAATAGGTTCGCCATCATGGTTATATAAAGTTATAATGGAGAAAGAAAAGGAACAGTTCTTGTAAAATTCAAGTATTGTAGTGATTGTGCATCATAATGGTAGCACAGACCAAATGAACTGATAATTTTCTATCCACTGCCTGTCTCCCATTATGCTATTATTGGAACTAGAAAAATGTAGGCATACTGTACTAAGGAAAGCAGCCAGGATATATACTGTTCTATAAGTAATTCCCATCATAGAGACTAAACAAAGAATGGGCTGTTTTCTAAGGAGATTTTCTTTTTCGTTTCATGCTTTAGCTATGGAAACAATATTATAGTACCATCTAGTGACAATTTGCAAATATTACAATACAGTAATATTCTACACACAAAGCAGGTCTGACTTTGTTAATAATAAAACACCAAGTCACCATCATATACTGGAAACAAACCAGGGGTGGGTTTCTGCCGGTTCTAACCAGTTTGGTAGAAGAGGGTCCACAAAACTACCGAACCGGTTAGAGCCCGTTCCTCATGGAGCAGCTGCCCATCTCCCTCGCTCGCTTCCACCGCCCGTTCCGTCAGGCCTCAAGGGCGGTAGCTTGCGCAGAGCGGCCGGCCTCCTAGGACCTCCCCAAACTTGCCTAGGAGGCGTGGCTGCCAGCAAAGCACGGGGGCATTCCAGGGCATCCTCCCCAACTGGTTCCCCACCTCCCTTCCTGGCGAAGTTTTCCAAGGTGTAGTTTCAAAAGCAGCCTCCGATCCCTTGTCCCCGGCTCCCGATGAGCTCCAGAAAGGAGGAGAAGAACCTTTAGGGAGTGAGGAGGAGGGGGAGGAGGTGCGTGCGTGGGGCCATGCCAGCTGGACAACTGGTGCTAAGAAAACGCCTCACAGCTTTTGAAGGGAGGAGGGGCGAAGGAAAGGGAGAATGCAAAGTCACCTTTCAGGGACACCGAAGTGGTGGGAAACCAGCACTGCAGCCAGAGTCTAAAGCTTTTGGCGGCTCCAGATAGGTGTGGCGGGGAGCAGAGACCCAGGCGGTTTCCTTCGCTCCCCTTGCAAGGGAGTAGTAGGCATTTTTGCATTCCTGCATATGCTGGACTTTGCACTCTTCTCTGCGCTCTCCTTGGCTCCTCACAATTGCAATCGATGTCCAGAAGTGGCGGGGGCTGTCGGGCTGGAAGCCCAAGCCCCAGTAGCCCCAGAAGGCGCTTCTGGGCATCTATTGCAGTAGCGAGGAGAGCGCGGAGAGGAGCGCGAAGTCCAGCGGAGGCAGGAAGGTCCTTGGTGCTGCAGGGAGCCGCAAAAGCGGCTGGAAGAGGCACACAGCTCCAGGGAGGCTAAACCAAGCCACCCACCTCTCCCAGCCACTTTCACTGCTTCCTGGAGCACCAAGAATCTTCCTGCCTCCACTGGACTTTGCGTTCTTCTCCACACTCTCCTCGGCTCCTCCTCCATCGCTCACTCACTCTTTCGCCCGCCCGGACTGCCTCAGCACCACTCCAGCTACCTCGGTCTGGCAACTGTCTGGCAACTGCAGCGACATCATCAAGAGCAAGAAGGAAGAGCCCGGCTGGGAGAGGGCCCCGCCACCGCTTAGGCAGAGCACTGAGGCCTCTTCCCCTCTAAGCCACTTCATCTTGATGATGTTGCCGCAGCTGCCGGGCGCGGCTGGACAGAGATAGCCAGAGCGGCACCGAGGCGGTCCGGGCAGGCAAACAAGCGAGCGAGCAATGGAGGATCAGGCAGCCTGATCCTCACTTGCTCGCTCGCCCACCGAGCTGCCTCGGGGCAGTTCTGGCTACCTACGGCCGGCCGCGGCCAGTAACTGCAGCGACATCATCAAGATGAGTGAGAGGGAAGAGCCAGGCCGGGAGAGGGCCCCGCCGCCACTGCATCTGCCGGAGTTGAAAGTCTTGTAACTTGACAGCTTTAAGACATGCGTGCTTCAAATGCCAGAGTTTCTGAGCCAACACTTTGGTTGCTAAGCAAGAGCATTGTTAAGTGAGTTTCACCACATTTTGCAAGTTGGCCACGCCCACCCAGTTACATGACTGCCAAGCCACTCCCACCCGGTCAGTCCAAGCCACTCCTACCTGGTCACATGACCGCCAAGCCACTCCCACAAAACAGGCCACACCTACAGAAGAGGTTCTAAAAAAATTTGAAACCCACCACTGAAACAAACCTGATAACAAGTTGCTCCTAAATCCAGAAATAATGCAAAAGCTGCAATTTATTGTTGCTGCCACTGTCGGAAAATAATGAAACTCTTGTTTTGGCTCCATATAGGATTTTGCTGTTTCTCCATAGTCTTACAAAAAGATGGGCAAAGGAAATAGGAAGCAGAGATTAAAATCTCAGTAAGTAGCAATCAGAGGAAGGAACTGTTCAGTCCCTACTCTTCAGGTCCATACTGATACTTTGTTTCCCCTATCACCCCTCACCCGATCCTGGTTCTCCCAATCAGCATGGCTAATCGAAGGGGGTGAGGTTTGAAAGGGATTTTCCAAGGCGTCCAGGCAGGTACTATTTTCTTCCTTTTATACAGTATTGTTTTTGAGGATAAAATATATGAGAGAAAAGTGAAAAATTATGTATGCCAAATCAGAACTACGAAAATACAGATGACTGGCAGCTGGGTGGCAGCTAAGAGTCGAAGCTGGTGTTTTTACTACCATCTCGTAGTGACCTAAAGTTTGTATCCTGGATCATGGAAACAGGCACCTATGTCTAAATACATCTCATATTTTGCCATCAAAATATTATCTTCTCTATACTCTTAATACATTTTGAGCCCAGGTGGTGCAGTGGTTAGAATGCAGTATTGCAGACTAACTCTGTCCTAAGTTCGATCTTGGCCATTTCAAGGTTGACTCAGTCTTCCATCCTTCTGAGGTCGATAAAATGAGGACCCAGGCTGCTGGGGGCAAGATGCTAACATTGTAAACCCTTCAGAGAATGCTGTAAAATACTATGAAAACGCGTAATCATGTATTAAAAATAGCTATGGCTTAACACAATGTATAAAATGTACGCTATTATGGGCTAGTGTTATACATGATCCAGGTTATCATGATTTAATAAACCATGGTTTATAAATCTGGCTTATCGTAATGTTTGAACAGCAGCTATGTAATTTTAAGCTTAGGATTTAGCCTACATTGATAAAGTCACATCTGAAAGAATCTATAACTTTAGGTCAGTGTTTCTCAACTTTAGCCACTTTAAAATGTGTGGACTTTAACTCTCAGAATTCCCTCTAGAATGCTGACTGAGGAATTCTTGGAATTGAAGTTCACATATCTTAAAGTGGCTAAGTCTGTAAAATGCTGCTTTGATAACGATCATTTCTACTTACGGCATTTTGAAAAAAAATCTTGCTCTTTGCCTACAAAGTTTAAATTGCTTCACCTCCTCTAAGAAAGAGATACCAGTATGAAAACAATTAATAACAAGGGATAAAAGCAAATTCCACTTGAAAATTTGCTAATCTAAACTAGTGGTGATCTAAATTCTTAAAGTTTCAATACAGTACTGCACTGTAATGCATACCTTAATATTTAAAGTCTAGTAAATGTAAAATAAAGGCCATTTCCTGCCCTAATAATCTATTGTCCTGACCATTTGTGCTGAGAATTAGAAACCTGGTCTGCATTCAGTAGGAGGTTTGGATCCTGAGTGTTTCTATGACCCAAAGTATGGGTAGGGCCATTTGTTTTCCTCTTTTTTCTCTCTATATTTTTTAAGATACAGGTGATTGAATAGGTAGTAGAGAATTGATAAGAGGACCCATTTTCTTTCCTCACTGGAATTTATCAAATCTTAAACCACGAAACAGTTCGTGAGAAGTCAGTTAAATGGGTGTTTGGAAGGTCTACACAGCTGCCTTAAAGTAAGAGCACTTCTATTTCACCACTGTTTTTATTTCCCAACCCCCAGAAGCTGTTTGCTTCTGAAGCTCGAAAAGTATTGACTCTCATCACCTTATATTCTGTGGATCACAAAGATGTTGGGAGTAGAGAAAGCAAACAAGAGACTTCCTCTTTGTTCTTTTCTATATGTCTGTTCAGCTTCCCTTGATTAATACTCTTAAGCTCTATTTTTCAGCCTGTTTCCTTAAGGATAAATAATGTATTTCCTTCTAGGGATGCCATGGTTAGGATGCTGGTCTTATATTATTAAAGATCTACAGCTCAATAGTTCGAAACCTGAGTGCTGCAAGAGAGAGTGAGCTCTCATCACTTGTTCCAGCTCCTGCCAACCTATCAGTTCAAAAGCATGCAAATGCAAGTATATAAATACCGTAGGTACCACATATAAGCATGTGGGAAGGTAACAGCATTTGGGGCTTAAGCGCACGGAACATACGGCGCCTGCGTGATGCTCCGCCGAGCAGCTGGAGCATTGCGGGCGGTAAGTACATATGAACATGCTGTGCACAAGCATGTGGTGGATGCTCGGCCCCGTTGCACAGTACCGGTTGCAACGGGATCTGGAACCCACCACTGACTTCCACCTAAAGTCAGTCATGACTATCAGGGTAAAAACCACAGGGACATCTTTCTAGGAATATACAAAATACTTCATATAGAAACATTCTGTAGACAAAACAGCTAGATCCTGGTGCTTCTTATCTGGACTAAAAAGAAAAATATAAGAGTTTTTTTTTCCAACTTGGAAAGAGGATGCCTAAAAAATTCCTAGCTGTGCAATAGTTTCTTATTTTGCAAATTTTTCTTAAGTTACAACAAAGATAAAATACAAGGAAATGGGGAAAAGGTTAAAAGGAGAAAAAGGGAGATCAGGGAAGAAGCACAACTGAGGGTACATGAAAAAAGGGAAAGAAAAATATAGAAAAGAATAACTTCCAACTTTTGGGGGGGAGGGGGGAAACATATAAAATACAATAACCTTTTGCTCTGAAATGAACCCTTAGCATACAGTAAGTAAATAGAAATAAAAAAATCATAGACAATTTTAATTGTCAAATTAAAATGTTATTTTAATTTCAAGCAAAAACTCCAACAATTGTTTCAACGTAGAAACAAAGCAAAGTCATTTGTTTAATCAAAGCTGTTTTACCATATATGAAATCCCACTCCATGAAAATTTGTGAATTTTTCCATTTTTGGCATGGGAAAGTCCTGCTGCTGAGTTTTGCAATAGTTTTAGTTGCACCTGAACTGAAAATATATCAGCTCAGCTTATGGTCCTGATACGTCTAGAGTTACTTTCAAAGTGGAACAAAATCTTCATGCGTGAGTATCTTAAATCATACCATTTGATCATCGATGGAGATTCTCAGTCATCCAGGTCATGGTTGTCCCAAAGGTGCTTTTTCAAAAGGCAACTGGACTTTCTTGTTTTTCTTTGAAGACATTTCGCTTCTCATCCACATACCGTTTGATCCTACAGCCTAGTCATTATATTGATTGACAGCACCTCTACAAAGTTTCAGGCATACTTTTTTTTTTTAACAAAGAAGATTTTGGAATATTTTATATGATGGTGCTAAGATCTGAAAATTGTGTTCTCATGAATCATGTGCATGAAAAGCATTTTTCTGTCAAATGAAACTATGATTCCTCTATGTGCAATGTGCATATTCTTTGTCAGCTGTCCCAATATTACAAACTTACATAACGTTTTTAATAAACAAGGACTTCTGAAATGAAGTATTTTATAGCCCCCTCCCAATACATATATATTAATGTATATACACACACACACACACACACACACACACACACATATATTGGAAACTTTGTGTGTGTGTGTCATATACACCACATATACTATATACACATATACATATACTATGCATGTGTGTGTCTGTGTGTGTGTGTGTTTTACAACCCCTGGTATGCCCAAATATGGGAGGGAACTCACTGCTTCCCCTTTCTGTCCTTCGGCTCACTGCAGGAGACCATCCAGGCAGAAAACCATATTTTTAATGTTGCCTTTGTTATATTTGTGTTGTATTTGTGCTGATAAATAAATAAAGGGAGACTAGTATAGATCTATTTCAAGCTATTTAACTCTCATCAGCTAGTCATACCCTTATTGGGATTTATCAGGACAAATACAACATATATATATTTATCAGCACAAATACAACATACATACATACATACATATATACATACATACATATATACATACATACACATACACATACACACACATATATACATACATAAATGTGTGTGTATGTGTGTGTGTGTGTGTTGTTTTTGTGCTGATAAATAAATAAAGGGAGACTAGTATAGATCCATTTCGAGCTATTTAGCTCTCATCAGCTAGCCATACCCTGACTGGGATTCGAACCAGTAAGGGTATGGCTAGCTGATGAGAGCTAAATAGCTCGAAATGGATCTATACTAGTCTCCCTTTATTTATTTATCAGCACAAAAACAACACAAATATAAAAAGGCAACATTAAAAATAAAAATATGGTTTTCTGCCTGGATGGTTTTCTGTGATGAGCCGAAGGACAGAAAGAGGGAGTAGTGAGCTTCCTCCCATATTTGGGCATACCAGGGGTTGTAACACAAATATATATACATATATACATATATACATATATACATATATACATATATACATATATACATATATACATATATACATATATACATATATACATATATACATATATACATATATACATATATACATATATACATATATACATATATACATATATACATATATACATATATACATATATACATATATACATATATACATATATACATATATACATATATACATATATACATATATACATATATACATATATACATATATACATATATACATATATACATATATACATATATACATATATACATATATATATATATATATATATATATATATATATATATATATACATACATAGACACACACATACACCCTGTATTTAAAGAAGCCTTCTCTGGATGTTATTAGATGTCTAAAATAGTAGCATCTTTCTTTGCCAAGATTGAACACAGTCAATATTATCCTCTAAAGTGCTAACTTTAGCACCTTCACTATCTAATTGCTCTATAGTTTGTACTTATGTATAAACTACCTGCTTGCAAAACTAACTTTATTTAGCCAGATGGTCAGATGGTCTGGTATAAGTGTTCATATATAATCAACTATTTTGAAACAAGGAAGTGCTATTAACATAGAATAATATTTACATAAAATATTGAATATTTACATGCAATGCAAATAAGGACTCAAGCTATATTTGGTTACGGAATATTTCCAAATAACAGACTGTCTACAGTACACTGCAACTCTTGAGAAACCAATGAGGTTACTTTTAAATGACTGGTTTCCTGATATCCAATAGCAATTAGGATTGAAAATTAGAAAGAGATGTTGCTTATCTATGTATAAACCTATGTGCTCTTCAGGTGAGGAGTAAAAAACACACACACATCCTGCATAATCTAATGATTGTGTGACGTGAATGTTCTCTTAGAACAGGAAAAATTTAAAATGATATCATACATACAGAACTATTCTGCCTTCTTGATGAACAGCTTCTACAATTTTGGCAATTCAATTCCAAAGTACTTTTCAAAATTAAAATAAAAAAAACAAAGCACTATTTTGTTTCAAATGCGTTACAGAACAGATAATATAGAGTTTGATGATCAGAGGCAAACCCAGAAGAGGAAGGGAGGGGGGAGGGGGAACATACAGAGTATTTCACATACTCTGAAAGCAATCTGTTCCACTGATTAATTGTTCTCACTGTCAAGAATTTTTTCCTTAGTTCTAGGTTGGATCTCTCTTTTAATGAGCTCCCATGAATTGCTTCTTGTCCTACCCTCAGGTACTTTGGAGAATGTGAATTGCCTTTTCTCGGTGGCATTCCCTCAAGTACTGGAAGACAGCTATTATGTCACTCCATTAGGTTAGGCATCCTTAGTTCCCTTAATTGTTCATCATATGGTTTAGCATCCAGACCCCTTATGATCTTTGTTGCTCTTCCTTGCACTCTTTCTAGGCTTGGTCTTAGCATCTTTCTTTATCATGGTGACCAGAACTGGACACAGTATTCCATCTTGATGCTACTTCTCTGTTGATGTACAGTACTGATGAGACAGTACCACTGACGTGCTGTGATGTTAATGGCTGGTGAGGCTGGTGACGTCATCAGGAAGGCGGGGAATGGGACCACGTGTGCTGGAGGCACACATTTCTGCTTCCGCCCTCCGCAGCTCCCGGGCGCGCACGGATGGAGATAGGCAGAATGGCGCCGAGGCGATCCGGCGGGCGAGCGACCGAGGATCGGGCTGAATCGCTCGCTCTTTCGTCCGCCCGGATCGCCTCGGTGTCGCTGTGGCTACCTCCGTCCATGCTGATGTTGTCGGCGCTCCCAGATGACGTCATCCGGAAATGCCGACATTCTGCTGGGCGCGCATGGACGGAGGTAGGCAGAATGGCACCGAGGCGATCCGGCGGGCGAGCGACTGAGGATCAGGCTGCCTCGCTCGCTCTTTCGTCCGCCCGGACGCCTCGGTGTCGCTGTGGCTACCTCCGTCCGTGCTGATGTTGTCGGCGCTCCTGGATGACGTCATCCAGAAACGCCGACATTCTGCCGGGCGCGCATAAATGGAGGTAGGCAGAATGGCGCCGATCCGATCCGGCGGGTGAGCGACCGAGGATCGGGCTGCCTCGCTCGCTCTTTCGTCCGCCCGGATCGCCTCGGTGTCGCTGTGGCTACCTCCGTCTGTGCTGATGTTGTCGGCGCTCCCGGATGACATCATCCGGAAACGCCGACATTTCTGTCTCCGCCCTCCGCAGCTCCCGGACGGAGGTAGCCACAGCGACACCGAGGCGATCCGGGCGGACGAAAGAGCGTGCAAGGCAGCCCGATCCTTGGTCGCTCGCCCGCCGGATCGGATCGGCGCCATTCTGCCTACCTCCATCCATGCGCGCCCAGCAGAATGTCGGCGTTTCCGGATGATGAAGGCACAAAAGCGACTGTCGACTGTCGCTTTCGTGCCTTCGTCATCTGGGAGCGCCGACAACATTTCTGCCTCCGCCCTCCGCAGCTCCCGGGCACGTCCGGACGGATGTATAATATTATAATATTATAGTATATAATATTATATACTATTATTTCATGAAGAGAGGTGAGGCTCCGCCTCCCTTGCCTCCACTGACCGCACGTCACTGGACAGTACTCCTCAGTTACTGTCTATTCCCAGGATGGTGAAACTATGGCACACGCGCCACAGGTGGCACGCAGAGCCATTTGTCAGGGCACGCGAGGCGCTGCCCTGTCAGCTGGCCAGTGCACATGCAAGCACTGGCCAGCTGAGTTCACCCTTTTTTAAAGCCATTTTTCGCCCTCCCCAGGCTCCAGAGGCTTTATAGGAGCCTGGGGAGGGTGAAAAGAGGCCCTCCGGAGGCTTCATGAGCTTTCCTGAAGCCTCCAGAGCGCAAAATAATGACCCTATGGTCAAACCGGAAGTTCAGGAACAGACTTCCGGTTTGCTCGGAGGGTCATTTTGAGCTCTTTGGAGGCTTCAGGAAAGCCTCCTGAAGGTCCCTGAAGCCTCCGGAGAGCCTCCGGAGGGGCGGGGGGCAGTTTTCACCCTCCCCAGGGTCCTATAAAGCCCCTGGAGCCTGGGGAGAGCGAAAAAAGCATGCAAAAAATGGAGGGTCGCGCCTGTACTGCGCGCATGCACATTGGGGGGGTCACGCACTGCATTATGGGTGTGGCACACCCACACACGACCCCCTGTGCTCCCCCCACTTATGGCACATGAGCCAAAAAAGGTTTGCCATCGCTGGTCTATTCTATACTGTGCATTTTGGTTTTCTGCCTAAATACAGAATCTTGCTTTTCTCCTCCAGGAGCTGCATCTTGTTGCTTAGGGCCCCATGTTCACATCTGTCAAGATCCTTTTGAATCTTGAGTCTATCTTTCAAAGTGTTAGCAATTTCCCCCTAGCTTGGTGTTATCTGCAAATTTAATGACCTCTCTTTCTATCCCCTCATCTAGATAATTTATGACGATGTTAAAGAATACTGGCCCCGAAACAGGACCCTGAAGTAGCCCAATGCATATTTCCCTCCATGTAGATGTAATTCCATTGAGGACAACATGCCAACTGTGAATCCATCCGGTGGTGGCACTATCCCACATTTTTCTATTTTACCAAGAATGGTCTTGTTGGATTCGGGCAACGAGAGAACAGACTCCAGACGATAGTGACAACAACAGCTCTTTATTTAGTTGTAGTAGTGATCCCGCTTGACTTGGGGTCTAGGAGCTCCCCTTTTATAGGGATCGGGTACACCTCCCGTCCAATCAGCACAACCCCTAGTTCCCGCCCTAGTGGCGGACCCGAGTGGAGACTTACAGCGGTTTATGCTAATATCTAACACCCCTCCCCTCTTAGATGGAGTGTTTCAGTTCATGACAAAGTCCTGTAAGTATGCTGGTTTCTGCCTTGCTCGGGTGGACCGTCGGATTTCGGGTTGAGTTGGAGCGGGCATGAGATCGGCGTGTTCCTCCTGTTCGGTTTCGCTGGCAGGGGATGGTCGGTTCTCCTCGCTCGGAGGCTGTTCCGCTCTATCGTTGATCTCAGGGTCCACCCCAGGCTCCGTGGTGCTGAAGTCCTCTGTGCTCGGATATTCGGGTTGATGCATTGGCGGATTTTCCGACGGAATGAAGTCTTTGTTTGCTGATCGTAGGCTGGAGTGCGTTAGGCAACCTCGGAGTTGGTCTATGTGCCTCTTCCAGTTCCTCCCGTCCTCTAGTTCCAACAAGTA
Source organism: Natrix helvetica (assembly GCF_964273705.1). Taxonomy (NCBI): domain Eukaryota; kingdom Metazoa; phylum Chordata; class Lepidosauria; order Squamata; family Natricidae; genus Natrix; species Natrix helvetica. The sequence goes on from NC_138548.1 coordinate 285,190,829, forward strand.
TGATCGAGGACCCGTAATACCAATTACCCTTGCCGGAATCCACAGCGTTCCCCCTGCATAGTTGTGGGCGTATACTGAATCCCCTATGCTAAAGTTCCGAATTTTGCTTGTGGAGTCTAGGGGCGATGTGGCAGAGTAGTTTGGGTGAAGCCGGTCCAGGTGAGACCGTAATCGGTGACCCATGAGGAGTTCAGCGGGGCTCCTTCCAGTCGTGGCACTAGGGGTAATGTGTTGGATTAGTAAGTAATGATCAATTCGTGTTTGCCAATCACCTGGGCCCATCCTAGCGAGGGCCTCTTTTGCAGATCGCACCATTCTCTCCGCCTGTCCGTTTGATGCCGGATGGAATGGCGCGACGAGGGCATGCCGAATTCCCTGACTCGCTAAGTATGTTTTGAATTGCATGGCCGTGAATTGGGGCCCGTTGTCGGAGACCAGGAGGTCGGGCAGGCCGTGAGTGGCGAAAAATCGCCGAAGTACCTTAATGACTGCCTCTGCCGTGATTGAAGTCATTAGGACTACTTCCAACCATTTGGAGTATGCATCCACAACTATTAGAAACGTTTGCCCTTGGACTGGCCCTGCAAAATCAATGTGTATTCGTGACCAGGGTGCTTTTGGTTTATCCCATTCCGTGGCGGGCGCTTCAGGGGGGGGCTGGTCTGGACTCTTGGCACGGATCACAAGTGGCTACCCATTCCTCTATCTCTTTGTCCATGTTAGGTCACCAAACGTAACTCCTAGCTAACGCCTTCATCCTTACGATCCCTGGATGCCCAACATGTAAAGCCTCCAATACATTTCTCCGTAGTGCGTATGGTACAACAACTCGATCCCCTCACAATAAACAACCTTGTAAAACCGACAGTTCGTCGCGCTTAGACCAAAACAGTTTGAATTCGGGTCCCACATTCCCTTTGGGCCACCCCCTCCATACCCAAGTTTGTACCTGTCTTATTACATTGTCCTTAGCAGAAAACCTAGCAACGTCCATAGAAGAAACTGGTCCTGAGTCCAAACAGTCAATCAAGAGAACCGGTATTTCGGGAGTGGGGTCTGTTAACAGTTCTGGTAGTGGGCAACGGCTGAGTGCATCTGCGTGTCCTAACGTGGAACCCGGTCGATGTATCAACTTGTAGGAATACACAGCCAGGAAAACAGTCCACATGGTCATGCGCGGGGAGAGTGAGACCGGTGTGGGGCGGTTTCCTGCCAAAAGACCCAACAATGGTTTGTGGTCTGTGATAAGTTCGAAATCGCAGCCGTAGAGATACTCGTGGAAACGTTTGACTCCAGCCACAGTGGCTAGCGCTTCCCTGTCCATTTGGCTATAGTTTCGTTCAGCCGATGATAAAGTCCTTGAGTAGAACGCTATGGGTGCTTCGTTTCCGTTTGGCATTCTGTGGCTGAGTACTGCGCCGACGCCGAAAGGTGATGCATCGCAGGTCAATACCAGTGGTAGAGTTTGGCTGTATTGGATGAGTAGTGAGTCGGTCGTGAGTAGACGCTTGACTGCGGTGAAGGCGGCTGCATCGGAACATCCCCAGGTCCATTTCGCGTTCTTGGCTAGGAGTCGGTGTAGCGGCTCAGCGACGGTAGCTTTCTGTCTTAGAAAAACGCTGTAGAAGTTAAGAAGTCCGAGGAATGCCTGCAACTCGGTCTGATTTCGTGGTGTGGGGGCGTCCTGGATCGCCTTAATTTTCTTCGATGTTGGGTGTATGCCCAGCCCATCGATTCTATACCCCAGGAATTCTACGCTAGGCACGTTAATTTGGCATTTCTCCTTTTTTTAGGCGGAGACCCTTTTCTCTGATTCTGGCCAAAACAGTTCTAACACGTTTTAATAGTTGCTCCTCGTTTGCAGCCGATACCAAGATGTCGTCGAAATATGGGACGACTCCTGGTATGCCCTGCAAAAGCCGTTCCATGACGCTTTGGAACAGACCTGGAGCGATGCTTATGCCGAATTGTAACCGGTTGCGTTTGGGCCTCCGCCGTGGCGCTATCCACAGGCAGCTGCTGATACGCTTGTGCCATGTCTAACTTTGCAAATATCTTTCCTGGCCCCAACGAATGCAATAGGTGTTGGACTACGGGCACAGGATACGCGCTCTGTTGTAGGGCGACATTAATTGTGCATTTATAGTCCGCGCAGATGCGGACTGACCCATCTGGTTTAACTGGGGTCACGATGGGGGTTTCCCAGCATGCGTGATCCACCGGTTCAAGGATCCCTTGCTCTACGAGCTTATCTATCTCTTTGTCAATCTTGGGACTGAGTGCAAAAGGCACTCTTCTAGGTTTGAGTCGGATTGGCGCCACCTTTGGATCTAGATTGAATGATATTGGCTTTCCCACATACTTACCAAGGCCAGGGCTGAACACGTCCTCGAACTCCTTAAAAATCTGTTCAGCGCTGCTGTTTTCCATGGCGTTGATTCCGGTGACTTCTAGCCCCACGGCTTCAAACCAATCCAGTCCCAGGAGGCTCTGTAATGGCGCGCTGGCGACGGTCACGGGCAGCTGGGCTATGATGTCTTTGAACTGGACCCGAAACGTGCCTTGACCCACGATGGGGACCCTGTTCCCCTGGTAGTCTCGTAGCAGGATGTCTGGTGTTTGCAGTTGGCGCTTCTTAAGGCTCGGAATTGCTTTTTTCATGGCTGACCATGAAATGATCGTCAGGGACGATCCCGTGTCGACTTCCAGCTCGCAAGGGGAGTCCTCCAGGAGGACAGTGATTTTCAGCTTTTTAGGCCGCTTGGTGCGGACCTGACCTATCGTTGTGAGATAGGTTCGCAATGGTTCTCTCTGGGTATACTCTCTCTCGGCATCCTGGGGATACTCTCTCTCGGCTCTCTGGTAATACGCCCTTTCAGCTCTTTGTGTGTATTCTCTCTCGGCTGACTCCCTCGGTTCTCTCTCTGGGCACCCTTTGTTTTTCCGCCAAGCCCCTGGGTTGGGCTTCTGTCGGCGGTACATAGGAGGCTGCCATTGTGTGGCAGGGACTTCGCTCCGGCACACTCGTGCGATGTGCCCAAGTTTGTCGCAATGCGAGCAAACAACGTTTCTGAAACGGCAGGTAGACTGGGGGTGGTTCCCTCCGCAGCTTGCGCATGGCGGCAAATGGAATTCAGGTTTTCCCGCCGGTCTTGTATGACTGCTCCGCATTCGATGACTGTCTTCGAATTCGCTGTCCTCGGTCTCTTGATTGGCGGCCTCATAATGTACTCTGGCATGCCTGGCTCCGGTCTGGATCGCGCTGTACCCGCGTTGTATTGTTTCGGAAGATCTGTCCGCTGATTCGGAAGCTCTCGCCTCGTCTAGTGCAATTTGCAGGCTTAGGTTGGGTTTGGCCAACAATCGTTTCTGTAATGAAATGTCTTTTAACCCGCATATGAGGCGTGCCAGGATTTGCTCGTCCAGATCCCTGAACTCGCAATGCGTTGCTGCTTTCCGAAGTGCTGCAACGTACTGGTTGATGGATTCTCTCGCCTTCTGGTTCCTCGTGTTGAATTCCTGGCGGCGAACATGGTGGGAAGGTTTTGGCGCGTAATGTGTTTGCAGCGTTTGTTGTAGCGCCGTCCATGTTACCGCCTGGATGGGAGTTGGCTCAGAGAGATCCCTGGCCGTCTCGAAAACCTCTCGACCACAGTAGCTCAGGAACATATTCTTTTTCCGAGAGTCCGGTACTCCCGTGAGATGGTTTGCCTCGAGGAAGCATTCGAATCTCAGCATGTAGGATTCCCAATGCTCGGCGATTGGGTCGTATGGAGTTGGTGGAGCGTGCATCGACATCTTGTTTGAATTTGCCGCGCTGAGATGGCTGCCGGAATTTCTGCCGAATTCCGGGGCTGGATCGGGTCCGTAGATTCTGGAGGTAGCTTCTTCGTCCTATCTGTCTCTCGATCCCACCTTCGTCGCCAATGTTGGATTCAGGCAACGAGAGAACAGACTCCAGACGATAGTGACAACAACAGCTCTTTATTTAGTTGTAGTAGTGATCCCGCTTGACTTGGGGTCTAGGAGCTCCCCTTTTATAGGGATCGGGTACACCTCCCGTCCAATCAGCACAACCCCTAGTTCCCGCCCTAGTGGCGGACCCGAGTGGAGACTTACAGCGGTTTATGCTAATATCTAACAGGTCTATTTTGTCAAATTCATTACTGAGGTCCATGTAGATGCATGCACAGCATTACCCTGATCCACTAATTTAGTCACTTTATCAACATGCTTTGTATGGCATAATCTGCTTTAACAAACCCATGCTGGCTCTAGTAATTGCCTTGTTCATTTCTAGATGCTCACAAATGCTCTGCTTGATTATCTTTCCCAGGATTTTACTTGGATGTTACTTTGATGCCAAGCTGATTCCTGGATCCACTTTTCCCCCCTTGTTGAAGATTGGAATCATACCAGGTCTTTTCCAATCCTCTGGCAGTTCTCTTGTGCTCCAAGAGCTCTGAAAGATTCTGGTCAGTAGATTCCGAGATCACATCTGCCAGCTCTTTCAGAACTCTGGATATAAACCATCTGATCCTGGTGATTTGAACTCATCTAAAGTGGATAGGTCTTCTCTTACCTATTTCTTGCCTATTTTGACCTGCCTTCCGGAAAACCAGATCTGATCAGATCCAATTGATTTTAATATTAATTCTTAAGAACGGATTGGTTCCTAGATTTTTTTTTTAAAAAAAACTCTATTTCCCGTCAATGAGTGAATATCAAATCAAATGTTTCCCCAAAGAAGTTCTTATGCATGAGGAAACAATATAATGAGGATGGGCATACATGTAGTCTCACCCCCTCAACTATTTGTTGGAGTTTGGTTCATTTACAGTGTAAATTCCCACAGCTCATTTTTACGCTACTCACAGAGATATTGAGTATACTATTGAAATGTAATTTTCTTGTGGTTTATGAAATTCAATGGTGAAAAGAGTAAGGTTCTTTATTTAGACAACAAAAACGAAATGTACAGGTACAGTGTAGGTGGTACCTTGCTCAACAGTAGTAACTGTGAAAAGGATCTTGGAGTCCTAGTGGACAACCATTTAAATATGAGCCAGCAGTGTGCAGCAGATGCCAAAAAAGCCAACACAGTTCTAGGCTGCATCAGCAGAGGGATAGAATCAAGATCACGTGGAGTGTTAATACCGCTTTATAATGCCTTGGTAAGGCCACACTTGGAATACTGCATTCAGTTCTGGTCGCCACGATGTAGAAAAGATGTGGAGACTCTAGAAAGAGTGCAGAGAAGAGCACCAAAGGCCACACTTGGAATACTGCATTCAGTTCTGGTCGGCACGATGTAGAAAAGATGTGGAGACTCTAGAAAGAGTGCAGAGAAGAGCACCAAAGATGATTAGGAGACTGGAGACTAAAACATATGAAGAACGGTTGCAGAAACTCTGTATGTCTAGTTTAATAGAAAGAAGGACTAGGGGAGACATGATAGCAGTGTTCCAATATCTCAGGGGTTGCCACAAAGAAGAGGGAGTCAAACTATTCTCCAAGGCACCTGAGGGTAGAACAAGAAGCAATGGGTGGAAACTAATCAAGGAGAGAAGCAACTTAGAACTGAGGAGAAACTTCCTGACAGTTAGAACAATTAATCAGTGGAACAGCTTGCCTCCAGAAGTTGTGAATGCCCCAACACTGGAAGTCTTTAAGAAGACGTTGGATAGCCATTTGTCTGAAATGGTATAGGGTTTCCTGCCTAGCCAGGGGGTTGGACTAGAAGACCTCCAAGGTCCCTTCCAACTCTGCTATTGTATTGTATTGTATTGTATTGTATGTATATCGCTTCTCCCTATAACTAGCTGCATTTATTTCCGCCAATCTGGTAATCAGTTATATACCATTAATATGTGATTAGTTTGGTTTTCATTTTAGCAGGATGTGTAAACTCATACATTCATGTTTATAGTGTGAACTTAATATTGGTGAGTTTAGTATTATATTGGAGCTGATCCACCTTCCGTTGGTCCGCACATACAGTACAGCATTTGTTTATTCAAATGTCCATCTGAATCTATGTTGCTAACAGTGCTCCGTGTGGCTAGTGAGATGGGCAGCATATAAATTTCATAAATAAAAATTTTAAAATAATTTGTGCAACCATAAAAAGTTATAGAAAAAAAATTATTCAAACGTTAAAGATATAACATCAATATTGTAATGCAAAGTAGCAAGAGATTTATTCCAGTTAAGATTTCAGATGGGAGATAAAATATCGAGTGTTTCTCTTCCTTTTGCTCCAGAAAACAAATACCAAGTTATTTTACACCTTCCCAAATAATCCCAATCCCGGTGCTATTATTTCGATTGCTCAAAACCATTTTGTTGTCAAAAAAATGACAAGACGCGCCGAAAAGGACACACACCGAGTAACCTTTCGCGCTCAGACTACATTTCCCAGAAGCCCGAGGACCGGTATGAGTGGAAAGAGGAAGTGACGTACGCGCTGGTGGGCAAAGGGTAGAGGCACAGGAGTTTTGGGGCATGTGGTTAGTCCGCCGCTTGCTCTACACGCGGGGCCTGCGTTTGTAGTCATGCCTGTGGGGTAGAGGTTATTGCTTCCTGCGTCTCTCCCCCTCCCCTTCACACACACACGCGCGCGCGGGGCGAGAGCATGGCGACAACTGCGCGAGAGCAGAAAGAGCTGCTGGCTCTGATGCACCAGCAGCTGGTCCAGATGGGTTATGTGAGCGCAGCCAAGGAGTTGCTGGAGCAGAGCGGCCAGGTAACGGCGCCGTTGGCCCACGTGGCTGGAAACATGGGGGACCGACAGCATTGCTGCTTTGTGGAAAGGCAGCCTGTCTTGGAAGCCAGTTGCGGCTCCCTTCGCAAGGTTTCTCCTTTGGCCTGATAATGAGGCTTGCAAGTATCTTCTCTGGATCTTTGAAAACAGGGTACCCTGGACCTTGGGTTAGTTTATTGTGGCTTCCCCCCTCCCCTCCTTTTTTAAAAATTTGGAAGCCACATGGAGGCTAAATGGAGGGATGTATGTATGTATGTATTCATTCAAACGTAAGGCTCTCCTTTCTGTAGCTTCACTTATCTGGGCTTGGAAATCATCACTAATACTTTCCTGCTTTTGCAGAGCTGCCTGAAAGAATTTACTCTTGTGATTCAAAACAGTCTCTCCTTTTTCTTTGGACACTTAGGGCAATGATCAGAATATGTACATTCTCCGGGTAAGGATTACATTGGAGAGGTTGAATACTTACGTCTCGTACAGATTTTAGGCACACTTACATCTTTTAAGCATTCCTGTGACAGTGTAGCATACCTAAATAAACAGTGGTTGTTGTGGGGTGATATTATGGAATAATAAAAGTAAAATGATCTTCTAAAAGGTATAAGGCAAATTTGTACCTTACTCTAATTTTGCCTGTTGTAGCCTCTGAGGGATGTATTTCCAGGCATATGAATCGTCAAATGCCCTGATTCTACCTTATAAATACTGTCCTCCTTGAGGTTCATAACTCACTTAGATATGTAATACTAGCTTATGTAAAATGATCATTTCATAAAACTGCACTGTAGTGCTGATCATAAATACTTTGCTGGAAGAATCTCTTCTTCCCCTATTTTCAGTTTGGTTTCCATGTGGGAGAAGGCCATAATGGCAACATAATTAAGTAGCACATGGGTCCTCCATCAATTTGGGTATTTTGTTTATAAATTGAGATTCATTCACTTTACTGCTATAAATGTGAGGCTGTCTCTGCAAGACAAACCATAAGGGTGGGTTGGCAAGTATGCTCTATCCTTCTATTCCCCCATCACGTGTGACTGAAACTGGCCATTTGCAATGATTTCTAGAACTGAAATGAATGTCCTCTTGGATGGATTGGAAATCAATCTTGTCACAGATCTCCATATTCAATTTCCAGGATGGCATCTATTTTAATAGTGATATCAGTTAAAGAAACACATCAGAGAGAGCAAGATAGAAGTGGTAATGTGCAGGATGAACAGACCACAACCTCTTCATGGATTATAATTCATACATTTTTGCTTTTAATTGTTACTACTTGACTAATGAAACTTAAAATGCTGTGTTTTTCTATAAATGCTGTCTCTGCTATGTTCTTTTTATATTCCCACTGAACATAGTTTTGTAATGGTGCTCAAATGGAAAGATAAAGAGCTACATTGGAAGAGCTAAGGACTCATAGGGCATTGTCATTGTTTATTGCAACTCGAGCTAATATCTTTAAATTTGTTAACTGGGTTCTTTATATTGTACTTGGAATACTTGAGATTCTACTCACTGTATATCAAAAAGGCAATCAGTGTAATGTGCTGACTCTGTAATAAACTGCTTAGAGAGGGCTGTGAAGCGGTATATAAGTCTAAGTGGTATTGCTATTGTTAGTGTAATATTATAGAAATATTGACTTGTCTCTACTTTCTGTTCCTGTAAGACTACTGGCACACCTTTGCAGACGTTGCTTAGTGAGTTATAGCTGAAGGAATGCAGCATTAAGTGGGGAAAATGTGTTTTTTGAATAAGAACTAATCTGAAAGCGCTTCCTATTATATATTTTACTTATTGCGTTCTTGTAGGGCAGCGATGGCGAACCTTTTTTGGCTTGCGTGCCACAACTGGGGGGAGCGCAGGGGGGTCGTGTGCGGGCGTGCCGCACCCATAATGCAATGTGCGACCCCCCAGTGGGCATGCACGCATAAAAGGCGCAACCCCCACAATTGTTGTCAATTTTCTCATAGCATAATTCATGTGCTCTGTAAGGATGCTAAGACAGAGGGCCAGGGAGTTAAGAATTAGCAGGTAGTTTTCAGAACCTTGCAGTACTCTTGGGAGTTCTTTTAATAGAAACTTTTGTTTTAATTGCAGTTAAGTGGAACCACATGAACTTGGATTCAGTTATGGGGTCTCTGACAATTTATTAGATTTTAAATTCTTTTATTGATGTTTAAAATAGTGACAAAAATGAGAAAACCAAACACAAAGATAAAAATACATTGTCAAAGAAAAAAAAAGACACATAGGAAATGCTTTTTTAGAAAGTGTAAACCTTCTAAAGATGTAAAATTCCAGGAATAGATGAGCTCCTATAGAGCGGTATAAAGCATTTATAGGTCTTTTGATGCCAAAACTTTGTCAAATATATGACAGCATTCTGTTGAAAAATGTAATAAGGATAATGCTTCTATAAAACATGCAGTGTCCAGCAAATATTAGATTTGGGGAGAAAGTACTGAATTATATAAGTAAGATTGTAACAAAAGCTTAAATTTTCAGATGCTAGTATTCTTTTTTGAACCACATATTTAATATTTGGAATTTGGCAAACCAGACAACATAAATGGATTCTTCATGTCCTTATTGCCAACTATTAAAGCACTAGAAAGAGAAATGTATGGCCCTTTTCACTCCGTGGATTTACATTTGTTACTTATGAGGATATTGCTTATAGATGTAGATTTTATATGGACAAGTTTAATGATATATAGAGTTCATTTATACATGGCTAAAAATGATAGTGATATGTACTTGAATAATAAGTGATTTGATAACCATGCAGAAAATTGTAACTACTGCTAAAAACTATTATAACATCAAGAAGAATAAGAATGCTAAAAATATTATCATTCCTGCAATGATGAGATTAGCAGTTATCAGGAATTTGTAGAAGGATATTTATTATTGTCCTAGCTAATAGTCCTCAACTATTAAATTAATTTATCAGCGCTGTTAATTTGTATTTATTGTTGCTCTACTTAACATTTATTAGTCATTTTGATCTATCAATTAGCAATGACATTACAGCCAGCATGGTATTAGAGTCTTTGATGTTCTAAGACAGTGATGGCGAACCTATGGCACACCATTTGTCAGGGCAGCTGAGCCAGCTGAGTTCACCCTTTTTTTAAAGCCATTTTTCACCCTCCCCAGGCTCCAGAGGCTTTGTAGGAGCCTGGGGAGGGCGAAAAGAGCCCGCCCCCCCGAGGCCCTCTGGAGGCTTCATGAGCTTCCCTGAAGTCTCTGGAGCGCAAAAAACCAGTCCTACGGGCAAACCTGAGGTTTTGACTGTTCCGGAGGCTTCAGGGAAGCGTCCTGAAGGTCCCTGAAGCCTTTGGAGTGCTCAAAACGACCCTCTGAGCAAACTGGAACTCACTTCCGGTTTGCTCGGAGGTTCATTTTGACTGCTCCAGAGGCTTCAGGGAAGCCTCCTGAAGGTCCCTGAAGCCTCCGGAGGGCTTCTGGGGGGGGGGGGCGAGGGAGGCTGTTTTCAACCTCCCCAGGCTCCTATAAAGCCTCTGGAGCCTGGGGAGGGTGAAAAAAGCATGCAAAAAATGGGGGGATCACGCCTGTTGTGTGTGCATGCACACTGGGGGGGGTGTCGCGCATTGCATTATGGGTGCGGCACGCCTGCACACGACCCCCCTGCGCTCCCCCCGCCTATGGCATGCGAGCCAAAAAAGGTTCACCATCGCTGTTCTAAGATATGCAGGCCTTTTTTTCCCTTATTTTAATTTTGTGTCAACTAAGAAAATTGAGAGTTTGGCGACCACTGAAAGAAATACATGTGTAAAATATCTTGGAATTAGTAAAATGCTCTTTAACACCAATGTACTCATTCTTAAACAAAATAAAAATAAAAGAATTTGAAGCAATTCCCATCAGCTTTCCGCAATTTTGGGTAGAATTATCTTAACTTCTACCATACCGAGAACATGACCAACAACCATATTCAAACATCTGAGGACACAAGATTGGAGAAGTTTTCATTTTCCAGGTCTATTGTATTCCAACTTCTTAAATAGGTTTGGGATTATTTGAGTTGCGATTCTTAACATGGAGACAACTATTGCCTACCCCTACGTTAGAAGGATATAAAGAGGTACATTTAAACCCCACAAATTTAATACATTTTTGTTCCTAGAAAAAGGAAGATTGTTGTTGACTTTTATAAGAGCCATACATATAACCTTGTTTCATTCAGATTTTTCTAGTTGAGTCTTTGGTGGCAAATACCCTATTACTATTGTCCTTTTAACCTGTTTCCTCCCTATTGATTGGCCTTTTCACTTGACCCATCAAACTATAGATTAGAAAGCCAACAACCATTTACAGTTTTGTTTAAAAGTACAAGATGGGAAATGAAGCTGTTCTAGTCTGAATATTAAAGCTTATTAGATATTAAAGTGTCAGTGGCAATCCTCCACAGTTCCAGTTTCCTATGTGGCCTATGGGGAAATTACCCATTTCTATTTTAAGGACTAAAGTTCTCCTTATTAGATGAATGTTTAGAATTGTAACTTTAATCCAAAGTTTTTGTACTAAAGATGCTATAATAAAATGATTTAATCATATTGGTCCAATATTTTTTCTTCCTGTACAGAAGTCTTTCCCATCATCTCATGTTTCTTTGAAAGAGATTATCACCCAGTGGAAAAAGTAAGCTTTTCTGTTTATTATTGGAGAGTGGTTAGAAATGTTTTGCCTCTTGCTACCCTATAGGTATACTTAAGTGTTATTTAATTGTTTTTGCACTTGTTTAACAGTCCTGATGTTGTGAATAATGTATCACAGATCCAGTACTGAGTTTTAGACTAGTTTCAAACAACAGTGTAAAAAGAGAATTTGTTCGCTATCAATAACTTACTCAAAAAAGCTGCTTATAGTTGCAACTATATTAAGACAAATACTTAAATTAGCTTTCTTACTTCAGAATATCACTGTTTTGAGCTTTTTTGAACTATTGGTACCCGAATAATCCTTTTTACACAATAAATTAGTAAAAAGCCCAGTAATCTCCTGGGGCATTGAATTACAATAGAAGTATGAATATAAAACTATGATGCATTTAGCTGAGCCATTTTGTCGTTTGTTCTCTTGTATATGATATGGCTTAAACATTTACATGATGTGTAGAAATACTTCAAGAAAATCCTAGGACCATGTTCTTGCAGCTTAGATTATTACTGGACTTAATTAAGTTTGCATTGTAATTTTATGGTCATGCATAGGATGTGTATAGCTCTAATTATATTTTTAACATTAAATTTAAAGTCTGCTGGCCTTATATTTTCTTGAGAAAATGATCAAACTGTATCAAGTCAGATCAAGTTTGTGTGTGTGTATAAGGCAAAGAAATGCCAGCTTTTATTTCGTCACAATAAATGCTCCTGAAGAGGGGCACACAACTGAATACATTTTGAGAATCTTAGCAAGCCTTATTAACTCCAATTCAGCATCCTTATAAAATCTGTTTAGCAGGACTTACTCACAAATTCCAAAACAAAAGACCGTAGAAACCAAGAGAGGCACTCCAGTAAAGCTCAGAATTCCTGACCCCGAGAGCAGCTCTGAGAGCTCAGAGGAGGAAGAAGCAACACAAACCATAAAAAGTAAGAACCAGTGGGAATGAATCATTCAGACAAGTATTCAAATGATTGTCTTTGAGAAGATAGGTGCATGAAAAGGGGAGATATACATGCCTAAATCTTAAAACCTGCTGATTTATGATTTCTTAGTGGAGAACAAAGAAAGTTGGAAGGCTGGGACATTAATGGCATGGGTATCGTTTAAGAACATTGTACCTTATTCCCTATAAGCTCCAAAAATGGTTAAAAAGTGTGAAATAAGCCCCTACCCATATTAATGGAATACAGAAGGAAATGAGATTGGGAACAAGAGGGAAATTTTAGGATTTATATATTGCATATATAATGCATTTATATATTATTCTAGCAACATCACAAGTTCACAATATTTGGAAAACTACTTTACCACACCTTAGTTCTATATAGTGTAAGCATTCCAGATTAATTAGAATTGTGATTTGACACTTTAGGTATTTAAAATTTAAATTACATCTATGACTTTTTTTAACCTTATCTATAGAACGTAACCTTTGAACAACACGCTTTAATCATTGTCTAAAAGCTTCCATTGTTAAGGTACAGGTTTGGCAATTATAAAGCAACATATTTTTAATTTTGGAGATCAGCTGTTCTAGTTAATCCTTTTCTTGCAATACTTGGTTGAAAGTCGGTTGTATTTCTTCACAACTTCCCATATCTGAAATAAAACTGAGAATTCAAGAATAGAAAATAATTAACTTTGAGAAGATTTAAATCAGGACAACATCAGTACACTTTCATGTATTATTGCAATTTGACATAGCTTGTGCAGAGTAGCTTATATTGGGACTGTGTCCATTTGCACTAGGACAAAATCATTTCAACCAGGTGCTTAAAAGAAACTTTCTTAAATCAGTATATTTTATTTCCTACCTATCACTTAGTGGTCATGTATCTTTTGATAGAAAAAGTAGAGAGCAGAGCCCTCTTCAGTGATTTAGTTTGGCATCTCCTATTCTAGAATCTTTTCCATTCTAGTTGGTTGTAATATAAGTTGAAAAAAATTACATTCAGTTTTTCAATATGTTGTGCTTTTTTATGGGTGTTCCAGCTAATCTGCGTGGGAATAACAGCACCAAGCCAACAAAGACAGTAACTAAAGAAGAGAGTAGCAGCGAAGATTCATCTTCAGATTCATCTTCAGAAGAGGAAGCAGTTGCCAAAAAGACTGTAAGCAAAAAGACTTTGATCATTGCTATTCTGCTGGAAAATATTTGGAGTGTATCTGGGATGGTTGATTAGGACTGCACCCAGGTGTCTGTTATTTTAAACATTATCATCATCATCTTCATTTAACGACCCCATAATCCCTTGCAGGGTGGAGTCTTGGCAAATGAACATAGTTAGCAGAGTGTTTTAATGGCTGAATTCTCTTCCTATCGCCAATGCGGAGTTTTGTTCAGAAGATATATTCTCAGTGTGCCCAAAGAGAGAAGTATCCACCTCTACCTAGGATCAAACTCATAGCCACCTGAGTGTGAGATGAGAGCTCTACCTCTAGGCCCTGCACCATTCATTATTTTAAACATTATGTCCTAGAAAATATTTAAAATCTGCAGTCAGATGCAAATGACTGTCGACTAAAAACTTACCTGCATTTCAAAAACAGAGTCCATACGTTGTATTGTCACCGTTGGTTTTTTTTACAGATAAATTCCTCGGTAGCAAACTATATATTGTTTATCTTAGTGTTAACTAAGAGGAAAAAGTAAACGTAAGTTTACTTGGGAAAAGTTGTCTTCAATATTGCTTCAAAATGATGTCTTTAATTCAGTTCTATAACATATCAAAGACACATACACAAAGGGAAAAAGTTCATAATTTTAAAGTATACCATTAGCTAGTGTCTTCAGCCATTGCAAGGTTTAAGGTATACAATTTGTTTCTTAACTCTCCCCACTTAAATGGGGGGGGATTAAACAGCCTCCTCTGGTGACCACAAAGGGAATGCTTGTATTGGCCAGATCCCACTTTTATACCCCTGAACTAGGGTCAACCTCTGTAGAGATTCTCAGTCATCCAGGTCATGGTTGTCCCAAATGTGCTTTTTTCAGGAGGCAACTGGACTTCCTTGTTTTTTCTTTGAGGAAGTTTTGCTTCCCATCCAAGAAGCTTCTTCAGCTTTAACAGGATAGTGGGGAATGGAAGGATTTATATTCCATGCAGACAGCTGGTCATTTGCATCCTTGTATTTATTTTTAATAGTTTTTTTTATTTTCAAAACAAACACAGCACATCCTTCTTTACATACTGTAGAAAGTGTATCAGTTATTTACAAACAGTCAACAAACATAATTCATATTAACTCAAGTAATTTAACTCAGATATTTATACATGTTACCATCATCATACCTCCATTTTCATTTGACTATAATTGTTTAAACGTCCTTCATCATAAAATATACCAAGATTTAATATATAACCACATACTGACATTTCATTTACTATTTCTAAAATCCTCTAATACTGAATCCTTATGTCCTATTGTAGCTAAACATCCATAATATTTAGTAACGAAATTTTCTAATTCTCCTTTCCAAATCACTGTTTACAATTTACATCCCGTTTCCTTATGGTGTACCCATACCTGTACATACATTGTTATCATTATCCCTTCTTTATTTAACTATATCCTGCATCATAACATTTTCCCCCTAATAATCAAGACTAAACTGTATCTAACTTAGTTCTTTTTTATTAACCTTTATATATAATCCAAAAGGATTTCTAATCTTCCTTTCATGAGTACCATTCAATATTCATATCCAATTATTACTTATCATAACACTATACATTGTATACATTATCATCATTATCAATTATTTATTTAACTATATCTATTGTCACTAAATTTCACTAAGTTTAACTAGTTTTAAATTATACTCTTCCATCTATCAACCTGTATCTTTCCAGTAGCAAATCAGTCTCATATTTTTTGCCATTTGTGGTGTCAGTCCTCTAATCATCTTCTTAATCAACTTTGTATGGACTTCTCTTAGCAACTCCTTGCTTATAAAATCTCTCATGTAATTTCAATGCCCTTCTTCTGTTTCCTTAATCAGCTTATCTTTGATTGTCGGTAGTGTTATCAATGATATTGCTAATAAAATTTCTCTCTTTAAATCCATAATTTTTTTTGGTTTTTTCTTCTTCTGTATCTTGCCATCTGGGGTAGATTTCCCCTCCATTTAATTCCTCTTTCAGTATTCCACTCTTTCCATTTTCAGAAACAAACCAATCACCATAAATATCAGCATTTTTAATTTCTTTATATTCATTTTCCTCTTCGATTTTTAGGATTTTAACCACCACTTTTTCCACTTGATAAACATCTCCAACTTCATCATATTTTGCTGTTAGATGCTCTAAGTCTTCCAACTTCTTCTCTATCCTCCTTCTCACCGTCCCGAGTCCCTTCTGGGAGAGGGGCAGTCTAGAAATCAAATAAAAGTTAAAGTTATCCTCTCATACGTGTTTGATAATTTCTGTATTTCTGAGAATATCTTTTGCAGACTTAAAATTTCTTTCTGCTGTTGAAATTGTGCCATTATCTCCAGCTAACAAACACTGCTGCTCTAGCTTGGAAGGTTTTAACAAGATTAAGCATAGATTCACAATAACGTTTTATTTTCACCTTTCTCTGGTTAAAGATATACTTCAAAGGGACATCTGTATGCTTTTCTTCTTATCACTCTCTATAAACAAGCAGTGAGACCTTGGAGTGCCAAGCCAGGATAATCAGTGAGAAAAGTAAGAGTGTTTCGTTTCCAATACACAAACCTCCAGCCTCCAAGTAGCAGTGTTATTGTTGCAATTTTCTTTGTTTCTTTTTGTATCTTTTTTGTATTTCAAGTTTTAAAAAAAGTCCGATTCTTGAATGAGTTAGAAGAACACCCACAGTAATGAAAGAGAATTTTAGTCCATAGGTTACAAAGAATAAAAAAAAGAAAAAATAGAAGAAAACTTAATCCATTCGTTTTAAAAGGCTTGCATAAATTCCATCCATGAAGATAGCATTTAAAAAGTAAGATAACCCACTGTCCAAAACCATTCCAAATTTAATTCCGCCACTTATTTCTTCTGTTCTCCAATTTAAATTAATTTTAAGTTTTTATAGGCAGTCTCTTTTAAAACGGTAAAAATTCCTCACCAGCTGGAAACACTTTCTGTATCCTTCCGTTTTGGAGCCACACCGATTTCATCAGCCTAATGGCTGGATTTTTTGTCGCCGGCTTGAAGAACTTCTCTTGGATCGATCAGGACTTTGCGATGTCCCTGAGATCAGCAAGACATATTCTTCCTGTTCACCGTCTCTGCGGGACGGTTTAGGTCCTTTTGGATCACCCAGCGGCAAAAGTATCGACAGCGATCTCAGAGCATTGAGATCGCACGTCGTCTCATCGTGACATTGGCTCCTCCTCTTGTCATTTGCATCCTTTTAGAGGGTCATTGAAGCACTTGGAGGTTTATCAGTGTCCTCAGAGCCACCTGAGTAGTGCTCCTGATTCCTTTAATCTGCATTTTTTTTCCTCAAAAGAAATATAAATCCTTCCATTCACAAAGCACCTTTGGGATAGAGTCAACCTCATTTTAGCATACAGAAGATCTCTAGCACTATTGATGGGAAAGCATTCATTACACAAGCCACTAGGTCTGCTGGTGACAAGCTGTCTTCCCCCCCCCCCCTCTTGACTGCCACACCCTGTTTCAGGTAGCCACTTTGTGCTCTGTTGAGGTTATCTCTCCTGAATGGAAGAAGAACAGATGTGTTAATCAATTTAGAATTGGAAGTGAAGAGTGTGAGGTCACCCCCCAGTACATAAGCAGGCAATTGTTGTTATGAAATCTGTGGGAAACCTTGAGTCAGAAAGTTTCTTTGAACGTAGGATATGCTGAAGTATCTATAAAAATGCTTTGACAAATATCATGGAACACCTTTCTGTTTTAACCAATTTTTTTTCTTGTAGGAGAAAACCCCTGTGGCTGGAAAAAAACCTGAATTACTGCAATTGGCCGATCAAAAGATTAATTCTGTCCCAGGAAAGGGGGTGACTGTTGCTGCTGCCCAAGCAAAAGGAGAGCAGAACAAATCTGCTTCAAATAGGGCCTTGCCTCCAGCTGCGAGAAAAGCAGGCCCAAATAAAGCCCTTTCTAGTAAAGCAGGAACTCCTTCACAGTCACTGATTTCAGGGGGACAAAAAACAACACAGACCACAAAGACAGCAGAGAGCTCTGAAAGCAGCAGTAGCAACAGCACCTCATCTGAGAGTGAGGAAGAAACAACTTTGACCACAGTAAAAGCCCCACCTTCCAAACCAGGTAAGTACATGGCTTAAGATGCTCATTGCTGTGTTGCATAGATAGCACTCTAAATTTGCAGAAGGGTCTTTATTACCTTACCAATAACAGTGAAGAGCTGCTACAGTAGTTTTACATCTCTCCCTCACTTAGGTAATCTCCAAGTTCTTACTCAAAGCCGAAAGAACATTCTCCAGTGTGCTGAGGAGAATCCAAGAAATGGGTTACCTCTGCCTTCCTGCTCATTAGACTGAGTCAACCAAGTCTTTGTAGTCCAGGTCTCACCAGAAATCCTCCAGTCTTTCCAGTGAAATATGTCCCTGGCCACAGCCAAGGCATGCACATTCAAGGAACCAAACCATCTCACAATCACCACAGACGCCAGTTGTTCTGCTGGGGAGCCTACGTGCAGACCCAGATGGCACAAGGCCCGTGGTCACAGGAGCACTTATGAAACAACATCAACTGGCTAGAGGTCAAAGCAGCCCACTTAGCCCTCCGACAGTTCCAGACCATCATCTCTGTCCACCACGTACTTATCCTAACTGACAACATAGCCACCAAGGCCCATATCAACCGCCAAGGGGGCATCCACTCCGTGTCCCTCATGTGAGAAGCCGGGCACTGGGCGGAACAGCATCTTCTCTCCTTGCGAGCAGAACGTGTCTCGGGAACATCCAATGTACAGGTGGACTGGCTCAGCTGAGCCACAGTCGACCACGCAGAATGACGCCTGCACCCCAAACTGTTCAGGAAGGTTTGGCTCTCCAGTCCTAGACCTGTTCATCACCCCATCAAACAGCCAGCTACCCAAGTTTTATGCCCAGTTCACAACACCAGGGGCGGAAGAGGTCAACACACGCCGCATTCCATGGCCCTGGGGCTGCTATACACCTTTCCTCTGCTTCCCCTCATCCCAGGGGTAATCAGGAAAGTACTGGCGGAGACAGCGGAGATCCTACTCTTGGCTCCCCATTGGCCCAGAAGGCCATGGTTTGCCGATCTAGTCAACCTGTCAGTGTCCAGACCCTGGAGGATCCCACCTGACAAAATCTCCCTCAGTCAGGGAATTCTCCTCCACCCAGACCCACAATGGCTCCAACTAATCATTTGGCATTTGAGCGGAGGTCTCTGAGGCTGGACAACTTCTCTGGCTGGGTGATACAGACCATTCAAGCCTCTAGGAACAACCAACAGGATTTACAATTCCACCTGGAAAATGTTCTGTGCCTGGTGCTCCAAAACCTCTATTGATCTCCTCTCAGCATTGGTAGCCCGAATCCTGGACTTCCTACAGATTGGGCTAGACTTCGGCCTAGCGCCCAATGTGATACACAACCAAATGGCTGCTTTGTCATCTGTTCTGTCTTGTGGTGAACAGGAGTCCCTTGCACGGCACTATTGTGCACAGCTTTATCAAATGCGCAAGTAACTTAAAGCCTCTGAGGGTACCCCGATATCCCACCTGGAAACGGCCTACTGTCTTCCAGTCTCTCTCTCACACCCTTTGAGATATGCAGAGCAGTGACATGGTCGTCTTCATCACCGTTCATCTGGCATTATAAGCTGGATGCCTTCGCTTCCGCTGAAGCGGCTTTCGGCAGACAAGTTCTCCAGAAGGTGTACACAGTCTCGGGAACTCTGGACCAGAGTGCTGCCCACCCTTAGGACGTGCCGGCTTTGGTATGTCCCATTCCTTGGATTCTCCTCAGCACACTGGAGGGAGCATTTCTCTTACCTGACATGCTCCTCGGTGTGCTAAGAGAATCCAACCTCACCCTGGCAGCCATTGGACCACCAGGGGTGGTCAAGTCAAACATCACGTTCAAGTCAATCATCACGCCTTCGTCGAAAACTGGGGAAGTAGACATGAGAGGCGTGACTACAAAGACTTGATTGACAGTCTAATGAGCACGAAGGCAGAGTTAACCCATTCCTTGGATTTTCTCTTACAGCACACTGAGAAGGAGCGTGTCAGGTAAAATTCTAAATTCACTATCAAGGAGAACATTCCTATTGCCAGGTGCGAAAGCATCATAAGATACCCTTGCCCAAACAGTATCTTTCAGAAAGGCTTGATGGGCTTACTGTAATTTTTGGAAATTCCAGAAAGGGAGTCTGCCTTAAATGACCTACAGGATGGGTGTTTATGCAGCATAACATCTCTATACTGAGCTGGCAAAAATAAGTTTCTTATGATGCCAATCCGAATGTTCTCTATAAAGACTGCACTTCAAGAAAAACAGATGTTAGAGTTGTTCTACAAATTTGGGACTCAAAACAACTTTTTGATCCAAAAAGAAGCTTGTCATGATGGTGTGTATATAATTGTGTGACATCTAACATGTAATTATTGTGTTCTGAATATGTGGATAAGGATTGAAGGGTATCTTTGCAGTGTCACAGAAACATGATTTTTATTTTATTTTATTTGCATCCACATCTTTCCCAGAGATAGCAGATCATACCTGTTATAATGCAAGAACCTTAGATGCTGAATCTACTTCGGGTTACTGTATTTGGTGATGGTAGGAATGGATTGGCCCCACTTCAAAACTTCTACTAATATTTTTAAACTTGATATGTGGAGCAACAAAGATGACTATAGGATAAAGGGATATAATTTAGTATTGGTACCTATAAATGCTAAATATTTTTTAAAATGTGATCTCCTTTGGCATCAAATCCTCTTTTCTATATTTTAGCTTCAAAGAAGGCGAGGAGCACAAGCAAGGGCTCGAGTGATGATTCTGACTCTGAGGACGGGACAAAAGCACCAACAGTCCAAGTAACTAGTTAACAGTTTTCTAAATTAGTGGAAGGGTGTGTCCTTTTTGTCTGTGACTGCAAGCTATCTAAATAATTCCCCCACTTGACAAAGGCAGAGCAGGGAAAGTCCCTTTGAGAAAAAAATACCCTTTGCTTCTCCCCATTTGGCTATTTCCAAAGGGGAGGATATATTAATGAAAATTTATAGGATTCATACATCAGCTCCATGGCATCAACCTCCAGACACTGCTCAGAAGATGCTCAAAGAGGACATTACAAATCCAACGAAATAGTGATGGGGAAATAGATTGGTCCTCTAATGACCAGTAAACACTGTAGTGCTAATTAAAATATGCACTCAAGTTTGACGGGGTTCTAAATTAAATGAACCTGCCCCCATTATTTGAATCTCTTGCCATATCACTACATTTTTGTCTTAAGAAAACCTGAGCTGTTGGGGTGGCGCTTTCCAACCTCTGCTCTTGTGCCAGACACTAGCGTTTAAGGCTATCAGGATATTCTTATGCTTGGATACTTGTAGAGGGATGTTTGTCCCATTTCTCCCATGTGCATTTTTTGAATCAACAGCAACTTTGTCTCCAGTGCTGAAGTCTGAATTTGCACATGAGGACTTCGTTCCAAGAATGGGGAAGGGAATAATTATAAGCTAGTCTCCTACTTCTGTGGAGGGGGAAAGTGGACACCAGGATGGTTATGAGAATATGAAATTGAAATTGTGAGCAGAATATAATTCCTATTCCAATAATGGGAGAGCAGGCAGACTAGCATTGATTATTATAGTCAAATTTAGCATCCCACTTTGAAGAGAAATTCCTCTGTGGTGTGGTTTTGTTTGACTGAGGAGGAAATAGGATTGATTTATCTCTCTAACTTTGACATGTGAGCCCTGAGCAGCTTCAGATGTCCTTTTCTACCTCCCACCCCAATCATAATTATTTTTACATTTTCTCTCCCCCACCCCTTTCCAGGCTCCAAATTGCTTTTCTCAAGAGGCTCTCTTCCTAAGGTGACCCTCTTCTTCATTTCCTTCTCCTAGTGGGAAATCAAGAAAACTTCTCCTGCCTAAAGGGGTTCCAGGAAATGCAAGAGAAAACCATACCAACCTTTTGCTTCCTTTGTCCTAAACCTCCATAAGCAACTTTCCTGGGTTTTGTCAATACCAAAGAATAACACTGGAATATTAGTGGAAATATTGTCCTCTATTTTATCTTCTTCAAGTTAGAGCAATAGATCAGACTTGATAGAATGAATTTACTCAATGGATCAAAATATGGTTCAGATATTAACTGGTTTTATCCTTCTCCTGTCCCAACTTGACTATTCCAATGCATTAGCTAGAGTATGCATCTTTAGTAGCCAATACCTAGGCTGTTCACCCCGCAATACAAGGAACATTTTTTAAATCTTTCCTTCTAGATTAAAGCAGCTGTGAAAAATTCCCCAATCAGTAGTCCACTGCTGAGCAAGTCACCAGTCACCCCTGGCACTTGTGCAGGAAGTACTGTAAAGGTAACTGCAGCAAAGCGAGCCAGTGCAAAATCTGGAAATACAAACAGAAGCCCAGAATCAACAGACACTTCAGAAACTACTGACTCATCGGATAGTGAGACTAAAGCACCTGCTTCAGCATCACAGGTGAGATGCATTGGTAAAGTTGGCCAAGACATAGATTCCAACATCTGAAGCCAATAGGTCCAAGATGTAGGAAAGGAAAACAGCTTGAAACTGGAAATCTGCTGTACAGGAATTATTGAGCAAATACTATCTCATTGCCAACTATTCCTGTGGAATATAAAGAGCTGTGAGAACTGATTTATAATTTGGAGAGATAAGAATGTCATTGTGACAACTAGGTTCTCACTTTGATATGATAGTTTGAAATTGGAATATAAAGTAACCAAGTGTGTAGTTAACATAATCTTCTGTAAATTTCACCAGACTTTTTACAGACAGTGCCCTCAAAGATAATCTTTCTCACTTGATGTTAAACAAAAATTTCATCCTTTTGTCTGTTTTCAGGCTACAAATTTACCAGATTATCTTTTACCCTGCTCATAGAGCATGTGTATTCTGCAGGTGTATATATACACAAAGAAGTTATATTTTTATTTAAATTTTGATATTGCTCTGTATTGAAAAATAAAATTCAGGGAAAAGAAGTTGACCTAGCTTTCAGAACAATATAACTTGCTTCCCAAGATCTATTACACCAGAATGTCTTAGTCAGGTTCAGGAACTCTGATTTTATACCATTTCTCTAATCTCTTAACAATAGTTAAAATTATCCCCCCAAAAATCTTCAGGCCTCCAAAGCACCAGGGAAAAATGCAGCATCAAGTCCATCAAAGAAGGCAGTTTCTGCTTCTACTCCATCAAAATCCACTCAAAAGACCCCTGCAACCCGCTTATCAAAACCACCACCTCCTTCAAAAGAAGCCGAGAGCTCAGGCAGTAGCGAATCATCATCTGAGAGTGACAGTGAGACTCCGCCAGTTCCCACAAGTCAGAAGGTTGGTGCTCTTCAAAACTCTACCGTGTTTCCTGGAAAATAAGACAGGGTCTTATTTTCTTTTGACCCCCAAAATATTGATTTGCTCTTATTATCGGGGGTGTGTGTTATTGTTTTGGGGTTGCAAGGTGGCTGCTCTCTTGCGAGCGGGCGCCCGAAGAGCCAGGCACAGCCTTAAGGACAAACGGCTGTGTTGCGCTGTCGCAGCAGCGCAACATACCAGCCATGAGGTGACCATGCTCTCGAGCAGCCACCCAGCAACCCCCCTTTCCAGCCGGGCAGAGCACCACTCACGGACCCAGTGATATCCCAAAGGTGCTAAGCCGCGTGGTGCTCTGCCCTCCCACCAGCTCCCGCGGCTTGACGCATTTGGGATACCCTTAGGTCAGTGCATGGTCCTCTGCCTTTCTGGAAAGGGAGGTTGCACGAGTGCCTGTTCTGTTCCCAGCTGGTTTGCCTCCCAACCTCACCATGTCCTGGCCGAACTCTCCATGCAGGACCAGTGTGCCGCCACCGCACTCCGAGCGTAACCTATTCTCCGGCTTCCAAACTCCGGAGATCCACAGCCAAGTCTTTCGGCAGCGGCCGCTCTGGGAGTACGCTGAATGGTTTTGGGCTGGCTGAGGCAGAGCGTACTCCCAGAGCATACAACCATAGAGCGTATTCCCAGAGTGACAACTTCCAGAAGATTCAGCATCCTACCTCCGTGCTTTGGAAGCTGCAGAAAAAGCCATTCGGCGGCAGCGGAGATGCCCTGGCTCTGCAGGGAGAGTTAGGCAAGGGCATTGTGAAACTGGGAGGTGCGCGAGTGGGAAGTGGAAAAGCCGCTCGTGCAACCTCCCTCTCCAGCCATGCAGAGCCCCATTCACTGACCTAGGGGCATTCCGAAGGCACCAAGCCGCATGAGCTGGAGGGCAGCGAACAGGTGCTCACGCAGCTTGGCGATACCCCTAGGTCAGTGAATAGCGCTGTGCCTGGCTGGAAAGGGAGACTTCTCATGAGCATGGTCACCTCATGGCTGCTGTGTGGTGCTGCTGTGAAAGCACAACACAGCCGTTCGACCCTGAGGCTATGCCCGGCTCTTCGGGAGCCCGCTTGCAAGAGAGCAACCACCCGGCACCTCCCCTCTCCAGTTGAGCATAGCACCGCTCACTGACCTAGCGGTATCCTGGAGGCACCAAGCAACGCGAGCCTTTGCCCCCCCTCGTTCCTGTGGCTTGGCCCCTTCGGGATACCGCTAGGTCGGTGAGTGGCGTTCTGCCTGGCTGGAGGTGGGGGTTGTCCAGGGGGCTTATTTTCGGGGGAGGGTTTACATTTTTGCCCGCCCAAAAATGTGGCATGGCCTTATTATCAGGACATGTTGTATTTTGGGGGAAACACAGGAACGGTGGTCTTTGTTTTTTCATGAACCAGCCGTTTGTAAGATGATTTGCTTATTTTTAATAAGACATTTACTGTCCTCCAGGTAGCATTTCTGGATATAAATGCTAAACAAGTAATTCAGGATCACTTTTAAATACCAGTTCTGTTTGGTACCCTTTACTATGCATGTACAGTATATATAGTATAATTCTATTCTTACCCTGGAACTGCTTGAAGCATTTGAAAAATTCTGTAGGTATATACACAAAAAATAGTTATATTTTTCTTTGTTTAAATTGTCATAGCGCTCTGTACTTATATATAAAGTTCAGGGGAAAGAAATTGATGTAGTTTCAGAACACTTTAACCTATTTCCCAAGCCTATGTTTTAATTTATTACACCACAATGTCTGGCTCAAGTTCATGAACTCTGATTTATACCATTTTTCTAAACCTAACCATAGTTAAAATTATCTCCAAAAAATATTCAGGCCTCTAAAGCACCAGGGAAAAATGCAGCATCAAGTCCATCAAAGAAGGCAGCTTCTGCTTCTACTCCATCAAAATCCACTCAGAAGGCCCCTGCAACCAGCTTATCAAAGCCACCACCTCCTTCAAAAGAAGCCGAGAGCTCAGGCAGTAGCGAATCATCATCTGAGAGTGACAGTGAGACTCTGCCAGTTCCCATAAGTCAGAAGGTTGGTGTTTTTCCTCTAGCAATGGTGGTCTTTGTTTTTGCATGCGCCAGCCATTTGTAAGATGATTTGCTTATTTTTAATAAGATATTTACAGCAAAGAAAGGTAGCTTCTTTGGATGGTGTAAAAGAAAACATGAAGATTAACCTGCTAAAATATACTAACAAGTCAAAAATGTTATAATTCAGATAAAATGGTCATCCCATCTTTCCACAATTAGACATCAGAATCATCAGGTTTTGAATTATTTCCTAAAATGATAAAAAGGGGTGAAGACAACTTTTGGAGTGCATATTCCATAAAGTGTGACAAAAATGACAGCCTTCTGGTCCATAGCCTTTTAGCTCTCATGTTAGTGATCTCAAGCAGGCTTCCTCTAGAGCAGACGTGAGGAACGATGGCCCTTGAATAACTTGGAATTCTGGGAGTTGAAGTCCACAAGTCATAAAGTTTCCATCATTCTCCATCTCCGCTCCAGATGATCAGACAGAATAATTTCACACACGATGGTCCTTTCTTTGCCAATGTGTGTACCTCACATCTTAAAGCAATGTAATTCTAGTGTCTCAGAAGCCTAGTATACGGTACACTTAAAATTTGGTCTCTTCCTCTTGGTGCAACTTCCTAACTTTTCCCTCCATCGAGATAAGTCTGTCATTCTCCATAGCACTGCTTTTGTAGACTTCTCAGTAGAAGGTCAATGGATATGTTCCTTTCCGAATGTTTCACTTCTGTCTCCTTTGATTGCTCCATTCTGAGCGCCATAGGAGTCAGCAGAGCCAGGTCTTCAAATTCTTTTGACAGGCCAGGAGAAAATACTTATTATGAATGAAAGATTTGCATAAAAGCAGGCACATATGTCATCCAACATATCCGTTCAGTTAGGATAGTTACACTGATGTGGCAAAAAATAGGTCAAAAATGACAAAATTGTGCGTATCAACTGACTAGTAATAACATAAACATCCAAATTACTGGAATTGAAGACTTACAAAGAGGGAAGAAAGAAAAAAATATATCCATTTACATAACTCCTTTCCCCTGTTTAGAGAACATGCCTTTTCTCGCCAGCGATTGTCAGGTGTGTTTTGCACCACATTTTACACTGCCTTACTATATTCACTGTTGTCACACAGAGGAATAAGAAAGAAAGAACTGCTGTTAGAGACCTAGCAGCCTCAGTATTGCCCTGTTTAACAGATGAAAGCTGCTCAGAAAATGATTTCTTTTCTTGCTTCATTTTTTGTTATTCTCCCCAGAGTTCTTAAAAATACAGCAGACCAGATGCTGAGTTTCTTGAAAAGACAGCTTTGATTTAGCTTCCTTTGTGGGGCTTTGAAGTCTGTTGTAATTCAGGCAACTATAGCTTGTATCACTCGCCGCTGTGTGGCTTCCTTCTAGAGCAATTGAATGGCTGGCTGTCTTTTGTAAAAGTAGTGCTTTATCCCTCTTCTTCTTTCCAAAATAAACTCCATTGCAAATGCATCTCAATGGGGCTGTAATGTTTATACCATGGACATGGTCCACTTTTAAGACCAAGACCAAAGGATTTCAAATCAGGTATTTGTTGTGTGTCATTCAAGAAGCAGTTAATCTGACAAATTAACCAATTTAAATATTAATCATTCGTTTGTTTGTTTATAAAATTTATTGGCTGCCCATATTACCACAAAGTAACTCTGGGCAGCTTACAATCTTAACAAAATAAAAACTATGCAAAGCTAAAAGGCATTCATAAAATACTGTGAAATGTATTTTATTGTAAATAAAATGTTACGCACAAAAAATCTGATATTTAAAAATACTTAGGAAGCTTGGTAGGCAGATTTAAGTTTTTGTATCTGTTTCAGGCTATACAGGTAATCCTTGGGTAACAACTCTTAATTGGGACCAGAATTTCTATCACTTAAGTGAAGCCGTTGCTAAGCAAAGCATCATACTTAGCCACGGCAATCCCAGTTGTGATCATTGCTGTTTTTAATGGTGGGAATACATCACTTTGATTCTGTGGGAAATTGAAGAAGGAAGGAAAGATATATGAGAAATCAATGAGTTTTACATGCATGTATGTCTGTTTCCTCCCTCATGGTGCAGAGATTGTCAACTCCAAGCCCTTCTGTGAGGACCAAACAAAATCAGGCCAATCAGCCTGGGATCCTACCCAAAGCTGCAGCAGGTGCTTTGAAGGAGAAGGAAGCACAGAATAAAAGCAGCAGTTCCTCTGACAGTGAGGATGAAACTGACCTTACACCAAGCAAATTGCCAGCTCTATCTAGTAAGAAGGCTCCAGCCTTGTTGATGCTCAGGGGGAAAAAAAGACCTTCTATTTTCAATGGCTCTACTAATTTCTTTGCTTAGCAGCTTGACAGGGAAAGGACACAAATAACAAGGGGATGCCCAAAACACATTCCGAAGTACCAGCACTGATGCCAGTTATTTCAAAACTGACACGAGAGATGTATTAGCATCTTCAATTTCGCCTTTAGCCTATAGTTTCAGCGTGTCTCACCCATTAGCTGATGCTCCCTTGGTTTTGAAGGAAATTGGATGTTCTTGTCCTTTGTGGCGTTGCCAATCCCCGATTAATTTCTGAATGATGAGTTTTTTTCTAAAGATGAAAGGAAACCAGTAATAAACTGATTCATGATTCTGGATTATTCACAACTGAAAGCAGTTGATATATTTTAATATGATTAATTTTAATGGTTCCTTTTCTTATGAAGAAGCCCTAGCAAGGGCAAACATAGCTGTTTTGTGATTTAAGCCATCACATTCTTTCAGTAAATAATGATGTCAGATAATGGAGGATCTTGTTAATTGAATAGTAGTATAAATAAGAATCTGCTAAATGTCTTTATATTTTTTTTGGCTTATTTTCCTCCATCCTCTGTAGGCAGTATTTTCATCTGTTAGAGTGAAAGGGTACAGATTTTTTTTCACCTGCATTAAAGATAAGTTTCCACTTTTATTTGCAACTTTCCCCACCTTATGGTACATAGATTTTGTACAAAACTTCCCTTTGTTAATATAAACTCCTTCAGAAATATTTTCAACTTTTAACTGTTCTCATTATTACTTCTCTGTGCAAATTCTTCTTTATAAACCTGTGCCCTATTCTACAAACATCTGAAAACTCATCCTTTCTCAAATGTATCTCAGAAATAGTTTATTGTGTGGTTTTGCCTATAGAAATACAGAGATTAGCAAATTGTGTTCAGTGTTTCTATCAGTGCTACAGTAGTTGACAGATCTCATAAATTTGTTCTTGCAGAAATCTGTGAAAAATTTGTTACAGCTATAACGAATGTTGAGTTGTTAATAACTATGAGAGATGATGTCACATGGTGCTTTAAAACGATTGATATTCTTTAGAATATCAATATTTTGTAAACAAATATTTTTTAAACAAATCTGATTTTCCTGGAGTTTAAAGTCTATCATCTCTTCACCAGTTCCTTGGTATAGTAGGTTTGGCACACAGCTTTAGAACTCTAGCAGTTTTTAGTGGTGTGTATTTTGAAATTTTAAACTAAAGGCATCTTCCTGCAGTTAGATATTATTATTATTATTATTATTGTTGTTGTTGTTGTTGTTGTTGTTATTATAGTGCTATGTGCAGGTAGTCCTGACTTACAGCCCGAAACTGAGCCCAGAATTTCCGTTGCTGAGCAAGACAATTGTAAAATGTATCCCATTTTTACAACCTTTTTGCTGCAGTTGTTAAATAAATCATTGCCGTTGTTAAGTGAATCAGATTCTCCCATTGACTGCTTGTTGGAAGCCCACTGGGAAAGTTAAAAGGGTTGATCATATGACCCTGATACCCATACTCCTTTCATAAGTAAATGCCAGTTGCCAAGCCCTGAAATGTTGACCATGTAACCATGGAGATGCTGCAACGGTGTAAATATGAAGTCCTTGTTTCAGTGCCATCTGTATGGTCACTAAACGAATGGGTGTAAGTCTAGGACCACCTCAATTTGTTTATAGAAAAACTTGCAGCATCCATAGTTAGCCCCGCTGTTACAGTGACTGGCTTCACAGTGAGGAAAATAACGTTGTCGGTCATAACCAGGTAACTGCTAATGAGATCTATTAAATTTCAATGCTGTAAATTGAAATTGCACACAGTTCTCCTAGTCTTTTTGTTCCAAAGCTGCCTTGGGGGAAAAAATCAGCATGACTGATTTTGTTTTTTTCAGTATCAGGAAATTGTGGATAGTTTCACAAAATAACTTTTTGAAGAACACAATGGCTGTTTCTAAGATGTGTTTGGTTTTTGGGCGTAGGGAAAAGGGGAGAGACTCTTCAACATTGTGTCTTCCCTCCATCCCATTAATCTTTTGTTTTTCTGATACAGGTAGTCCATGACTTACAAACTGTTCATTAGTGACAGTTTGAAGTTACAACAGCACTGAGAAAAGTGACTTAAGACTTGCGATCATTTTTCACACTTGCAACCATTGTAGTCTCCCCATAGTCACATGATCAAAATTTGGATGCATGGCAACTGGCTTTGTGTTTATGACCGTTGCAGTATGTCAGGGTCATGTGAACACCTTTTGCAACCTTCTGACAGACAAAGTCAATGGGGAAGCCAGCTTCACTTAACGACCCTGTTGCTAACTTAGCAATGGCTGTGATTCACTTAACAACTGTGGCAAGAAAGATCATAAAATGGGGCAAAATTCGCTTAACAAATAGGTTATTTAGCAACACAAATTTGTGGTTGTAAGCCGAGGACCACCTGCACATATTTAAACATATTTCTAAACTGCCCGTGATATACAAATGTATTTCAAAAAGGGAAGTTCATAATATGCCAACTAAATGCAGATATATCAGAATGTATCTCGTCTTGAAATCATATCGGTTGAGCTGCCTCATCAAACATTTTAAGAAAACCACTGAGATTCGATGCATCTTCGGGGCTCTTGGCGAAAGTCAGGAAAGACGAAGAAGGAAGTGAGGCTGTGTGTTCTAATTGTACAGTCTTTTAGAACTGGCCGAGCTATCACTTTTCTGTCTCTTGATTGCTTCCAGCCCCCAAAGCAACTCCTGCAACTCAAAGTACAGTGAAGCCTCAGCCTCCAAAGGGATCGCATCAGAAAGCCCAGCAGAGCGAAGATAGCAGTGAAGATTCAAGCGATGACTCTGACTCGGAGGAAGATGGAGTGGCCACTCAGGTAACCATAGAGAAGTGTCTGGAAGGGAAAACACTGTGCCCTACCATTATTATTATTTTACAAAACCCAATGGAGGGCGTTGGGGTTTTTGGTTTTCTTAGACTGTGAACATTCTGGCATTGTTTGCAATTGATTGTTTTATCAGTAAGGAGGAGAAAAAGGGGCTTGAAAGGGGGCTTCTGCTTCAGGAACAAAGCTGTGAATGAATAAAGATACAGATAGAGTATTTGGTTAATTTTATCATTGCATCATCGTACAATCCCTAATACGAGTTCTTGAGCAGAACTGCCAATTGCTGCAGTTGTTCTCAAAACAAGAAATGGGGTGAGGGCTAGAATAAAATCATTTGCAGGAAAATTGCCTAGAGAGTTCTTGATGGTTGATTGGGGGAGAGGTTAATATGCTATTTGATCTGGCTGTTGGAATGAGAGAGAGAGAACAGTGCTTTGTTACTTAGAAAACATGTCTATTTAAATAAAATATGTTGGATATGTAAATTTATATGTTGTTGCCCCAGGTGATGAATATGAAGGGTACATGGGAGTGCACACACAAAAATCTGATGTTTAGAATTGATCAGGAGAAGTAAATTTGAAAGACTATTTTGGGTGACGATTTAAAAAGGAGAGGCAGGACATTGTAGGTAGAAGTATAACATTAGACTGTAAAAATAGTCTGGTGCGCTTTTACTTTGAAATGAGCCCCATTGAGTTTAATGAGTGTGCCATCTGGGGAAAGCAAATGCAGTTGGTAACTAATTGCTACTGATTGTGAATACCTTAAAAAATAGGAAGTGGATGGTTGACAAAACTCTCAGTTGCATGGACTTCAGGAAGAAGCTATAGATTTGTAGTCTGAGAATCTCTTCTTTCTCTGTTTTTACACAGTAAGATGACTGTATGTACTCAGGGTCAAAACTGACATTTAATAGGTTTTTGGGTTTGGATTTTTGAAAGGGACGTGGGTCTGAAATATGTCATGCAAATTCTATTCCATCACTTGAATTTACTTTTATAATTCTGACTCTGTGAAGATCTGGAAAGTCTTGGGAAAGGGGATATGGGCAGCTGGAAGCATTTGTATACAATTCTATATGCTCTAAACCAGTGGTTCCCAAAGTGGGTGGTACCACCCCTTGGGGGGCGGTGGGATGACTTAGGGGGAGGAGGCGGCAGGGGGCGCTAAGAGGCAAGGAGGTGGCAGAGGAGTGCTGGAGGTGACCCCCTCGCAGGGCGCAATTCTGCCTGGGACTCTGTTGGCTGCCTGTCTGCTGAGCACTTCCGGCAGGGGTGAAATTCAGCCGGTTCTGACCGATTCTCCTGAATGGGAGGACAAATTATGGGCAGTTCGGAGAACAGTAAAATGTACCACTGACTGGCTCCGCCCTCACCTCCGGCCCCTCCCACTCACTCCTTTTCGTTACCTCGCCTGCCTAGAGGCACAGGTGCTGCTGCTGCTGCTCCTGGTTCCCTCGCTTATCTCAACCACGCAGCCCAGCAGATCTCTGCCCGGTGAGTCTTCCTTTGCTTCTATTCCAGCTACCTCCCCCACGCCCCAGCCAAGGTATCTATTCTTTTCCCAAGCTATTTCCCTCCGTCTGGGCTCTCCCTTGCAGAGCTGAGCCTAGGATTCAGTTTAAAATCCAGGGCAGGGGAGGGGGGGGCAACAGAGCAGCCAGGAGGAAGGAATTTTTTTTTTCTTTTTTTCTAAACTATTTCCCTCCGTCTGGGCTCTCCCTTGCAGAGCTGAGCCTAGCATTCAGTTTAAAATCCAGGGTGGGGGAG